>NW_006408555.1:8996492-9011840 GCF_000296735.1 Chrysochloris asiatica
CAGGGAGGTCTTCTAATCTACATATGTCATGGCTATTACATGGAGTGCAGGGAGGTCTTCTAATCTACATATGTCATGACTCAATGGAACTTTAATTATGACTTAGCGGCTAGTTTTTATTCCACTTGTTTCTTAATTTGTTGTTGTTGTTTTAAAGTGACATCCAGTTGGTTCCGACATAGTAGCCTTGTATAGGGTTTCCAAGGAGCAGCTGGTGGGTTTGAATGGCCAACCTTGGTTCAAAGCTAGTGCTGATCCTACAGTAGTGGATTTCTTCTTTTATGTCAGTGGTGGTGTGCCATGGAGTCAGTTCCGACTCATAGAGACCTAACATAGGATTTCCGAGGCTGTATTCTTTATGGCCTTGAGCAGAAAGCCTCATCTTTCTCTGGAAGAATGGCTGGTAGTTTTGAACTGCTAACTTTGAGGTTAGCAGGAGCCTATAATTTTTAGGTTGGATCCTTGCTTGTCTATCATGGGTATGTCTTCTTCTAGTCCCTAATATTCTTCTTCTTACCTGGAAATGGAAGAAATGACATGAAACGTCTCTGCCCTGGGGATTGCGGTGCCATTTCTGTTCCCAGACATCATATCTCTAGGATTCCATGTGTCACACCCAGACCTCCCAGCACCTATGTCCGGAGAAGTTGTATCTGGAGTTGTAACTGGAGACCAGTTGACTGTAAATGAAGAAGTAGAGGTCACTATCAGAAAGAATCTCCATGAAAGCCTCCAGGGATGGACACAGTTTTCTTTTTGATGTAGAAGTTGTTTTTCTGAACAATGGAGCACAGACTGAGGGAAGAGAAGAGTATTTTTAATTGGCTCATTCGGAATCTTGGTGTTACACCGCAGGATAAGCACTAGATTGCTAACAGAAAGGTTGGTGGTTCAGACACATCAGTTGTTCCTTGAAAACCTATACAGGTCACTATGAGTCAGAACAGACGTGATGGCTCTTAACAACAAGAAGAGCATCTGCATGTTGAAGATAGACAATGAATTGATACCTTTGAATTATGGTGTGGATGAAGAATATTGAATATACCACCTGCTTTGCAGTTAGTTCAAATAGACCTTCCCATCTAGGGCTTATTCCACGGCTACGCTAGACTCTGGCTGTACTTCTTCCAAGACAGATCTGTTCATGGAAGAAGTACAGCCAGAATCCTCCGTAGGGGCGAGGATGGCGAGACTTCATCTCATGTACTTTGGAGGGACCAGTCCCTGGAGGAGGACCTCAGGCTGGGTAAAGTCAAGATCAGTGACCAACAGGAAGACCCTCAGGGAAGCGGATTGACTCAGTGACCGCACCTCTGTGCTCTAGCGGAGCAGTGGGTGTGAGGGTACCATAGAACCGGGCAGTGTACCCTCAGTGTTACAGAGGGCCGCTAGCAGTTGGAAGGAACTTGATGGCACCCAACGACAGAGCCGGAGTGTCGCTGCAGGATGAGCACTGCATCGGAAGGTCAGTTTGAACTAACTGCAAGGTAGGCGGTTCACACTCACCAGCTGCTCTTTGGAAACTCTATACAGGGTCACTATGAGTCAGAACAGACTCGACGGCAGTTAACAACCACAACCACAACCACAACGTCACAGAGGCTTCATGGCACAGTGCCCTGAGGCAGGACTTGGAGAAGATGAGTGAGACCTCGCCTTGGGTGCTCCATGTAGAAGGCACACACAGAACCCCCCACTCAGTAACGAAGATCACATTTTAATGAATTATGAAAAAATCAGAGTGAATGCAAAAAAAAAAAAAAAAAAAAATCCCTGATGTGATTAAAATGTCAAAATTTGAATGCAGACGACTCTGACCCTCCACTGACAAGCTTCTGCCTCTGGCACTGCCCTTAACCCTGGTCCTCTGCCAACGCCAAAGGAGGATTGAACTCTTCAAATTGTCATCACTTATGACAGCTGACTTTATCCCCAGGGGGCAGTTGGCAAATATCTGGAGACATTTTTGATTACCACAACTTGAGGTGAGGAGGTTGTTACTGGCATCTCCTGGATAGACTGAGAGTCCTGGAGTGGCGCTGTGGGTTAAAGGCCTGGACTGCAAAGTGTGTTTGAACCTCATGTCAGTGGTTCAAGCTCACCAGGCACTCCTTGGAAATCCTATGCAGGGTTGCTGTGGACCAGAACCGACTCACTGGCACTTAACAACACCAGCAGCAACTAGATAGCTATAGGGATGCTTCTAAGACCCCTGCAATGCACAGGATAAAGCCCTCGGCTACTAACCGAAAGGTTGGCGGTTTGAATCCAGCCAGCAACTCCATGGGAGAAACACCCAGCAGTTGGCTTCTATAAAGAAGCTAGCCAAGAAAACCCTATGCGGAAAGTTGACTGTCACCACCGGCCTTGTGGTTCAAACTAACCTTGTAGTCTAGTGCATTATCCTGCAGTGCCACATCAGGACTGCAGCGGACGCCCAAGCCCAAAGCTGGAGCCCTGCCCCCCTCCACTCCTGTGACTCTGTGGGTCTAGTCACTATATTTTGCCTGGTGTGGTCCCTTTGGCCACTGATGGAAAGGTACTGGGTACTACAACCCTGGCTCAGGGGCTCTCCTTGTCCCCGCCCCCTCACCCCCCACATCACCTGAGGCTTTGCTAGCAGAAGCTGCCTGCTGTATATGTAAAAACCACCTGGGATTCTGCTCCGTATAGCTGGGGTGGAAATGCATATTTTCAGCCGGGGTCAAACCGGAATGGACTGATTGTGAAGTCCTGGTTGTAACACATCCGGCAGTACCATGAAATGAATGTCTGGAGGTCTGTTACTGTGAAGATTACAGCCAAGAAAACACGATAGAGCAGTTCTCTGTGACACACAAGGTCACTAAGACTCAGAATTGACCAAGAGGCCAAGGCTTTTGAAGTTAACTTTATCCCTACTTGAGACAATAGGTAGGACCCCCAGCACTTCCCAGATGCAGCCACCAGATGGAGACATTTCCTTTGGCATTGCTCAGGAACTCTGGGCTCTCCAGGGTTTAAGTTCACAAGCATCTGGGGTGGGCAGAGGGCTTCTGTGGGTCCTGGATAGCCAGGGTTCTGTCTTTGGGACGTGGGTAGAGGCAGCTCTAGATTATCAGCCAAAAGCTCTGTAGGCACAGCGAGTTTAGTCAGTGCTGGCCCAAGAAAAGTAACTTTCTTTATCTGGAGTTGGCGGAACCATTGTTTGCAAATAGGCCTTGGTTTCTTGGAGAACTTTGTCCATTGAAAAGAGCTCTGGTGGTGCAGTGGTTAAAGCACTCTCTTACTGACAGAAAGGAAGGTGGTTCGCTTTGAACCCACAGTCGGAATTGACCCAAGGGCAGTGAGTCTGACTCTTGCTTCAGGTGGCCAGTTGCGCTGGTTCAGACCCACGAGTGTAAGGACCGTTCCTTGCCTTTCATTTCTCCTTCCCTTCTCAAGAGCCTCATTGGAGAGGTTTGGAGAAATGAAACTCAGGCAATCAGCGTACAGAATGTGAATGCAAAACCCAGACAGGGTCAGCATTCCCCACACGATGTGAAGAGCAAGGAGAGAGTTCTGAGTGAACGGTGAATGGCCCAGAGAAGAGAAACTGCAGGCAGAATCTTCTCATTTGGCCCCGGAAAGGGACCTTAGCTAAGCTTTCAGCGTTAACTACCTCACAGGTGTGCTACCAGTGACATTAGCCCCCAGGGTCATTTCTCCATGTTTGTGTGCAGCGTCCTTCAATACTGACTCATAGTGACCCACGTGTGTGAGAGAAGAACTGTGCTCCAGAGGGTTTCTAGTGGCTGAGTTCTCACATCGATAGCCAGGCCTTTCTTCTGAGGTACCTTTCAGTGGACTCCACATCGAACTCTTTGAGCACTGAAGGGGTGAAGGGGGGCCATATGCATGACTTAACGTCATCAAAAACTCCAAGAGGAAGGAAGGAGTTCATGGAAGGAATGAAGGAGGGAGAGAGAAGAGAGTCCTGTATGGCACCCTCAGAATAGATTTCAGGATGACAGAGATGGGCATCCTTTAAGTCAGGGAATAAAGCTGTCATGTGAGCATCGTAATGGAGCCCTAGTAGCACAATGGGTTAAGGATTGGGCTGCAACCGAAAGGTCAGTGGTTCAAATCCACCAACTGCTCCTCAGGAGAACGATGAAGCAATTTGCTTCCATAAAGATTTACAAGTCTCAGAAACTACAGAGTAGTCCTGCTCTGTCTGGTAGGGTCGCTATGAGTCAGAACCAACTGCACGGTGGTGGGTTTGGCTGATGAGCTTCCTAAAAGGCTTCCTGACTTGAAGTCCAGGAGCTGGGTTTCCCTGACTGGAACCCTCAGTCCACGAGGCTTGGCCATCAAAGCTGAGGTACTGCCCAGGAGATGCAGAAGTTGACCATTGAAGGGAAAGACTGCTCCTCCTGGCTTGAATAGAAAGCCTCATCTTTCTATGATGGAAAGGTACTGGGTACTACAACCTCAGGTATGGTGGATTGGAACTGCTGACCTTGTGGTTAGCAGCCCAGTTCGTAATCCACTAGGCTACCAGGGGTCCTCTGAAGGTAGTTGTCATTGTGGTTAAGTGCAGTCAAGTTGGTTCCTTCTCACAGCGACAGTGTACAAAGTTTCTGAGAAGCAGCTGGTGGATTTGAACCACCAACCTTGTGGTTCACAGTCCAGTACTTATTCTCCAGTGCCACACCAGGGGTCCTGGGGGTTGTTTTCTCTTTTGCTATTGTTTCTCCCTCTCACATCCACACTCACAACCTCCTCTGATCTGGCCCTTCCGTCCTCACACTCCTCACTCCGTCCTGTTCAGACTGCATTTATCATATGTATTGTTGTTGTTGTTAAGTGCCATGGACTGGGTTCTGACTCACAGCGACCCTGTATAGGGTTTCCAAGGAGTGACTGGTGACTTTGCAGTCCAGCACATTAACCTGCAGTGCATTACCAGGATTCCATATGGTGATGGTTATATGCCGTGGAGTCAGTTCCGACTCATAGCGACCCTGTGCAGGGTTTCCGAGACTGTAAATCTTTATGGGAGCAGAAAGCTTCATCTTTCTCTTACGGATCAACTGGTAGTTTTCGAACTGCTGACCTTGAGGTTCGCAGCCTGATTCGTAACCACTATGCTACCAGAGCTCCTTAGGACTCCATATAAGGCCCTTGGAATCATTTGGTCTAGCCCTGCCAAGGCAACTTCAGTTCCAGCTATCACATTAGGGGTGAGTTAATTAATTTGTAATTTGATAATGTTGTTTGGCCCATGGATGATGTTTTAAATTTTGGCAGAAAAAAGGTTCCCCACCCCTGTTGTAGAGGGTTTCCAAAGAAGGGTTGGTGAGTTAGCAGTCCAGTGTTCATCTTACAGCATCACACCAGGACTCCTATTAAAATGTAGGTTCAAATCCACCAGATGCTCCTTGAAAACCCTTTACAGGGTTGCTATGAGTCATAAATGATTTGGTTGCACTTGACAATAACATTATTTTTAGGTTATATATAAGGGGCCCTGGTGGTTCAGGGGCTAAGCATTGACCTACTAACCTCAAGCTTGGTGATTCAAACCCACCAGCCATTCTGAGGGAGGAAGATGAGGCTCCCTGCTCCAGTGAAGATTTATAGTTTTAGAAATGCATAGAGCAGCGCTGCTCTGTTCTATCCTACAGGGTAGCTATGAGTTGGAATAGATTCCATGGAGTGGGTCTTGGTTTCAGACTATCTGGGGTGGAAACACATATTCTCAGCAGGGGAGTCAGTTCAGGATGAAGGAAGTAGAATGAAGCCATTCAAAGCTCTGGCTGCCCAGCAAATCAGTGTGACTGAGTGTGTGTTGGGGGGTGCTTGGAGGAGAAAGAACAGGCTAGGTGTGGAAGAGAAAATGAGGAGAGGAAGGTTGAATTGGAAGGTCACCTCCCCACATTGGTTCCAATCCCCAGAAGTCTGGAATCTCTGCAGAGGCTGCAAGAAAGGGCAGAGTTGGCAGGAGCAGCTGAGCAGAACATGGAATGAAGTTCAGGCAGTGATCCCTGAAAGACGGGCTTGTTCAGGGAGAGCAGGCGAGGCAGAGGGGGCAGGGTCCGAGGTTACAAACCCTGACAGCCCCCGAGCATTACCACAGGACGGGGGTGGTGGGCTGGATTCCAGGAGAGAGCGGACCGCACAGTGCGCATCTGGAAGTCACGAAGCATATGTGAATGATGTCTCAACACCCATGAGGAAAAGTGGGGTGAAGGGGCTTGTTTTACTGGAAGTGCTTTCTGACTGCAGTTAGGAGGGCTGTTTGTACATCAGTGCATTCCAGACAGACCCCCTCCTGTCGTCCTGAATCAGAAGCTACAGGCCACAGGCTCCCCAGGTGATTCTGATAGCGTTGGTGTATAATAGGAATCACCTGGGAATCTTGTTCCTCTGTAGATTCAGACCAGTGGACCTCTCTAGGGTATAAACGCAAATTCTAAGCAGAGGGTCCAACTGAAGCTCTGCTGCTAAGTATTGGAAATGTTTCCTCCAGTACCCTCCCCACTGGTGAAGATGCTCTGTGTTTACCACTTGTGTTCCCTGCCTAGTAATTACCCTGAACCCCACCCCAGGACACCTGCCACAGCCTGTCTGTTTGAGGACCGTATCCGCCTCTGTCTTGTCGCCTTTAATGACTAATTTGCTGATCTCAAGTGATCGAGGACGTCTTACATGAGTGGAACAGCACCCTTCTGCCCCCTTACAACATTTCTGCAACATGTCTGTGTCTCTTCTGACTGGCCCTGAAGCAGGGACTGGAAAACAGGAGACATTGGCTAGCTCAGAATGCTTGTTTTTGAGGAAAAGGAGAATTCTGTTTGAATTAGTAATCTATAAGACCAAGAAACCAAACCCACTGCCATGGAGTGCATTCCAAATCATTGCAACACTCCAGGACAGAGTGGAACTGCTCCGCACGGTTGCAAGAGTGGCTGTCTGCACTGAGGAAGAATGCCTCATCTTTCTCCCCAGGAACAGCTGCTGAGTTCAGATTGCCAACCTTCTGGTTAGCAGCCGGACCCTTCACCAGGGCTCCTGACTCACCTGTCCTCATTATCTGAATTAAAGGCTACGCCTAAAGCTCAGGCACTGGCTGCCATAGGCTAACCCAGACCATTGACGGTGAAGGTCACTTTGGTTGGTAGTTTCCATCAGACAGACTCAGACTTCCGGCAACCCCCACAAACAACGGGATGCAATGCCGATGGGTGTTGCCTCGTCCTCCCAGTCACGGGTCGACTTGAGTCCATTGTTGTCACTGCCTGTTTTGAGTGCCTTCCAACCCAGGGGGCTCATCTTCCAGCACTACACTAGATAATATTCATTCCCTAGTGGTCGATAGGTGGGCATTGGCTAATTTTCAGTAGTAGATTGCCAGATCTTTTTACCTAGTCTGTCTTTGACTGGAAGTCCCACTGAAATCTGCCCACTGTAGGAGAGCTGACTGATGTTTGAAACTGTTAAGTGCTTTTGAGTTGGTTCCAACCCATAGCGACCCTGTGTAGGGTTTTCAAGGAGTGGCTGGTGGCTTTGAACCGGCAACCTTGTGATTGGTAGTCCAGTGCTTATCTTGCAGCGCCACACCAGGACTCTGATATTTGACATACATACCAGTTGTATAACTTCCAGCATCACAGCAGTTACCGCCACAGTAGGACAAACTGACAAACGAGTGGTGGGGCCCTGTTAGTCCAGTCTCCTTGAGTCTTGCCAGTTTGTGGTATGTTCTAAGCCAGGGGTCAGCAAACTACAGCCCTCAGGCTCAATACAGCTTGCTTTCTGGTTTGTAAATAAAACTTTATTGGATCAGAACCATGACCATTTTATTAAAAACCTATTGTCTGTGGCTGTTTTCTGCTCTCTGACATCAGAGCAAGTCGTTGCAATAGAGACCATGTGGGCCACAAAGCCTGAAGTGTTTCCTATGAGACATTTCTCACATGGCTTCCTCCCTGAGCTTGCAATGATTGTAGATATTTCACTGCTGGCAGTGGCTGCTGGTGTCCCATCTCTGCCCCAAGGAGCCTCCAGGAGTTGTAGAGATGGCCTGGAAAAAGACACAAAAGGTTTTAAGAAAACTGAACGGTCGGTGCCTTTTAGGTCGATGAATTCCTGTTCCAATCGATGTGCCACCTTCTGAAGACTGTCAGGGACGGCGGCATGTGTAAGGGTCCTGCCGTTGCGGTGCTTACGCTCTAGGCTGCTAATCCAAAAGTTGGCGGTATGACCCCACCACCAGCGGCTCCCCGTGAGAAGGAGGATGTGGCTGCTTGCTTCCATAAGGATTATCGCCTCAGCAGAGATGGGGACACGGAGAGAGGGAGCAGCTGAGGACTCTGGACTCATGGGTGCTGGTGGTCAGGAGGCAGGCTTGCAGAATGTACCCTTTGGTTGTTTAAATTATTATATATTCCTGAGTGTTTCTGTTTACATTCCTCCCCTGCAAACAACAACAACAAAACAAAACAAAACAGGGAATGGAAGTAAATACTATTGAATGATGATTCATGGAGAAGATTGTAATCATTGCAATGAAATGATGGTGTAAATCCGATGTTCTCCCATGTAAACTGTCACTCATTTTATAATAAAAACTTAAAAAAAAAATCATCACCTCAGAAGCACCCTGGGGTAGTTCTGCTTGGTCCAGTAGGGTCCTAGGAGTCTGAGTTTTCTCAGTGGCACCCAACAACTTCATTATTGTCACCATCAATGAACTTCATCATTCCTTTTGACAGTCCACAGATGCCAGTTGTAAGCCAGTGACTTTGGGGAAAAGTAAGAAAATCTCTGAAAATAATTTTGAGAGAAAACACATGCCTTCCTAAGTCCTCAGCTACAGCAGGTATAGTACACGGCTACTTGCTGAGAAGTAGCGGGGGAGCCACCAGGCCCCTGATAGCCCCTTCCTCCTGTCTCCTGCTACCCGCGTGCCTTCATCACAGCATTCAGACTTGGTTGGAAAGGAAAGTGGTCTGTCTTTCCATGTGTGGTTTGGCTGTTGGTCTGTGCTACAGACTTTAGGGCTACCAGGGCATCTGGGCTCATTCCTCCCTAGTCAGTCAGCTAGGCAGCCAGGTGATATGGTCGTGTGCTTGGGCAGAGGCATGTTGGGGGTGTGTCTGTGGGGCACAGACCACTTTCACGTTCTGATCTGATAAGCTGACGAGTCTGGTCTGACTCTTGCCTTTCTGCCTATACTCAATCTCTGCTCAAGGGAGGGTTGTGAAGACCCCAGGCAGGTGGTGGCTGGGATGTGTGGGAAAATCTGCTACTGCTATAACCCCTTTGAGTGTGGGGGCTTCTGAGACATCAGGCACCTCCTGGGACAAACAAGAAGGCCTTGCATCTGGGCAGTAACACGCCCCCGCCCCGCCACAGCCTGGTGACCTGGGGGCTGGGCAGAGGCTCTGGAAGGAATGCCTGACGGGGCTGCCTCACAGAGGTTGTAGAGGCGAGCTCATGGGCAGAGAAAGGTTTTAAGCAAAACTAATGTTGCATTTTCAGAATGATTGGTTCATTTTTTAATAGATTCATTGTTTTTGAGCCTTCTTCATATACCAGCTATAGCGATGTTATTATAGTTAAGTGTCTTCAAGTCGTTCCAACTCATAGTGACCCTCTATAGCTAGGGTCTCCGAGGAATGCCTGGTGGGTTTGAACTGCCGACCTTGCGGTTCAAATCATCCTGCGGTCCAGTGCTTTATCGTGCAGTGCCCACTAGGACTTCAGTCATAGCAGTAGGAAGGACCTGTCTCAGACCAGGTCCTAACTCCCCTCCCCTGACTTTCTAACCCACACCACACACCTTTAACCCAACTCATCCCAATCCAATACAAGCGACCCAATAGGAGCCCCAGATTTTTATCCTGCTCGCTTAAACTTTGTCAGACTGTCCCCTTTTATTCTCCCTGAGGAGACCTCATCACTTGTTTCTCATTATCTTTCAGAAACAAATTCTGGATCTGGGTGTCACTTCTCTCTGGACTCCGCTCTAAGCCACCTGGATGGGGTAGGTGCCCTGGGTGCAGTCTTCAGATGGTAATGATGGTCTCTTCCAGGCAGCGTGAGTGCCTGAGGGCAGGACTGTGTCCGGCTCAGCGCCAATTACAGTATGCACGAAGCTCGAGTGTTTGTGATGTGCTGAGTTGTGTCCCCCAAGAAAGATGCACTGCTCTAGCCACCCCCAAACCTGTGGTTGTGACCCTGATTAGAAATGGGGTCTCTGAGGTGTTAGCAGTTCCCACCAGGTCACTGGAGTCAGGTGGGTCTTCATTTAATATAACTGGAGACCCACCCAGTAAGTAGAGGAGGACAGACACCGAGACAGACAGACATGTTGGGAAGACGGTCCTGGGAAGATGCAAGGGCAGGCCAAGGAAGGCCTCCATTGACCAGAAGCCAAGGGAGATGAGGAGGGTGCTCCTTCCAGAGATTTCAGAAAGAGCATGACTCTGCCGACAAGCTGCTTCCAGATGCCTGGGCTTCAGGACAATTAGACAATGCATGTGTGTCCTTGTAGGTCACCAATTTGTGGCTACAGCAGCTGTAGGAAACACATACAGTGGTCACAGCCCTAGTCTCCTTTCATCTATTAAGAAAGCTGCGGTGATGTTCTTGTACTCTGACAGATTAGGAAAGTCACACAGAGACACAGCCCTGGAGCCCAGAGCTGTCGCTGGGTGCAGTTGAGGTTCCAGGAGGGCCTGGTGTGTCCCGGTTGCTCCATGTGTCCTGGAGGGAGGGCAGGATGGAGCAGCCTCAGACAAGCGAGAACCAGACCCTCCAGTGAGACGTGGCAGTACAGTTGTGACTACAGGGTGTGCTAGAAGGCTGTGTGAAGGGACTATGTTGGTGGCACTTTTGGAAACTGGTCCGCTCTGGCCACTCAGGCACATGGGTGGAGAAGCTCCTGAAGGGAATAACAGGAACACGGAGGAATTGCTTACGCTTTTCTATTTTGCCCTGAAAGTGAAAAACCAAACCGTTGGCCATAGAGTCAATTTCAACTCATAGCAGCTTTATAGAAGAAAGTTGACCTGCCCCAGAGGGTTTCCAAGGCTGTGAATGGGTACAGAATCAGACTACCATATCCCCCCTCCCCCATAGAACAGCTGGTTTGAATCACCGGCGTTCTGGTTAGCAGGAGAGTGCTTTAACCACTGTGACACCAAGGCATCCTGGGTCATGTTTAAAACTAACACAGCACAAAACCACTGCTGTCGAGTTGATAACCAATTCATAGCAACCCTCTGAGACAGAGTAGAACTGCGGCAGAGGGTTTCCAAGGAGAAATATGAAGTTTTCTGCTCCTGTAAAGATTTACTCCTCGGAAACCCTATGTAGGGTTGCTGTGAGTCAGAACCAATTCCATGGCACATAACCATCACCACCAATATTTGTGGAAGCGGACTGCCAACATCTTTCTCCCAAAGAGCAGCTGGCAGATTCAAACCATTAAATCCACCACCTCTCAGCTGAGTGCTTTAACCATTACACTGCACTCCTCCAGCTCCCCCACAACTCCTGAAATATCAAACCCCCAGAATTGGGTGTCCTCAAAGTCGGAATTCTGTGTTTCTGAGGACAGAGCAAGGCGTTGGCTATGGGAAGTGGACAGGGCAGCTCTTGATGTGAGTCAGGACACTCTGCTAAAGGCCGGCCCTCCTGCTAGGATCCCTGCCCTTCCCTTTTCCAATTAAAAACACACTTAATGTTGACAGGTGGGGGCAGGGGCCTGGTAGGGACCTGGTGGAAACCATCCCACTGCAGAAGGGAGGGTCAGTATCCCAGTGTCAAGAGCTGAGTTCAACTTCTCTTGGAAAGGTACGTGCCTGATACTTTACCCATCTCTCCTGAGGACAGTTCCCGCTTCTGAAATGGTCATCTCTTTCTCACACCTGGGCATTTGTGAGGCTGTGATGTGGGATTTCTGGAATGACGTCTTTATGTCTTTATCGGAAGCAGCAGTTTCCTCCTCTCCCCTCCTTCCCTCCCCTCTTTCCCTCCCCTCCTCCTCTCCCCTCCTCCTCTCCCAGGCACTTTTGGAATGCCATTTTCCATCTGCAAAACTGGAGTCATTCTCTGTCCTGGGGGACTGTCTTCAGCCCCAGTCAACTTGCTCCGAAAAGCCTGTTGCTGCTGTTGCTTTGGCTGTGTGCATGGGCAAACAAACTTGTGACTCACACCATTTATTTGGAAAATACAGGCTGCAAAGGGTTCCACTCCCTTCATCCTTCTCGAAAACCAAGTCAGTGGTAAGCTGGTTGAGCCGGGGCTTGCATGTCCCTCATGTCACAGAGGAGACTACTGAGAGGGTAGGTGCTTGTTCAGCGTCTCACTGAAAGTTCTAGAGGATTCTGTGGTAGTGTGTTGGCTGCCAGCTCTAGGGTGGTCTTCCTCTCTCTTCTCCCCTCTCCACGTGCCCTGGTATCATTCTTGTGGACCTTTCCCTTCAGGTCTAAAGTCAATCAGTGTGAAGTCAGGATACAAGTATGTTGGAGTTTTGTTCTCTTCTGGCTAATTTGTGTGACAGAATGACGTAGAATGAAACAAACCAGGCCACATGCTAGACCCCAGGTACCTATTTCAAGATGCTTTAATGATAGAGTGTGGCGTTTGGAACTAAACTTGGGTATGAGTGTCAAATTGGTCATCTGTTAGTCATGAAGCTAGAGCTAAATCACTTTGCACGCATGGTGTGCATAAGAAGGTAAAAACAGACCTTGGATTCAGTTCAAATCATCAATTCCGATCCAAATGAGAGGCTCGCTTGGCTTCATCTCATCCATCCTCCCGAGTTGGGACAAACTTTGGTTTCTCATGTGCCTTGACTCCCTGCAATCAAATTTAGCTTGTGGCATGGGTGCTGGATGGGCAAGGTGGGCGGAGCCTACCAAGATGACTCTTCCCTAAGCGCATGTCCTGTGAATTCTTGTGTCCAACCTTTCTTCTCTCTGCCAGCCAGAAGCTGCAATGCTGAAGACCAGGATGGGAGAGAAAACACAACCCATTCCCCTTTACTCTGTGTCCCATACACACGACCTCATGTAGAACCCATGGGAGATAGACAGACTGATAGACACACATGCACACCCTCTTACAGATGACGGATATACGGTTTGGAAAGCTTTCTACTAATTGCTCAGGGCCCTACAGTAAGTGGCGGAGTTGGAACGGAGGTCTTTGTGACTGCAAAGACTCTGTCAATCCCCTTCGGCCATGCACCCACATTGATGGCGGATTCCACAGACCTGTGTTTCAAAGTCATGATGTTATTCTGAACACCTGGAGTTGATATTTGGAAGCTTGGTTCCCGAGAGACCCGCTGTCAGCCTTAGATATTCATGATGGAGATTTACAGAACTCGGTATGATTTCTGATGATGGATTCTGATCACAGCCTTCTTTAGAGTAATAAGGGTCCAGCTAAGGGCAGGGCTGGGGGCAAGGTGGCAGGGGAGACAGCTGTTGGTCAGAGCATTTAGGAAAATTGGCTCTTGCCTGAAGTGCCCATTATTCTAGTTTTCTTTGCGCTCAGTGAACTCCAGGTCCAGGTCCTCTGCTCCCAGTCTCTTTCTTATCATCCTGACTTGGTTTCTCCAAATGATCAAAGCATTTAGTACTATGCTTGGATATGCTGGAGACCTGGTGTGATGCTGTAGGATAAGCACTGGGCTGCTAGTTGAAAGGTCAGTGGTTCAAACCCACCATCCGCCCCTTAGAAACCCTATACAGGGTGGCTAAGTCAGAATCAAGTTGATGGCCCTTAGTCACACGTGTGTGTGAATGCTAACCAACAATATCCTCTTACTTTACTGATAGCTGTTAGTGCTGTTAATCAAACCTTCTCCAATTCCAGCCACACTATAGTTCACACTTGGAGGCCGCCTTAAATCAGGTGTGGTCATGTGACTTGCTTTGACTATTGAAATGTGAATGCAAATGATGTGTGTCATCCCAGGGTGGAAGCTGCAAGAACCAGAGCATGGGGTAACCACCTTTCTTTGCAACTCTGCTCAATGTCCAGCAAAGCCCCAGCTGGTGGCTGGGTGCACACTCAGTCTGGATCCTGGAGGGAGAAGACTGGAAAGGCAGACATGTATGTTGCAGGAGCAACAAATAAAGTTTCGTGTTTAAAGCTGCTGACCTTCTGGGGTAGTTTTTTACCACAGAAAAGAAAACCCTGACTGTTTCCTGCCAGTGATCAAACATGCCCTGGCTTCTCAATGGTTCCGGAATCATTCAGCAGGTAGGGGTTCTGCTCTGCTCTTCTTGTGTCTTCAAATCATTGAGAACTCTCCACTTACCAGGCCAGAGGTTCCATTTTGTTATTGCTATAAAATTCTATATAACAAGGTTTGTCAGTTGTATGTTTTTCAAGGTCCAGCTTAGTGGAATCAATCCCATGAATCCCATTGGATAGCCATCACCAAAAGTACTTGCCAACATTCCCATCACCATAAATGGAAACACACTGTTTTCCAACCAACTGCTCCCCCCTTCTCCCACCTTCCTGCCCCTGGTCAACTACTAACACACAGCTGCTCTATGCATTTGTCTGTTCGCGATATTTCCTGAAGATGGGATCAGATATGCGTCCTTCTGTACCTGTCCTACTTCACTCAGCATGCCGTTTACAAGGTCCACCCTGTGTGGCAGGTATTCACTTTCCCGATGGACGGCTTATAGGCCATTGAACAAATGGACAGCATTTTGTATATGGACTTTGTACTTTGACTTCTACTGTCTCATATTTTTTTCTTCAAGTTTTTATTGTGAGATTTACATGGGAGAACATCAGCTTTACACTCATTCTATCGTATTTAGTTTTATTGCAATGATTACAATCCCTTCTATGCATCATCAAATAGCCAAAGGGTATACCACACAGGACTGCCCCCTGGCTGCCAGCACACAGCCCCTCTCTCTCCCTGAGTCCACTGTCCCCAGCTGCACCATCTGTCCACGTCATTGTCTCTGTCTCCATCCCTGGCGTCACTGCCTCTCTGGGTAGGGTCCTGCTCTCTGTTCTCATTTGATGGTCCCAGGGACCGCCACTCCTGGGCTGCAAAATCAATCACTCTCCTCCTTCTGTCAAAAAACATCTACCTCTATATTTCCTACCCTCACAGTCAGTCCTGATGGCAATTATTCACTATTGTGCCACAAGAGTCTTATCCCCATTTCCTTTCACCAGCCAGGTCCCAACAAATTAGAAATCATTCAGTAGTGATTCTACCTTCCCCCACCCTATCTGGAACTAGGCTCCCTCTTGAAAGCTTGTAAGCCTGTCACTTCTTGCCTTTAGAGACACCCCCACCCCCATTTTAAGGAGCTCTGGTAG
>NW_006408555.1:9016846-9018037 GCF_000296735.1 Chrysochloris asiatica
GTCTAGTAACTTTTTTACTGAGTCTTTGGGGTTTTCTATGTATAGGATCATATTGTCTGCAAATAGGGAGAGTTTTACTTCCTCTTAGCCAATTTGGATGTCTTTAATTTCCCTATCTTGCCGTATAGCTCTGGCTAATACTTCCAACAACAATATTGAATAGGAGTGGTGACAAAGGGCGTCCTTGTCTGGTTGCCATTCACAGAGGGAAGGCTTTCAGTTTCTCTCCATTGAGAGTGATGTAGGCTATTGGTTTTGTATATTTGCTCTTGATTATGTTGAGGAATTTCCCTTCAATTCCTACTTTGTTGAGTGTTTTTTATCAGGATTGGATGTTGGATTTTGTCAAATGCCTTTTCTGTATCAATCGATATGATCATGTGGTTCTTTTCCTTTTTCTTATTCTTAATTTATTTCCTTTTTCTTATTTATCTCAGCCTACGGCTGAGATTTAGCTTCCATCTCCTCCAAAGATGGACAAACTAGCCCATTACTCAAATCGGGCCCAATGCCTGTATTTCTACATAAATTTACTGGCACATAGTCATTCACATATGGGTTGTTTATGGCTGCTTTTGTCAGGAGGGACCACTCGCTGGAGAAGGATATTATGTTTGGTAAGGTAGAGGGTCAGAGAAAAAGAAGAAGATCCCCAGCAAGATGGATTGGCCAAGTGGCAGCATCAGTGGGCTCAAGTGTGGCAACGGTAGTGAGGTTGGCCCAGGATCGGGCAGTGTTTTGTTCTGCTGTGCATAAGGTCGCTATGAGTCAGTACTGACTTGATGGCACCTAACAACAACAACAACAACATGGCTGCTTTTGCACGGACGTGACCAAGTCGAGCAGCTGTACCAGAGCCCATCAGATCCAGCGCGTTTAAAACATTGACTACCTAGTTCTGTACAGACAGGTTAGCCTGTTCCTGATCTGGACAATGCTTCACATGGAAAGTTAGGCAAGAGACCCAGAACAGTGGCATATGTATTAAAATAAAATACTATTTCAGTAGATAGCTATAAATAGTGACTCTTTGCGTTTGTTGCTGTTAAGTGCCTTGGAGTTGGTTCTGACTCATAGTGACCCTGTATAGGGTTTCTGAGGAATAGCTGGTGGGTTTGAACTTTGGACTTTGTGGGTCAAAGTCCAGTGCTGATCCTACAGTGCCACACCAGAAGTCCAGACTTTTCGTAT
>NW_006408555.1:9018702-9029910 GCF_000296735.1 Chrysochloris asiatica
TATTTTCAGTAACCTCATATGCATGCAAAAGTTGGACAGTGAATAAGGAAGACCATAGAAGAATGAATGCATTTGAGTTATGGTGTTAGAAGAGAATATTGAAAGTGCCATGGGCTGCCAAAAGCACAAACAGATTTGTGTTGGAAGAAGTGCAGCCAGAGTGCTCCTTGGAAGCCAGAATGGCCAGACTTCGTCTCTCAGACTTTGGACATATTGTCAGGAGGAACCAATCACTGGAGAAGGAATATTTGGTAAAGTGGAGGGTCAGAGAAAAAGCGGAAGACCCCCAGTGAGATGGATTGTTACAGTGGCAGCAGCAGTGGGTTCAAACCTAGCAATGATTGTGAGGCTGGCCCAGGACCGGGCAGTATTTCTTTCTGTTATGCATAGGGTCGCTATGAGTTGGTATTGATTTGATGACACCTAACAACAACAACATGAGTCTGAAACACTCACTCAAGGATACATACCCACCACAACAACAATAGAGATAAAACCCTGGTGGAACAGTGGTTAAAGTGCTCAGCTGCTCCTGAAAGATTTCAGGTTTGAACCCACCAGCATCTCTACTGGATAAAGATGTGGAAATCTGCTTCCACAAGATTTACAGTCTTGGAAAGCCTTTGGGGACAGCTCTACTCTATCTTGCAGAGTCTCTAGGAGTCAGGATGGACGGCAGTGAGTTTGGAAAGAAATGAAATGAGGAAAGATCCACTCCAGAATTGGTTTAAAATGGATTCTTACAATATTCGTTGAGCCCTTATGTCATATCTGGACGGCATTGTCTCTATTTCAGTTCATTTGATGTTAGATTATAAGTATTTTCTATGTCAGTGACATTTTTCATAAATATAATGATTGATAGTTGCAGAATATTTTGCTTTATTGAAATGACATCATTTATGTAATCATTATCATGCTTTTAACATTTTTTTAAAAGCTTTCCATTAGTATACTGAATCTTTATACATGGATTTTTATCCATATTTCTGATTTTTCCTTGGCATAGATTCATAGAAGTAGAATTCCTGGCCAAAACATGTGCCTGTTTAAAAGTCTTGATTTATTTTATAGCTTTCATTTGAAATGTATCTCCCGGTCTGTATCCTATCTTGTAGTAAGCAGTATTACACTCACTGAATTATGTAGTGCTGTGATTTCAGCCTATGCTTTAACGATATGTAGATGTGTTTTAGTTTTGTTTGAATTAGCATGTTTGGATCACTCTTCAAGGTGATAGTTTTTATCTGATACTTGTTGCTAAGTGCTGTGGAGTGAGTTCTGACTCACAGCATCCCTGTATAGAGTTTCCAAGGAATGGCTGGTAGGTTTGAACTGCTGAACTTGTGCTTAGCAATCCAGTTGCTTATCCTACGGCATTGCGCCAACACTAGCTATTTGCATTTTATCTTCTGAAAATCTGTTGTTGTTGTTAGGTGCCGTCATGTTGTCTCTGACTTATAGTGACTTTATGCAAAACAGAACAAAATGATGCCTGGTCCTCCATCAATATCACAATGGTTGTTATGCTTGAGTCCATTGCGGCTACCTCTGTGCCAGTTCATCTCACTGGGGGTCTCCCTCTGTGTCACTGACACTCCATTTTACCAAGCATAAATTATGTCCTTTTCCGGGGACTGGTCCTTCTTGATGTTGTTGTTGTTGTGAAGTGCTGTTGAGTTGGTTCCCACCCATAGTGACCCTGTATATGGTTTTTGAGGAGCAGCTGGTGAGCTTGAACCACTGACTTTGCAGTTCAAACGTCTTTGCAGTCTGGTGCATTAACCCACAGTGCCACATGACCAAAGTCTGGGAGAGGAAGTCTCGCCATCTAAGGAACATTCTGGCTGCACTTCTCCCAGCTTAGATCCGTTTGTTCTTTTGGTAGTCCATGGTACTTTGGATACTCTTCTCCAACACCAAAAACTCAAATGCATCAATGCTTCTATGGGCTTCCTTATTTGTTGTCTATTTTTCACATTTGTATGAGGCTGTTGAAAATAGTTTGGCTTAGGTCAGGCACACCTTAGTTGTCAACCAGACAGCTTTGCTCTTGTACACTTTAAAGAGGTCTTATGGAGCACATTTGCCTAATGCAATATGCTGTTTGATTTCTTGATTGTTGCTTCTATGAGTGTTGATGGTGTAAGCAAAATGAAGTATTTTTCTAACTCCAATATTTTCTCCATTTATCATGATGTTATTTATTGGTCCAATTGGGAGGATTTTTGTTTTCTTTACACTGAGGTGCAATCTATACTGAAGGCTATGGTCTTTGAACTTCATCAATAAGTATTTTAAGCCCTCTTCGCTTTCAGCAAGTGAGGTTGTATCAGTTGCATCACAGGTTGTTAATGAGTCTTTCTCCAATACTGATGCCATGTTCTTCTTCATATAATCTAGCTTAATGAATTAATTTGCTTAGTGTAAAGATTGAATAAGTATGATGAAAGAATACAACCCTGGTGCATACCTTTCCTAATTTTAAACCACCTTTGAATGTCGCCTTGTTCTGTTCAAATGACTGCCTTTTGGTCCAGGTAGAGGTTCCTCATGAGCACAATGAAACGTTCTGGAATACTCATTCTCCACAATGTTGTTCATAGCTTGTCATGATCCACACAGTCAAAAGCCTTTGTGGAGTCAGTAGTGCACAGGTAAACATCTTTCTGGTATTTTGTGATTTTAGCCAAGATCCAGTTGATGTCAGCAGTGATATCTCTTGTTCCGTGTCCTTGTTTGAATCCGGCTTGAATCTCTGGTAGTTTCCTGTCAATATAATGTCGTAGTCATCTTTATATTATTTTTAGCAAAATTAATCTAATTAATCACTTGCATATGATATTAATGATGATGTATGATGATTTCTGCATCCTGTTGGGTCACTTCTCTTTGTGATGGGCACACATATGAATCTCTTCCAATCATTTGGCTACGTAGCTGTCTTCCAAATTTCTTGGTATAGATGAATGAGTGCCTGCAGTGCTTCATAAGTTTGTAGAAAGATTTCAATTTGCATCCCATCAGTTCCTGGAGACTTGTTCTTTCACAATGCCTTCATAGCACCTTGGACTTCTTTCAGTACTATTGGTCTTGATCATATGCTACTTCTTGAAATGGTTGAGCATTGACCATTTCTTTTTGATACAGTGACTCTGTATTCCTCCCATCTTCTTTTGATGCTTTCTGCTTCATTTAATATTTTGCCCACAGACCCTTTCAATAGACCCAATTTTAATTATATACATTTTTGAGAAATCTAAATACTTTTAGAACTTCTCTTAATCTACTTAGTAATCAGCTTTATGGCTCACTTACTTGTATTATTTTCATTTTTGTTAGTGTTCTTGTTTTTAACTGGTTCAAACTGACGCTGAACATAAACTCCATTGCGCACACTCTGGTCTTTCCCCACTTTCCCCCATCAACGCTGTTCTCCTGGGCTGCCAAATTCCTTTGCAAGCTGGTGGTGGTGGTTATACCGTGGAGTCGGTTCCAACTCATAGCGACCCTGTACAGGGTTTCCAAGGCTGTAATTATTTACTGGAGCAGAAAGCCTCATCTTTTTCCCGTGGAACAGCTGATAGTTTCAAACTGCTGATCTTGAGGTTTGCAGTCCTATTCGTAACCACTACGCTACCAGAGCTTCTTTGCAAACTGGTATGCATGTTGATATTGTGATGATCCAACTTTAAGCTCTTGTGTAGCCACTTGAATATAATTTTTGCCTTGACCATCTATTGCATTCATCTGACCAATCCCAAATCTTCAATAAACTCATCTCATGTTTTCCAGAAAGCATGCCAACAGTGGCCACCGATTACAGTTATTTGGTGCATATTCATTTAGCATTTATTATGTATCAGACACTGAAATGTTTGAAGATGTCCACGAACCAGGACTATAATCTTCAGAGCTTACATTCTGTTGGGGGGAATGGAGGATAATCAAGAAACATGCTAAACAAATAGGTTATCTGTACGTGCTGTGGAAAAAGAAAAAGTAAAGGAGAACAGAGACGGAAAGGTGGATGTGCTTTTCAGTGGTTTGATCAAATTAACCTCAATTGAAAGAAGGGATTTACAAGATTTAAAGCAGGTGAGGGAGATATCGCTGCGGTAACCAGAGGAATAGCATTGCTGGAAAATAAATCGGCCATAAGGTGGTGGTGGGGAGGGTGAGGGTGTGAGGAGCTCTGGTAGTGCAGTGGTTACGAATTAGGCTGCTGACCTCAAGTGGCTCCAACTTAGAAGGGTCATGTGAGGAAGCTCTGGGATGCAAACTGTGCTATGAGACTAGCATAGCTTTTGTTTGAAACTACCAGCTGTTCCGCAGGAGAAAGAGGAGGTTTTCTGCTTCTGTAAAAATGTACAGCCTTGGAAATACCACACAGGGTTGCTATGAGTCGGAACCGACTCCGTGGCACCTAACCACCACCATCACCACCAAGGTGGGGATGTACCTGACATGTCCAAAGAGAGCAAGGTGACCAGAGGTTGAAGCAGGGAGTCATGGGGTAGGAGAGTAGGAGTTAAGGTCGCAGAGGTTATGAAAGTCCAGACCAAGTCAAGCCATTCTAAAGAGTGTGGATTTCACTCTTGAGTGAAATGGAAGTAATCTCAGTATTTTGAAGAGAGCAGTGACTTGACCTGACTCAGGTCTTCAAAAAGAGCCCTCTGTAATGAGAAGATATCGTGTAGGGCCAGAGGAGGTAGAGCCATACAACTACTGCAGTATTGGTGGGCTTGGCTCATGGAGGTGCCAGACGTAATCAGATTCTAGATATGTTTTGAAGGTAGAATTAATTGGGTCCGCTATTAGACAAGCTGTGAGGTCTTAGAGGAAAAAATCATTCAAGGGTGACTGAAATTTTTGGTGATTGCAGTTGCTAAATGGGGTTGCATTCACTTGAGATGGGAAACTTACAGGAAGATCATTGATGAAGACTGGGTGGTTCATTTTGGACACGTTGGCTGTGAGATATCACAGTAGGATTCCCAAGGGGGACCTGAATAGACTGCGTAGAGCGGGTTTCCAGAAAGAGGTCTGAGCTGGACGTACAGAGCTGGCTCTCATCAGGATATAGATAGTATTTAAAGCATGAGAGTTCATGAGCTCCCCAGGGAAGGGGCGCACTTAGACAACGATCAGTTCCCCATACAAGTTACCGCAATCCTGGTATCACTTCGACTCTGTGCATAGACTGCTAATGCCTTTGCTGCTTCCTGACTTTCTAACCCTGTGCCTTGCACTTTGAGGTGTGAGTCCCGCCAAGAGTTATATCAAAGACTATGTGATGTTATGTGCTTTGTATCTTTCTGCACCTCAAAAATGATTTTTAAAAAAGTTTAAAAAATTGTTATTTTATGGAGTAGTATATAAATAATGTCCTAAAAGAGACAATATAATGTAAGGAAATTTGTTTATTCTGTTTATCCTCCTACCCATCTAGTCTGGCCAAAGTCCAGAGGTATGTACCTGGGCTAGGGGTACTGTATTAGAAAATCAGCTTATCTATTTCCTATAGCAGGAGAAAGGTCTAGGTGGACACCTTCCTTGTCTTCTCACTTGGCATTATGACTTTTGACTGGCACTCCCATTGGCTCTTTCTCCAGTGTGAAGGGTTCTTAGGCATGCAACATAGACTCTGAAAGCATCCTCCTAGAAAGAGAGAAATGTGACTTGTGCCTTGGCAGCCCCCTTATAATAAATGTGTGGTCTCCTATGGTGATCATTTTCTAATCAGCAGTCATTAGCTGTGTGATGATGTGGAGATTGGTTAAAAATTCAGTGTCAGGATTTGGACTTATCTTTCGTGTGACTTGATTGATCTTCACAATTGTCATAGCTATCTATGCACTAAGATTTCAGCCTGTCCTATGAGATTCATACCAGTAAAAGAGGGGGGAAGCCAAGGGGTCCAAGAAATAGTGGCTCCAACTTAGAAGAGTCATGCGAAGAAGCTCTAGGATGCAAACTGTGCTATGAGACTACCAAACCTTTTGTTAAGATCAAAAAAGAAGGGTGGAAGGCTCTGGAGAAGAGATGTCTTGGAGAGAAAGGCTTCAATAGTGTTCTTGAGACACCAGAAAAAAAGAAAGAAATGAAAAAGACAAATAGGAGAAGAGAAAGGCAACATAAACTCCATGTAAAACAGGAAGCTACGCAAGCAGAGGAGTGCTGTGATTGCAGAGCATTTAGCTTGACTAATCCCCTCACTGTGGTAGCCTCAACTTGGTTTCAATCACAGAGCCAGGCCCTTTTAGCGCAAACTCCATTCTAAGGGCAAATCAACATTTATTGATGATCGCTCTGTGTCAGTACCTTCTTGATTGTAATCACCTTCCATAGAATCCTCACAGCGCCCCTCTGAAGTAACTACTGTCATTTCCTGTTTGCAGTGGTAGAAAACTTGGTTGGGGGAAGATATGGAAATAGAGGTAGAGGGAAGTGAACAGTCGATCTAGGAGTGAAACCCAGTGTGCCTGCTTTGAAAGCTCAAGCTCTTTCCACCCATTCTGATTTCTTCCAAGGTGTAGGCAGTGCAGTTACAGAAAAGAATCTCCATCATCTAACGATTCCAGGTACAATCAGTGTTTTCATTATAAATACATACTGGTTAATACCAGCTGAAGTCCAGAAAACAGCTATCCAAAATTGGAGCTGCACACTCATCTCTATCTGTTGCTTATTAACAAAGAATTAGCCAGGTTTGTTTTGATTTTGTTGTTTTTTTTAAATGATAGTATTATTGAAGGCACCATTTATTTGTTTCCTTAAATTAATACTTCTTGACTAGGAGCAATTTTCCCCCCAATGGGCCACTAAGCAATGACTGAGAGGGGAATTGAGCTACTGGTGTCTAGTGGGCTGTTGTTATTAAGTGCCACCGAGTTGGTTCTGACTCATAGGGACCCCGCATAGGGTTTACAAGGAGTGGCTGGTGGGTTTGAACTACCAACCTTGTGGTTAGCAGCCCAGTGCTGATCCTACAGGACCAGGACTCCATCGGAAGGTATTTACCAGTATTCCCACATCAAAGGGGTAGAGATAGGGATACGGGTTTCTCCTCCAATACACAAAACAGCCACCCCCCACTTCACATCAAGAATTAGCCCGCTCAAAATGCCAGTAATGCTGAGGTTGAGAAACGTTACCCTAAAGAACAGCTTTTAGTAGAGAAAGACAAGAAATAAGTGATTAATATGTGCATTTCCCCCGCTGCTCCTTCCTAAAAGATAGTTGTGTTGTTTTTTATTCTCTTTATTTTTTGGAGTGGATATTTGTTTTTTCTGGCAATGTACAGGGTTTTGATCTGAAAGCGAGCACTAGCCATTTATAATTGTCTGCATAAAGTAACCACCCACTGGTCTCCTGTCAAGATGCAGGCATTTGTAGAGTAAGTAGGTAAGTGGAGTGTGTCTTCTCTGTACAAAGTAGGTTGTGGATGAGCACTGGGTGTTGGTGTGTTCATGCGTGTGTGGGCACACATTCCTGTTGATTTTAATAAGAGGCACAAATTGGGTTTTGGAAAAAGTTGCCCCAATCTCCTCAACCCTAAGCCTTCACTTCCTCCTATTAAGATTTCCCTGGCAACTTGGCGTCTTTTAAACTCCCATCTCGTGCATTCTCTCTTCTAATCTAATACCTCCGTGTACATATCTAAACATGATCAGTGACAGTTTTCGCTGCGGGGTGAGGCTTTCAGTGACAAGGCCAGTGAGTGCTGATTTGAGACCAGCCATTGTGAGTGACTTCAGCTGTCTCTTCAAGTGACATCCTGCTACTTGAGAAAGGAGGGATGACGAAAGTTCTTTGGACAGAAAACTTTCACTGACAAGAAGATGACAGGTCCTTGCACAGCTGGTCTCTGATATGCCTCCGAAGGGGCCCGTGGAGTGACTAATTTGAGCTTTGCAGTAGCTGGGAGGAAGTGTGGTCCCTGTGCAGTCTAGGAAGCTTGGAGAAGTCTGTGTGACAGATTGGCAGTAGGTACAGGCTGGAGGAACCCATTGTTGGTGGGCAACAGGCCAGTAGGCCAGGGAGCCACATCTGCTTAGAGGATGAGAACACTGGAAAATGAATCGTGAGTGGGTAGCATTCATTTTTCCTTCTTGTGACAGGACCTTGGACTCTGCTTTAGCTTCTTAGTTCCAGGCATCAGCCAACCCACCCACTCATTACCTTCATTCATGGTGGTTGGCTCCAGGAAGGGCCAGTGACCCATGATGCCCCAGTAAGACAGGATTCTGTGACTTTTACCCTAGTCACTGGGAAAGAGATGCTTTTTCTTCTTGGAGTCACCCAGCTGTGGGTGTACCCCTGAAAGTGCTGTGACTCTCCCTGTGGAAAAAATTAGCTAGAGAGTAAAAAAAGCTCAGGGAACAACAACATGAGAAGTGAAGAGAGATTCTCAAGTGCTAAGGACATTATTGGAGCCCATGATCCAGCTGTGTCTGAAGCACCTTTTATCCTAGACCTTCAAATTACAGAAGCCAATACATTCTTGTTTTCCCTTTAGCCAGTTTAAGTGGGATTCTCAGTGGAGAGATTCTTGATTGGTCCATATCACCACCATGTTGACTGTCTGCCATGTGGTAGCACCTGTGCATCCACTAGGTCATTCATGCTCTCAGAATCTCTGCGAGGTAGGCTCTACTCAGTCTAGAGATGAGAAAAAGACATGGAGAGAGACGCTAAAGTCCAAGGGCTGGGAGCCAGTAAGAGATGTCACTGAAAAGCAAGCTCTGAGTCTTAAAAACACTGCAGCTTGATTTGCTGTGGAGAGGTGGTGTAGCATTGTAGATGTTGGAGCCAGATGGTCTGATGGGTATGCTATGGCCTAACCTTTCTTAACAAGATGCCATTTATGGAAACAACTCTTCTTTACTTTTCTCACCTGCAGAGGAAGATAATGAATAATTCTAGTTGGTGACACGTTGGGCAGTTCAAGCCCTCC
Source organism: Chrysochloris asiatica (assembly GCF_000296735.1). Taxonomy (NCBI): domain Eukaryota; kingdom Metazoa; phylum Chordata; class Mammalia; order Afrosoricida; family Chrysochloridae; genus Chrysochloris; species Chrysochloris asiatica. The sequence goes on from NW_006408555.1 coordinate 9,027,662, forward strand.
AGTTGTTCCATGAAAGAAAGATGAAGCTGTCTGCTCCCATAAAACCAGTGGAGCAATTCTACTCTGCCCTATAGGTTGGCAATAGGCTGTAATCAACACAAAGGCAGTGGGTTCTCTTAGGTTGATGATAAGGATTAAATTAATGAATGTATGGGATAGCAGATAGGGTAGAAGTGCAGTGAAGTTTGCCATCAGCAATACCACAGAATACCAGGTGAAGCAGGTTCAGTGCAGAGTTCCAAAACTCTGAATCACATAGGTAGGAATACTTAAAAAATTTGAAGGTTTACGCTGTTCTTGTTAGGTGCCATCGAGTCAGTACCAACCCATAGTGACTTTATGCACAGCAGAATGAAACACTGCTCCATCCTGGGCCAACCTCAGTACGGTTGCCATGTTTGAGTCCATCGATGCTGCCTCTTGGCCAATCTATCTTGTTGGGGGTCTTCCTCTTTTTCTCTGACCCTCCACCCTACCCAACATGATATCCTTCTTCAGCGACTGGTCCCTCCTGACAATATGTCCCAAGTATGAGAGACGAAGTTTGGCCATCTTGTTCTCCAAGGAATGCTCTGGCTGCGCTGCTTCCAAAATGGATCTATTAGTTCTTTTGGCAGCCCATGGCAATTTCAATATTTTTTAACCATAATTTAAAGTATCAATTCTTCTACAGTCTTCTTTAGTCACTGTCCAGCTTTCACATGCATATGAGGTTATTGACAATACCATGGCTTGGGTCAGGTGCACCTTAGTCCTCAAGATGACATCTTTGCTCTTCAACACTTTGAAAAGGTCTTGTGCAGCAGATTTGCCTAATGTAATACGTCATTTAATTTCTTGACTGTTGCTGCCATGAGTGTTGATAGTTGTTCCAAGAAGAATGAAGTCCTTGATAGCTTCAATCTTTTCTCCGTTGGTAAGAATGTTGTTTATTGGTCCAGTGGTGATGATTTTTGTTTTCTTGACATTGAGATATAATCCATACCAAACGCTGTGCTCTTTGATCTAAGTCCTCTTCACTTTCAGCAAGCACGGTTGTATCTCTGCATATCACAGGTTGTTAATGAGTTTTCCTCCAATCCTGATACCACATTTTTCTTCATAGAACCCAGCTGCTCAGATTATTTGCTCAGCATACAGGTTGAATAAGTCTGGTGAAAGAATACAACCCTGTCTCACACCTTTCCCAATTTTAAACCATTCAGTGTTCCCATGTTCTGTTCGAACAACTGCCTCTTGGTCCAGGTACAGATACTTCATGAGCACAATTAAATGTTCTGGAATACTCATGCTTCACAATGTTGCCCATAGTTTGTCATGATCCACACAATCAAAAGCCTTTGTGTAGCCAATAAAGCACAGGTAAACATCTTTCTGATATTCTCTGCTTTCAACCAAGATCCATCAGACATATAGCTAGTGGAAATTGTAGCAGAAGTAAGAAATCACATACTTTTGAATCTGCTGGACTCGGTGGCCTGGAGCTGACAACTTGGGCAAGACCAAACAGCAAGACCAAGCCGGGGAGAAGACCCACCACAGAAAAACATTGCAGAAACCTCGGAACAAAGGTGCAAAATACACTTTGTCGGTTTTGCTTTGTTCTGATTTTCTTTTTGGTATCTGTTTATTGGCCCCCCACTGTTTACACACCTCCATTCTGGTGACTAGAGGGGATGCCTGAGTGAGTGGACATCCTCCACCCCCACCACTGGTGGGTTCTTCTGCCAGGAATGTGCACAGATACTCTCAGCCCAAGAGCTGGCCCTGAACTGTCTTTTAATAGGGAAAAGGCCAGAGCAAAGGGTGTGGCAAGGGAAAGAGAGTTTAAAAACAAAACAGGCCAAAAATTAAATTAAATCTTAAGGTACACCATAACAACTAACAGTGACATCTTTATATTTATCAGAGGGCCTTGAAGGGAAGAAACTGAAAGAGGACATTAAAATCATACTCATATTAGGCTATAGATTTATTTTTCTTCTTCTCTCCCTCCTCTGTGATTATAGATTACCTTACACAATCTAATTTTTTTTTCTTATTTTTTCCTGTTGCTGTTTTGCTGTTTTTTTCTCCCCTTTTACCTTTGGGGGGCTCTTTCTCTCCCCATATTACCCAAGAAGAGACAGCAACTGCTGCCACATAGTCAAGCTACAATCACACTCTATAAAACACCAAAATCCAGGCAAGAACCAATACCAACTTACACACACCAGGGAGGCAGACAACACCTGTGAAAGTTACTCTGC
>NW_006408555.1:9034693-9057542 GCF_000296735.1 Chrysochloris asiatica
CTCCTGCATTGCTGGTGGGATTGCAAAATGGTCCAACCTCTCTGGAAAGCAATATGATGCTTCCCCAGAAAGTTGGAAAGAGAAATACCTTACGATTAAACAATTCCTCTATGTGGTATTTACCTACAAGAATTATAAGCCATAACACGAGTACATATATTCACACCAATGTTCATAGTAGCACTATTTACGATAACAAAAAGATGGAGACAGCCTAAGTAACCATCAACTGAATAATGGATAAACAAACTGTGGTACGTACACCCAAGTGGATATTATGCTATCTTGAAGAACAACAAGGAAGCTGCAAGCCACCGCATAACATGGATGAGCCTTGAGGACATTATGTTGAGTGAAATTAGTCAGTTACAGAAGGAGAAATACTGCATAGGACCACTACTGTAAAAGACTAAGAAAAAAAACCCATACTTAAGGGGCTTGGGATTCTTTGCTGGTTACCGGGATGTAAGGGGGTGGGGTGAGGGGAGAGAGGGGAAGTAGGGCACAGGGTAGGAATAGACACAGGATCGTTTGGGTTCTAGGGAAGGGGGGCAATATACAAGAAGGGGGAGGGAAATGGAAGAACAAGGCAGATGTGAAAACAATTAGGCAGGTTTTCATGGGCTAAGTGGGACAGAGGTGAATAATGATGTATGCACAACCTTGGAACAACAGAGCTCTGGGATACAGGGATTGAGACATAGTTTGAATGGGCAAAAGGGGGGAAATAATGTTAAGATGCTTGGCTGTCTTTTGAATCTTGGTTTCCCTTGCATACCATTATAAAATAGACACTTTAGGGAGACATCTTTGCTTTTTAATAATTTAAAGAAGTCTTTTGAAGCAGATTTGCCCAGTGCAATATATTGACTTCTTGACCATTCCTTCCATGAGTGGAGACTGTGGATTTAAGTAAAATAAAATCTGTAATAATGCCAATAGTTTATCTATATGTCTTGATGTTTATTCATCCAGGTGTGAGGATTTTTGTTTTCTTTATGCTGAGGTGTAATCTGAAGGCTGTACTCACTGATTTTTAGCAGTAAGTACTTCAACCCCTCTTTATTTCCAGCAAGCAAGCTGGTATCATCTGCATGCGGCAGGTTGCTAATGAGTCTTCTTCTGGTCCTAATACTTCATTCTTCCTGTAATCTAGCTTCTCAGGTTATTTGATCAGCATGCAGATCGAATAAGCATGGTGAGGGAATACAGCCCTGATGTATACCTTTATTTTAAACTACATGATAGCTCCTTGTTCTATTTCATCAGGTTCCCCTTAAGTGAGCTAGGCGGCAGAGAGGGAATATTCTCAGTACTTGAAGAAACTTGAGTTGTTTAAGCCCCACCTCTGCCTCCAACTATCTCGGTGACCTTATTCAAGTTCCACTGCTTCTATTGACCTCAACTGCCTCTTCAGAAAAAGGGGCTGCACATATTCCTTTCAGAGGATACAACGAGAGAATTCATGCAAAAGCAATGTATAAACTACAGAGTGGTGTGCATTTTTGAGTTGGTACCGTTATACCTGACCACAATTCTGCGAATATCCAGATACTGGAAAAGCATTCTGTGCTCTTCCCACCCAAGATGAGAAGGGACTGAATGTAGTTCATAGAGAAGTTACATAGCATTCCCTCTGGTTTTTCATGGGTCCAGCTGTCCAGTAGCATGAGGATTCAAAAATGAAGAAGTTGGTTTTGTCCTTTGAGGATCTCATAGATCTGAAGAAGAGACATGTCTTCAATTGTTGTATATAATAGAGTGTGAACACTGGATGCATTCCCGAGGTTTATAGCTAGGATAGTGGGAGTTAGAAACAGTTGGGGAAGGTTTCCTGTAGAAGATGGTATTTTATTTGAAATTTGAAGGATGGATCATATCTCATCAGGCTGACAAAAAGGGTGAAGGGCATTCTGCATCATCCAATACAGTAGTTACTGGCCACCTGGGATTTTGAAAAGTTGACACTTTGTGACTAATCCAAATTTACCTGTGTTGTGAGTGTAAGTACACATGGGGCTTTGAAGACTTGGCCCCACACATCAATCAAGAATGGGAAGTATCTCCTCTGTTGTTGTTGTTGTTGTTAAGTGCCATAGAATCGATTCCAACCCATAGCGACCCTGTATAGGGTTTCCAAGGAGCAGCTGGTGAGCTTGAACCATCCACCTTGTAGTTCTAACAACTTTGCAGTCTGATGCATTAGTCCACAGCGCCACACCATAAACACCAGTATCTCCTTAGTCACGTGTTTATTTGGAGCATGTGGTGACATGATAATGCTTTGGGTATGTTGGGTTCAGTGGAATATTATATTCAAATTGACTTCACCTATTGAATTTTTTAGAATGTGGCATTAGAAAGTTGAAAATTCCATATGTGGTTCTGACACAGGTGGCTTGTGGTAGTTGTGTTTCTATTAGGCAGCACTGCTTCAGGTAAAAGGAACAATATATGCATAGGCATGGAGTTCAGAAAACTGACTAATGCCTTTGGAGTGGGGAGGGTTCAGCTATCTGAAGTTATTGTTGTCAGGTGCCATCGAGTCACTCCCTACTCATAGCAACCATGTGCACCACAGAACGAAACACAATTAGTATTATGTTTGAGCCCATTGTTGTTGTCAGGGGTTGAGAGAGGGAGAAATGTGCTTGGAAAGAGGCCAAACACCTAAAGTAGTTTAGCTGAAATGCTGACCACAGTGGTACATCAATCAGCAGCCAGTAGGGCTCCAAATGGATAGAAGGCACTTGGAATTGTCCCATTTCGGTAGGTCAGTGGCTTGTGGCTGGGTACAGCAAAACTGGTGACTTAAAACAACAGGAATTTATTCTCTCTCACAGTTCTGGAAGTGAGGAGCTCAAATTCAAGGTGTTAGCAGTGTTGTGTACCTTGTGAGGTTGTATAGGAGGGTCCTTCCTTGTCTCCTCCTGCTTCTGGGAGCTCCAGGGGCTCCTTGGCCCAGTCTATGTCACTCTGATCTCAGTCTCTTTCCTCACAGGGCCTTCTCCTCTATGTGTGTGTCAGCTCTCTTTCTCTTATTGGGTCCCTGTCATTGGATTTAGGGCCGCTCTTAATCCATGAGGATCACATCTTGAGATACTTAGTTTAATTATATCCACAAAGGCTTATTTTTCCAAATAAGGTCACAGTTATAGGCTCTGGGGGTTAGGACATAGGTGTGGCACTGACTGGGAACAACAAGGTTGGTGGCTCAAACCCACCAGCTGCTCCTTGGAAGCCTTATATAGGGCCGCTATGAACTGACACGATGGCATTTAATGACAACAACATTCAGTTTTCCAGGAGCCATGGTGGAGCAGACATTAAGCACTCGGTTGCTAACCCAGAGGTCAACACCTTGAACTCACCAACTGTTCTGTGGGAGAAAGATGAGTCCGTGTGCTTCCTTAAAGGTTTAGCGCCTTGGAAACTGGATGGAGCAGTTCTGCTCTGTCCCAGAGGGATGCTGGGAGGAGTTGGAATTGGCCAGCTGGCAGGGTTGGTTTCTCCTAGGTATTCAATTTACTGGAAGTAGCTCTGATGACAGTTATGGTAACTGAGAGGTTGGTGGTTTGAACCCACCTACTGGCTCTTTGGAGTCCTGGTGTGGTGCTATGGGTTAATGCGCCAGACTGCAAAGCCGTTTGAACTGCAAGGTGGGTGGTTCAAGCTCACCAGCTGCTCCTTGGAAACCCTATACAGGGTCTCTATGGGTCGGAATCGACTCGGCGGCACTTCACAAAAAGAGTTGCTCTTTGGGAGAAAGACCTAGAGGTGTACTCCAGCAAAAGAAAAAGTACAGCTAAGAAAACGATCGGTATAGTTTTCCTGTGTCACATGGGGTCACTATGCATCAAAAATGGACTTGATAACACCTAGGAACAACGATTGCATTTACTACAGCAGCAGGGGATAAGAGTCGGACTAAAGACAAGTCAGTGGAGACAGAGATGAGGGAATACATGGAATGGTATTTTGAAGACAGTTGAGATTCGTATATAAAATAATGTGTCTGAGAGTGTGGCTATTGTGTGCCATGAAGTGGGTTCTGACTCAAAGTCACCCTGTATAGGTTTCCAAGGAGTAGCTGGTGAGTTTGAACCACTGATGTTGTGGTTCAAGTCGACCTTGTGGTCCAGTGCTTTATCATATGGTGCCACACCAGGTCTGAGATTTGTTGTTGTTGTTAAGTGCCGTCGAGTTGATTCCAACCCATAGCGACCCTGTATAGAGTTTCCAAGGAGCAGCTGGTAAGCTCGAACTGCCAACCTTGCAATTCAAATGACTTTGCAGTCTGAAGCATTAACCCACAGCACCACCCCAGGACTCCACATCAGGTCTGAGATTAGCAGCATGCTAATTCCACAGTGGGGAGGAAATGGATGGGGTGTGAATGAAACAAGATGTCCCTGAGTCAATCAGTTGTTGATGTTGGTGGGAGTGTGGTGCTTGTTACACCATCTCTGGACCTTGTATGTGTTTGAACTTCTCCAAAACAAAAAAATTTTGAAAAGAAGATAATCAAGAATCCTAAACTTCCAGATGTTAATTACTTATGAACTGAATTTCTGTTTCGGTTCAGCATTCACAATGTGACTGGACTATGCTTAGTCCTCTGCTGGTGAATTGTGGGTTAGACCCACAGTTGCCTCTTGTATGACTTGACAAAGAGGTCTAAAAATTCACTCTGAATACGGGCCTTAGCATCTGTGGCAAGAGTTTGTCTTAGGTTAAATGTTCTTTCATCACAGACAGCTGGGGAATTCTTGTTACCTTGTCTGTACCTGGAACAGTCCAAATTTCCAGCGAGCCTGAGTCTCCTAGGGAAGAAATCATTTTTCTTAATCATCCCCATGTCACAAGGAGGAGTGAATGACAGCCATCCCTTCCTGACTCCATAAACTAACTGTCACAGGGAAAGATGAACCCCTTTAACTGCAGGGAAACGCTAAAATATTCTAATTGTCTCGGCGCCACAGCCAGCGGTGGTTATCAGCATGGATGAGGGGAAGGCAGAGCCCAATGAAATATTAAAGGCAGACGAGACTGTGTGGGTGAGCACGATGTGATGTTGGAGTGGAATCCACTTGCTTTCTCAGATTGTTTCGAGTTTGTTGCAAAGTGTGGTATGAAAATGATGTCAGAGGGAGGGTTTTCTAGGTTATTTAAAAGCCTACACACACCATTTACAAGGTATGTTGTTGACAGTTAAAAATGACATATCTATTATTCATGTAGTCCCCCCTGACGCAGAAGAGGTTGCTTGAACTTGGCAGCTATAAATGAAGAAGGAGGAAAATAATGGCGTTTGCTATGTAAACCTGCCTTTGAATGGATCCCTGGCCGTTCCTAGAGCTCAATTCTGTGTGTTTCCTATGACTAGCTGAGGGACATCTGTGTCTGCAATAAGGACACTTTAATGAAGTTTCCTTGTGCCTCCCAATTGCTTATCACCATTTCTTTGCTGTAATCTTCAGTTTTTGTTTGCCTTCTTCTGCTCGTACTCCATTTCCTGCTTGACTCAAATCCAAGCTATGTCAACGGCTAAGCTTGACCTTTTCTCTCCTTTGATTCCCAGTAAGGAGATATCTTCAGAGATATTGCTTTTGAAGGCTAGGAGTGCATTAAAGAAGTGGAAACAGACTTGCTGTATTTTGTTGGATAATAGTTGAGTTAGGAACTTTCATTCCAGCCTGATGGATGGATTCCAGCAGTGTGGAGCATGGAAAGATTATGACATGCATTTTCTGAGATTTAGGAATATATTAGAACATTAGGGATTAGGGGCTGATTTTTGTCCCCTAGTGCTGGTGTGGCATTGTAGGATAAACACCAAGGTTGGTGGTTCAAACCCTGGAAACCCTATACAGTATCACTGAGTCAGGGTTGACTCAGTGGCACTTAGCCATAGCCATAGATTTCTGAAGTCAGGAAATGCCAGGGATAAGAGCCAATCAGACCAGCCACCATGCTCTAGTGACCCTCTGGGAAGGCGGAAGGGCTGACCTCAGCAGAGTCACAGCTCTGTGTCACAGAGCATGACTTAGACTGGAAGTAGACTTTGTATCAAAGTCCCTCCTTGGGTGGGATAAATTGGGGAAAGGGTCATTAGTCTGACTAATTGGTGAACCAAGTTCTCCCTGTCTGCTGGATCTTCAGTAATGGCTAGGGCAAGGTAGTGAAGATATTCACTGCCCCAGAAATCCATGTGAGGAGAACATTACATTGGCAAAGGTTATTGGCACCAACAAAATCATTAGACAAAGGTGTATTGAGACCGTGTAGTTCTCCCCATTCTCTGCAGGCTACCTTCTTTTCCTCCTGGTCCTCAACTCCAAAGAAGTCAGACTTTCAACTGCAAAAGGGAGGAGAAACCTTAGAACCATACTTGTGGTCTCCTCCCTTCAAAGTGCTAGAAGGGAAAGAGGAGTACAAATGAAATCAATTGTCCTGCAAGCTCCCAGTTCCCAGCCTTCCCTTGATGAGGAAGGGGAGAGTTTTTAAAGTGATGTAGTTGGAGTTTTAAAGTGGACTGGAAATTTAATAACTGAGAATGGTCATAATGTTTTGAAATCTATCTGACAGTTTATGACAGAAATAGAGATAGAAAATCAACAGACCAACGATTCAGGGCAGTGATTCCAGAAAAATGTAAGTGTATCTGATTTAGATGCCTCTGAATTAAAAGTGCTTAAACCACAGGCTTCTTTGTTCTTGGAGTACCATCACCAGTCTTGGTCACCTGCCAGCAGTCCTTAGCTCTCATGATTTGCAGTTATTGTAATTTTGCTCTTGTTTGTTGTTAGGTGCCATCAAGTTGGTACCAACTCATATTGACCTTATGTACAGCAGAACAAAACACTGCCCGATCCTGGGCCAACCTCACAATTGTTACCACGCTTGAGCCCATTGATGCTGCCACTTTGCCAATCCATCTCGCTGGGCGTCTTCCTCTTTTTCTCTGACCCTCTGCCTTACCAAACATGATATCCTTCTCCAGCGACTTGTCCCTCCTGACAGTATGTCAAAAGTATGATAGACAAAGTTTGGCCATCCTGGCCTCCAAAGAGCACTCTGGCTGCACTTCTTCCAACACAGATCTGTTGGTTCTTTTGGCAGCCCATGGCACTTTTAATATTCTCCTCCAACACCATAACTCAAAAGCATCAATTCTTCTATGGTCTTCCTTATTCACTGTCCAGCTTTCACATGCATATGAGTTTATTGAAAATACTATGGCTTGGGTCAGGTGCACCTTAGTCCTCAAGCTGATATCTTTGCTCTTCAATACTTTAAACAAGTCTCGTGCAGCAGATATGCCTAATGCAGTGCATCATTTGATTTCTTGACTGCTGCTTCCGTGAGTGTTGACAGTTGATCCAAAGAGAATGAAGTCCTTTTGACAACTTCAATCTTTTCTCTGTTGATAAGAATGTTGTTTATTGGTCCAGTGGTGAGGCATTTTTGTTTTCTTTACATTGAGATGCAATCCTACCGAAGGCTGTGCTCTTTGATCTTCATGAGTAAGTATTTTAAGTCGTCTTCACTTTCAGCAAGCAAGGTTGTATCATCTGCATATCACAGGTTGTTAATGAGTCTACCTCCAATCCTGATGCTACTTTTTTCTTCAGATAACCCAGATTCTCATATTATTTGCTCAACATACAGGATGAATAACTATGGTGAAAGAATACAACCCTGTTGCACACCTTTCTTAATTTTAAATCATTCAGTGTTCCCATGCTCTGTTAGAACAACTGCCTTTTGGTCCATGTATACCAAAAGCCCTTGCTTTAGCTGAGAGCAGAGAGAAAGTGTGGTCCATCTCATCCTACCTTTGTAGTCTATTTGTTATCTTGCGCACAGGCACACTCTTGTGGTCTTGTAAATATTGCACTGAAAAGAGAACTGAGTGTTGATTCATTCAGGTGAAAATGGGGAAGTGGAACTGGAGATGTCTAAGAGAAGGATGAAGAGCCCGGACACAGAAATTTGTGAGAACATGGAGAGAGGGATGTCTGTGTTGAGCATCAATCTAAGATCTGACCAAGTTGGCCTAAAGTTCAGTCTTGAGAAAAGAGGAAGTGAGTTTTCAGCAGGCTAGTGCAGCTTCATCTCAGGGGTGAGCTAGACTGAACATTCAGTCATGTGTTATTCAAAGAACTATCAATGGAAAATGGGATTGTCATCGTCTCTGAATATCGACTTCAAACTTAAAACCAACAGAAGGAAGCATTTGAGCTTTAAAGATTCATGGGAGCACACAAGAGCTGCCCACAGAGTAGTGGACTTTCTGGCATGTGAGTCATGGCATTTCAATGTTTTTGGAGCTGTAAGTGATCCATGTTATGATCTATGACTTATCTGTGGTCCATACCTCTGTGTGACTGGCCCCAAGTATACCAGTAGCACTGAAGCATCAGGTGTGACCTTCAAGAGAGTGAGCTATGAAGTCACTAATCTGTGCTCATTGGTGCTTTAATCATAATAAAATGATAACTAACATCTGTTGAGTACTTACTATGTGCCAGACACTTTTCTAGACTGGTTGTCCATCCACCTACCCATCCATCCATCCATCCATCCATCCATCCATCCATCCATCCATCCATCCATCCATCCATCTATCCATCCATACACAAGCCCACCCATCAATCTATCTGGTTACCCTTTCACCCTCCATCCACCCACAAGCCCACCCATCCATCTATCTGTTCACCCATCCACCCACCCAAATGCCCACCTGTCAGCTATCTTCAGCTATGCATCTTGTTTTATCCCTGAGAGGATACTGTGAAGTTGGTATTAGGGTGTCAATTGTACATTCAGGAAAAGTGAAAGAGGCAGAATGATTCTCAAGTCCACAAGGTTGGTATGTAATCTCAGTGAGAATATAGATCTCTGGAGGTAGAACTAGTCAACCCTGAAAGTATGGAAAGGGAGAGTCAGAGACAGTCTTAGGTCATAAGGGCTGGCCAGGCATCATCTAGAAGAGAAGAATTCTTGTTGAATTAGCCGCAGGTTTTACATCATCCTGGCCATGCTTGTCCTTTCCTGGGGGTGATTGCCTACTTCTGGGCCTCCCCTTTTCTGTTGCTTACCTGGACATCACTGTGGGACTGTAAATGCACATTATTTGTACCTTAACTGAAATCACATCAAGAAACTATATTCTATGCATAGTGTGTGTTCATATGTGCCCTGGTGGTGCAGTGGTTAAAAGTGCCTGGCTACTAACCAAAAGGTCAGTGGTTCTAACCCACCAACATTTCCATGTGACAAAGATGGGGTAGTCTGCTTCTGTAAGGATTTACAGCCTTGGAGACCTTATGGGACAGTCCTATTGTGTCCTTGAGGGTCACTATGAGTTGAAATCAATTTGACAACATTGAGTTTATAAGTGAGACCATTAACGTGTTTTTTTTTTTTTTTCTTTTGTCAATAAATGTGTTGTTATATATATTGTTAGGGCCAGCAAGTCAATTTTGAATCATACAGAGAAATACTCTTTAGATATCACCTGAGGTACTCCAGGTGATGGGAAGGCAAAACATTCCCTCCATTTGCCTGGGAAGTAATGTTTGTTGAGTCTCTGCTCTGGCATCAGCTTTTTCCAGTATGTAGTAACGCTGGCATCTGAACTTGGGTCCAGCCACTTCCAAAGTTGGGACTCCTTTGGTGAGAATTGGTGTGTTTCATTTCCTTTTTTTAAGGTACCCAACTGTTGGAGATTGGATGTCTCACTTAGCCTCCAGGGTACAGAAGAACCCTTGAATTTAGCAAATGCCAAGAAGGCAGCTGGGATTAGAGTCTCTCCTGCCACCAAGGCCAGAAGCCATGTCCTGGACTGGGGCCTTTCTTCTGCCCAGTAATCGAGAAGCACTGGTCTGCCAGCTTGCCTTATGTCTCATGGCACTGAGCTGGACATAGAATGATGCAGGTTAAGATGTCTGTAGTCCTGAGGAGTAAGGAATCCACAGAGAAAAACCTCAACTGTGTGTGTGGGGGGTGCAGTTATGCTTTCCCCAGTGCCTCTCAGGGGCTTTGAACAGCACAGTCCTAACACAGGGGTACTCTGTGTCCTCTCCTTGATTTGTGTCCTGGAGCTCTTGTTGTATTGCAGGTGATGGGACCAGACCTGCCTGTGTGGAGACGAGCCATGACTAGGAGCCTTGGGTCACTGTCTGCTGGAGGTCTCAAGTTTGAACAGGAGCAGAATCAGGAGGTACAAGACTTACTCTTTTGGAAAATCTTCCACATATTCTTGCTTACTTTGTTTTTCTTCCTGTGAAGGGTAACCCTTTGCCTTTGAGAATGTAGACCCACATCTTTATTTAGAGTAGGTGCATGGCCATTATAGGCATCCATTTTGTTTCTCCGGCAGCAGACTTCCCCGACAGACTTTTCCTTCACGCAAAATCCCCTCCTACCTTTGAATGCACCATAAAAAGTGGCAGGTGGTGATTCCTAAGGGGTTTCGGATGCCACGCTTCACCCCAAGGGGAATGGTGACAAGATGGACGTGACTCTGAGTTAATTTGCATATATTTGGAAAGTTCATCTTTCTTGAAAAATGGAGCCTCCATGTTGCCAGCCCAAAGCCATGCCTTTCTTTCTGTGGGACTCCCCTTTCTTCACACACAGGCTTCTTCCATCACTACCTCCCCATGTCCAATTTCATTAACCTGAGCTTGCACTCACCTTGTGGCACCTTAATAAGGTTTCTTTGTGGAGTCCCTCAAATGAAGTCTTAGCCATAAATCCCACATCACAGATATGGAGGCATAAATGCCAGTCAGTGTCACTGCATATTTATTATTTTAATTAAAGAAATGGATAGTGATACTTATTAGGTCACAAGTGACTTGTTAATGACAACAGATGACAGAAAATTGCGGATTTTATGAGCATATCTTGTAACTTTGCTTGGTGACGATCCTGTGACTCTCTCATTATGAGCGGTAGGAACGGTGCATGGAGCACATCTTTGGCTGCGAATCCTTGTTTTTGGTGAAACATACTTGCTGTGCAGAGAAGCAAGCATCAGCTACTGAGAGAGGAAGTCAGAACTGACTTGAAATACAGAGGTGCCTTTGATTTTCCCTGCTTTCTTTAGGATGTACCCTGGCTTTCTGACATGATTATAATAAAGAGTGAGTGTGTGTGTGTGTGTGTAAGAGTAAATCAGTGAGTGTATGTGAGAGAGAGATCCAGAGAGAATGTGTGTGTAAATCACAGTGTGTGAGAAAGTGAGTGTGAGAAAATGAGTGTGAGAGAAAGTCTGTGCATGTAAGAGTGATCCCGAGCTATCTGTGAGACAGTAAGTGTATGTGAGAGAGAGTCGAGTGTGTAACAAACTGAGTGTGAGATAGAATTGTGAGAAAGTGAGAGTGTGTGTATGAGAGTGAGCCAGAGAGTATGTGTGTGAAAGTATGTGTGAATGTGGGTGAGAGTCAAAGAGATGTGTGTGCGACAGTGTGCTGGATAGTCAGAATGTGTGCGAAAGTGTGAGAGAATGTGTGCGAAAGTGTGAGAGAATGTGTGAGAAAGTGTGAGAGAATGTGTGGGAAAGTGCATGTGAGAGGGTGTAAGAAAAGCAAATGTAAGAAAGAGGGCAAGAGAGAATGTGTATGAAAGGAAGTGTAAGAGAATGTTAGTATAAGAATTAGAGTGTGAGAAAGTGTGATAGAACATGTGTGTGGGAGACAGAGAGGAGAGGAGAGAGAGAGAACATGTGTGTGTATATTATTTAGAATAAATACAGTTGAAGGAATCGGGAGGTGTGTGACATATATGAGACATCTTCTTTGCAGTACTCATATAGTTTGGGAAAGATTTAATTAAACAAGAGTGATACACAGTAGTCTAAAGACTTGGTATTGCAGAATGTTTACATTTCTCATTTCATTGAATCCTCATAGTATCGTCATTAGGAACGTACTTTTTTATCTCTACCCATTTGTTTGTTTGTTCTGTCAAGATATGTTACATTGTTGTTGTTGTTGTTAAAGGTTGTTGAGTCGGTTCTGACTCCTAGTGACCTTGTCTAGGGTAACTGAGAAGTGGCTAGTGGGTTTGAACAACAAACATTGCAGTCCAGTGCATTACCCTGCAGGACCACACGAAGACTCCGAGATTGAGTAATTCAGTATAGATGGATAAGAAAACAAGTGATCAGGAGTCAAGTCGTTTGTGTATATTGTCACAGCCTGTAAGTGACAGTGCTGGAATTTGAAGCTCTACTTGGTGTGACTTCAAAACCGCCATCTTATTAATGCCCTACTCTGCTCCAGAATCAGCTGTGAGACGGGGATTTTATGAGCACAGAGGAGAAGCCAAGATCTAGAACTCTGAACAGCCCTTTTGTGCTTAAGTCTGTTTTTGTCTGTCAGGACAGCAGGGGGAGACGTCTGTTTGCCAGGACTTTCCTCTGGTTTTTGTGTGCCTTGTTTCAGGAGTGAGTTGGCTAAAGGACAGATCTGACAATTAAAAGTGGTCTGGTTTCTTTAACAAAAATTGTTATTTTATACACAACCTTAACTGATGTAGTTTTTATTTTGATTTACATTTCCTTTGAAATCTGACCAATGGGAAAATATTAAAATGCAAGGATTCTCATATTTTTCCTTCAGTTTGGAGTCCTGGTGTGGTACCACACACTAAGTACTCAATTTCAAGCTTGGTTTGAACCATAATGTCATGGTTCAAACTCATCAGCCGCTCCTTGGAAGCTGTAAATAGTGTCGCTATGAGTCAAACCTGACTCTAAGGCACTCAACAACACCATACTCCATAGGATAAGCAGTGGACTGTGAACCACATGGTCAGCGATTTGAGCCCACCAGCCACTCTACAGGCAAAAGATGAGATTTTTGCTTCCACAAAAGATTTTAAAAGCCTCAGAAACTCTATACAGGGTTGCTATGAGTCTAAACCACCTTCATGGTACTTAATACCAACAATATTTATGATTATTTTACTCCTGGAGTCCAATGATACCAAGAGTAATTTTCTTCAGAAAGTAGATATGGTCCACATTTACAAAATGTGTTTTAAAGGAAAACCAGCAGTTGAGTAGAACCTTTGTGTTAGTCATTATACTACGATGTGGAACCCATCGTTCTGGGGATGCTGGGGTGGCCAGATGTTGCATCTCTATGGATCTCTCCCTGAGTTCCCAGCTACTACTGGTAAGGAAGCCTGGTAGTGAATTGAATTACGAGTTGGACTGCTAACAGCAAAGTCAACAGTTCAAATCTACTAGTCATTCTGTGGGATAAACATGAGGCTTTCTGTTCCTGTAAAGATTTACAGCCTCAGAACCCCATACACGTTCTCTGTGATTCGGAACCAACTCAGTGGCATATAACAACAACTACTAGCACATGGGTACATACAGTAAGCGCTGAACTGTGAACCACAAGGGCAATGGTTCAAGTCCACCAGTCGCTCCAGGGGAGCAAAATGAGGCTTTTTGCTCCCGTGAAGATTTGAAGCCTCAGAAACCGTATACAGGGTCACTGTGAGTTGGAGCCAACTCTACTGCACTTAACAACAACAACAACAACAACAACAACAACAACAACAACAGTATACTGCATGTAGTCTTTTAAAGTGGGGAGATACTGTATAGATAGGGAAACAGAGACCCAGAAGTTTCTATTCTACAATCAAAGGTTGTTACATCAGTTACACAAATTGTTGTATAGTCTTGTGAGGCCTCTGAGCACCCAACAGTCTGACATACTTTTAATTTTTATTCATTTTCTACAAACTGTTGAGGATTAACTTGTGTGCATTGAAATGTATTGTCGGTGTATACATCAATGAATTTTTGACGAACGGATACAGCTGTGTAACTGACACCCCAGTCAGCCAGAATGCTCCTTAGAAGTGAGAATGGTGACACTTTGTCTCATGTACTTTGAACATCGTCCCTGGAAAAGGCCATCATGCTTACTAACATAGAGGGACAGCAATAAAGAGGAAGACCTTTAACAAGGTGGATTATCACAGTGGCTGCATCAGTGGGCTCAAACACAACAACAACTGTGAGCATGAATCAAGACTGGGCAGTATTTTGGTCTGTCGCGCTCAGGGTTGCTATGAGTCAGAACCGATTCGATGGTATTTTTCAACAGCAACAACAGTGTTCCTAGAATCAAACCTCATGCAAATAAATTTGTGGAAAGTCTATCCCACCGAATCACAGAGATGTACAGATTGGAACGTCAGGTTTAAAAGTGAACCCTTGCTACATTTGTATAGAAAAATACTAGAAAAAAATATACCATCATCTAAATATCAGCTATAGGGTTGGACAGGAAGCAAGATAAGTATTATGACTTATTTAAAAAATGATCTACATTTTCAAAACTTCTTATAATAGGCCATATTGTGTACTTTTATGAAATGAGGACTAACTTTTATTCAGTTTGGTAGGTCTTGTCCTAAAGTCTCATGATATAAATGTACAAGAACTCTGTGAATTCAGTCATTAATTTTAGGTCCTTTTATAGATGAGGAAACCAAGGCACAGAGACATTAATAAGTTACCAGCCAAACTTAAAGCAAATGGCAAATTTAGTCTTTGAACCAGACTATCTCTAGATTGTGCTGTGCTGATAAACGACAATAAACATTTATTCCAGTTATTTATTACTGCATAACAAACTACCCCAGAATGTATTGCTTTGAAACAACAATCATTTTATTATATCTCATGATTTTGTGGGTTAGGAACACAGATGGAGTTTAGCTGGGCAGTTCTTCAACTCCTCATGGCATTCATTGACTGATGTATTAGGCTGATGGGTGGACTGGTGTGGAAGGTCTCAGGTGGTTTTGTTTGTGTGTTGTTACCTTGGTAGGAGGGTCTGGGCTCAGTTGGGATTGTCAACCAGATTCCCATACCTGCTCTCTCTCGTATAGTAAAGTTGAGCTTGTTGCGTGGTAACTTGCTTCTCCTAGAACAAGCATTGGGAGAGGGACAGGCAGAAACTATAAGACTTCTTATGACCTAACCATTGAAGTCTCGGAACATAACTCAGCGACGTCTCTTGGTCAAGCCAGATGCCAGGGCCAGCTCAGATACAAAAGGAGGAGACTTGAGCTTTCAATGGGAGAAGCCACAAATGCTATCATGCTTAATTTTCCACAAAATGGAACAAATCAACAGAATGCGAAATGAAAGTATCAGTCAGACAAACCGAGCCAGCATAAGCATTGAGAAGAGACGTGTGATACAGGAAGCTGGGCTTCTGTGAAAGGAGAAGTCCAGTAGTGATAGTCGGGAAGCCACTGAGAGACACAGTTACTGATGAGGTGGGCTTAACACTGGAGCAGATGGAAAAGTCAGAGCTGCAGGGGAGGTGGAGCAACTAGCTCCATTCTGTAAATTGGGAGCTCAGGGAGAGATCCATAGACATGCAACATCTGGCCACCACAGCGTCCCCAGAACGATGGCTTCCACATCTCTGCTGCCTTCCAAATCTCCTGTGAGTTCCTCTCATTAGCAAGCTCTGACCCGAACCCATAAAGAAGAGGAGATTCCAGACATGGAGTCCCCAGTCTTAAAGGGAGTGATGGCAGGGTCAGCTTGGTGACAGGTGTTCTGGCTCAGGGACTCTCGTCCTTTGTACCCCTGTAATATCTAACAGCCAGAATGCTCCTTAGAAGCCAGGATGGTGAGACTTTGTCTCTCATATTTTAGACATATTATCAGGAGGTACCAGTCCCTAGAGAAGGATCTCATGCTTGGTAAAGTGGAGAGTCAGTGAAAAAGAATAAGACCCCCAACAAAATGGATTGGCACAGTGGCATCAGCAGTGGGCTCAAGCATAGCAACAGTTGTGAGCTTGGTGCAGGATCAGATAGTGTTTTGTTCTGGTGTGTTTAAGTCAGTACCAATTTGATGTCACCATACAACAACAACAACAACAACAAGAGCAACTGCAAACACCTTCAGCACAATTTTGGTTTTTGTAGGGTATTCAAAATAGCACGAGCTATTTCAGAGCTATGTCTCACTGGATTTCATGGTGGAATTTTAGACAAACAACATGAAGTGGGAAATGATGAGAAAAGAGAGGCAAGGTGGGCGGCAGGACAGCAGAGGAAAGTTTTGTGACAGAAGAAAGAATGAGCCACAGTGAAGGTTTTGGGCTTTTAATGATGCCCAGGCCAGAACAGAGGAGGAGACTGAGACTTGAGGGGCTAATGGAGCCCAGAGTGTTAGAAAGGAAGATGTTATACAGTTGATTGGAACCTTGATAAATGTTGCCTTGGTGATAAGAGGAAAGACTGGACAGTAAAGACTTTTCCACTTTCAAGCATCCATGGCATGTTTGTGGGGCTGGGGTTGAAGACTGATACTGAGGCTGAAATCTTCCTCTGTCTGTCAACTCACGTCTCTTCTCTATATCAGAACACCAGCTTCCAGTCCTCAGACACATCTTATACTATATTTTGCCTCCAACTGTTTCCCAGGCAGTTTTTCTGCCATTGAAGAAACAAAAAGGGCAAGACCAGGTAAAAAGTTTCAAGTAGGTTTGTAGAAACTATGACTCCTGTACCCACAGTGTCCGATGCCAACTGTTTTAACATTTCCACATTTGTATGTATATTGTAAAATAACACTTTCCCTGGTAATTTTCTCCTTTGTAGTGGCTTCATTTTCAACTTGACTGTGAGTGGGGCTTCAAAATGTTTGTGGATAAATTGCCTTTTTTTTTTTTTTTTTTAAATATGGAAGGACTATGAGAGTGCATAAAAAAAAAAAAAAAAGGCAATGAGAGTGCATAAGGAGCTCTGGTAGCGTAGTGGTTACGAATCGGGCTGCGAACCTTAGGGTCAGCGGTTCGAAACTACCAGCCGCTCCACGGGAGAAAGATGAGGCTTTCTACTCCCGTAAAGATTTACACCCTCGGAAACCCTGTACAGGGTCGCTATGGGTCGGACCCGACTCGATGGCACTTAACAACAACAACAACAACAACAACAACAACAACAACAACAACAATGAGAGTGCATATCATATTCCATGATCTTTTAGTCCCATTGTCCCATACACTTTTTGAAGCTCCCCTTGTAGATTATAATTGTATCAATTGCATCATTATGATAGAAAGTCTTGCTGTTTTTAATAGAAAAATGCCTTCTATATTAATTAAGAATTGGTTGAGAGTCATGTTGTTTTTAAGTACCACTGAGTCGGTTCCAACTCATAGCGGGAGCAGAAAGCCTGATATTAACTCAGTGGAGTAGTTGGTGGGCTGGAGCCTTGTGGTTCACAGTCCAGTGCATATTATATGGTGCCAACTGTGCCTCTAGTTGAGAGCCGTGCTGCCATGAAAATAGCACAATCTTTGACTTCATGCAGAGTTGGAATTGCTTCTGATTCCTGACATAAAGCAAGGCAACTTTGGCCAAATATTTTCCTTTGAATACCAGTTGCTAATCAGAAAATGGAAATACTGCTTGTAACATATTTCAAACATACAAGACACACACATATTTGAACACAAAGCCTGCTACTTAATAAAAGATTGGAAAGAAGCGGCTGTTGTTCATAACCTCTGAATGATTAACATTTTGCCCAATAGTACCAAGTGTTGATGAGGATTTGGAGGAACTGGAACTACCATTGAGAGTGTAAGTTGGTAGAATCACTCTTGAAACACTGTGTGACAGTATTTAGAAAAGCTGAACATGTGCATACCCTATTGTTTATGTGTTGTTGTGTTACTTCTGACTCATAGTGACCCCCCCACACAACAGTAGGAAACACTGACCAGTCCTGCATCATCCTCAAAATCGTTGTTACATTCGTGCCCAATGTGGCAGACACTGTGTTGGTCCATCTTGTTTAGGGTCTTCCTCTTTTTTGCTGACCCTCTACTTTACCAAGCACGATGCCTTTCTCCAGAGCCTGGTTCTGATAACATGTCTAAAGTAAATTAGACAAAGTCTTGTCATTGTTGCTTCTAAGGAACATTCTGGCTATACTTTTTTCAAGACAGATTTGTTTGTTAGGGCAGTCCATGACACTTTCAATATTCTTCCAACACTGTAACTCAAAGGTGTTAAGTTTTCTTCAGTTTTCCTTATTCATTGGCCACCTATCGCATGCATATGTTGTTGTTGTTACGGCTGTGTGCTGTTTAGTTGGTTCTTAGTCATAGAAACAACCCTGTATGGGTTTCCAAGAGTGGCTAATGGGTTTGAACTGCCAACCTTGTGGTTAGCAGTCCAATGCACCTTGGTTCTCAAAAGTGACATCTTCACATTTTAATACTTTAAGGAAGTCTTTTGCAGTAGATTTGCCCGTATGTCGTCTGGTTACCTGATTGTTGCTTCCATGGGCATTGATTGCACATCTAAGTAAAATGAAATCCTCAACTTCAATCTTCTGCATTAATCCTAATGTTGTTTATTAGTCCTTTTGTGAGGATTTTTGTTTTCTTTACGTTGAGGTGGAATCCACACTGAAGACTGTTGTCTCTGAGTGTTGTATATTGTTGATGATTCTTCCTCCAAACCTGTTGTCTTGTTCTTCTTCATATAGTTAAGCTTCTAGTATTAGTTGTTCACTAAACAGATGATGAAAGGATACAGACCCAACACACACCTTTCCTGAGTTGAAATCCCATGGTATCCTCTTATTCTGTTTGAACAGCTGCCTTTTGGTCTGTAGCGTAGGTTACGAGTCAGGCTGCCAACCTCAAGATCAGCAGTTCGAAACTACCAGTGGTTCTGCGGGAGAAAGGCGGGAGAAAGATGAGGCATTCTGCTCCCATAAAGATTTACAGCCTCGGAAACCCTGTGCAGGGTTACTATGAGTCGGAACCGACTCCATGGTACTTAACAACAACAACAACAACAACCTATACCTTACAGCTAGCCATTCCACTCTTGGTATATTCCCAACAGAAATTCATATGTGTGTGAATCAAAAGGTATGTACAGGAACGTTCAGAACATCCGCGTTCATGATAGTGAAAACATGGAAACAATTCAAATGTCTATCAACAGAACCCTGGAGAGACATACTGTGCTGCATCCTCCCAGTTCATTATTCATTCTCAGCAATGAGAATAATGAAGTATTGTTGCACACAACACTATGGAACTATGGATGGATTTCATATGCATGTCATTAAGTGAAAGAAACCAGCTATAAAGAAGCACATATAAAATACACTTCACCTTAAGGTCGGTGGTTCAAATTCACCAGCTGCTCCTCGGAAAACCTATCCTTGTTCACTATGAGTCAGAACCAACTCAAAGGCACTTAACAACAACAACAAGAAAAGTTAGAAAAGAAGCAAGACTAAACGGTGTTACAAGTCAGCAGAGTGCTTACCTTTGAGAAGGAAAGGGCTCAATTTCAGGAGATTCTCAAAAGGTCCTGGGTCTGACCACTTTCTGTCTGTACTACTCCTTGGTCTGGTTACAAGAGTGTGAACAGTTTATGAAATCCCTTGGGGTATATTTATGATTTGTGTACTTTTTCATATATTTGTTGTACTTTAATAAAAGCATATTTACTTCAACATGTAGCTGCTCCTGCTTTTTAATGTTATCTTTCTCTAGAGAGCTTTGCTTTGACTCTCTTGGCTTGGCAACCCCTGTCCCAGCTGGAGCCTCCTGCTTCAAAGGCAAATCCCAGGGCTCTAGGATGGCTCTGTTGTCAGTTTCCTGACCATACGCCTTGGGTCATCTCAGGGAGAGCTCTGTAAAATCAGACCTGACTCTCCTGCACGACAAATTCTTCCCTGAGCAGGAGGAGACAGCAGCCCTGCTCCTCAGGCGCCGTGAACAGCCAGCCCCTCAGTGCTCTTGGTTGATTAAACTCTGCATCTTGCAGAGCTTGCAAAGTACAGGATTCTATTTAGATCTAAATCACTGGAGGCCCTGGTGGAGATGCTCACATTCTGAACCAAAGCGTTAAGGGCTTTTTAACTGTGCACTTGGCACAAGTTTGTCCACAGATCCGGGTAGAAACTACACTGATGGTGGGAGAAGATCCTTTCCTCGTAAAAAGGAGATTCATTTGTTTTAAAGGAAAGAAAGCAATTTGAAACCCTAAGTGAAGTTTGTAGAAACCTCTATGAACTTTGTTTCCTTCAAGGCCTGTCTTCAACACAATTATGTTTGTGCATCTACTACGTGCCAGACTTGGTGTGATGCAATTTTCTCAAATTTGATCTCCAGGATAACTCGGTGATAAGTCTCAAAGAGCTGGAATGAGTTGCAAGGACTAAGTAAGCCATGAATCACAGGAATAACTTTTTAGCTATTTACTAGATACTTAGAGATAGTGGCTATTGAGATACAAATAGACTTTTCTTTGAGGCTGTTTGATAGTCATGACTGAGTCAAGCTAATACATATGATCAGTTTCATACTCAGAGCACTGTGAAGTGGATCCCAGAGTTGGCTCAGCAGGATGGGGAGAAACTCTTGGGCCAGGGGATCCCAACATTCAGAGTTGAGTGAACCAAGGGAGAGAAGCATTGACAGCTACACCCTCTCCCCCCTCAAGGTCATGCATGGTTGTTCCTCTAGATCCTCATGAACGAGGTCAGGCTGCTCTTGAGATCCTGGGTAGCACACTCTTACTTCTCTCTGGTTTGGACATGTCTGGGCCAGGACAGTGTCCATAATGACTGTCTATCTGCATTTGTGAGTCTGATGGGGTGTTACCACTTCTCAATGGCCAGAGGAATAATGCTCATCTAGGGAAAAGTTGTCAAGGACTTCATTCTTTTTGAATCAACTATCAACACTCACGGAAGCAGCAGTCAAGAAATCAAAGGACGTAGTGCATTAGGCAAATCTGCTGCACAAGACCGTTTTAAAGTGTTGAAGAGCAAAGATGTCAGCTTGAGGACTAAGGTGTGCCTGACCCAAGCCATGGTATTTTCAATAACCTCATATGCATGCGAAAGCTGGACAGTGAATAAGGAAGACCATAGAATTGATGCTTTTGAGTGATGGTGTTGGAGGAGAATATTGAAATTGCCATGGGTTGCCAGAAGAACAAATAGATCCATTTTGGAAGAAGTGCAGCCAGAGTGCTCCTTGGAGGCCAAGATGGCCAGACGTCATCTCTCATACTTCGGACATAATGTCAGGAGGGACCAGTCGCTGGGGAAGGATATCATTTTTGGTAAGGTGGAGGACCAGAGAAAAAGAGGCAGACCCCCAACAAGATGGATTGGCCAAGTGGCAGCATCGATGGACTCAAGCGTGGCAACAGAAGTGAGGTTGGCCCAGGATCGGGCAGTGTTTCGTTCTGCTGTGCATAGGGTCACTATGAGTCGGTACCGACTCGATGGCACCTAACAACAACAAGGGAGACCTCAGAGATACTGCCGTCTTAGTTCCAGACCTCCGGAAAGCAAATGCCTTGAGTGAATAATTAGGTGAATCACATGCATGTTTTGGTTTCCCAGTACACGTGAAAGCTAGGCCTCTTCTGTAGTCTATTAGAAGTCCAATGTCTTTATAAAAGGAGTCCTGGTGTGGTGTGGTAGGATACGAGCTGGACTGCTAATCACAAGGCCGTCAGTTCAAACCTACCATCTGCTTCTAGGAAACCCTATAACACATCTCTCTGAGTTGGAACTGACTCGACAGTACTTAATAGCAACAACAAGCCGTATGAAAAAGTTTGAAATATTACAAGAATGACCAAATGTGGCACAGAGACATGAAATGAACATGTGTTGTGGGAAACGGTACTGATAGACTCGCTGGACACAGGGCTGCGCAAACCTTCAGTTTGTACAAACTGCATCACCAATGAGGTTGTGCTAAAGCCAAATGCAATGAAATGAGGTATATGTGTACTTGGCCTTGGGTCATTCTCTATGACCTCTGACATGCCCTGTAAATGGAACCCTTCAGGACAAAGAGACCTATCTATTGTTTGGCTGAAATTTGTGTCCCAGGGGTGAGTTCAGTTCTAGGCCTGCAGGGTGACTAAGGGTTATGGATTTGGGGGTTTCAATTTCTTTTAAACCAGTATGCCTGGTCTGTTTTTGTGATTTTGAGTTTTCTTGCACATTTTCTTCTAACTTGATACAGGGTCTTCTAATGTGATATTGGTAGCTGGACACATGGTGGACTTTCTCTTGTCAAAGCAACGGGAAATGAGCAATGCCACTTGGTCCATTCATGACCCTGGTCACTGCTCATCAGTGAGCTCGCTGCCTCCTTGAGAATGTAATACCTAAAGGCGGACCCGTGGGCTGTGCTCACAATGCCCCATCCTGGGACGCCCTGTCAACTCTATGGGCAGCTCTTCTTCAGCACTTAAACCCAGAGTCTCGCTGTGACTGTCCCTCCACAGTTTGTTTCTTTCCTTCACCTGTTATTGAGCATTGAAGGCAAACTCAATTTTATGCAGATAAATAGAGTTTAGTGGTAATGCACCTCATCACCTTTGAGGTGACAAGATGATATTAATGTTTTGGGATTCTCCCTTTTCAAGCTGTCGCTGTAGAGCATGTAGCTTGATGAGAAGTAGCGGTCTCCGCAGTTTCAGGATGCACGTACAGTTTAACATGCTGTTTCAAATGTAAGGAGGCGTGCTCTTTAATTTTTTTATTTTTTTCTACCAGCTTGACAGTTTTTCAAACATATTCACTGTCAGCCCTAACAACCTGTCAACAAATGCCATTATGTGAAAATTGCCAAGACTCACTTGAGGACTGTGAAGAGTGACAGATATGCCACACAGATAAGTTTCTCAAAAACCCTGGGCTGAAACTTTTGAAAGACACCCTGGCC
This sequence comes from Chrysochloris asiatica, assembly GCF_000296735.1. Classification (NCBI taxonomy): domain Eukaryota; kingdom Metazoa; phylum Chordata; class Mammalia; order Afrosoricida; family Chrysochloridae; genus Chrysochloris; species Chrysochloris asiatica. The sequence goes on from NW_006408555.1 coordinate 9,057,493, forward strand.
CTTCCAATGCAAAAAAAATGAACAGTCAGATCTCCAGGAAAAAAAAAAAA
>NW_006408555.1:9058912-9083508 GCF_000296735.1 Chrysochloris asiatica
AAAAAAAAAAATATGGAACAACAATCAAAATTATAAAAAAAAGACTGGGCTTATTGGTCAGAAAGAGATGGGAGAAACTTGAGATTACAGCTCTCAGCCACACTTCCGGTCTGGACAGGAACTCACCTTCATGATCCATTTTTTAGTCAAGCAGTAGATAGGTCTGCAGAGGGAACAGCAACACTAGTAAGGTATGCTCACCATGGAATGGTCCACTACTCAATATTCAAAAGGCAACATTTACCTAAGGACAGAGCTGAGAAGGGCTGGGAAGGTGGGTGGAATGGAAGTAGTAACCATAGGGAAGAGGTGGGACAGCTGTTGTTGCATGTAGGGATTGCAACCATTGAGGTGAACCAAAATGTATGATTTTTTTAAAATGTAAAACTGATGATCTGTTCTGCAAACCTTCACTCAGTTCACAAAAGATTAAAAATAAATGGAGTTCAAATCTGAGATCCAAAGTGGCTTAGCAAAAGAATGTTTCTGATGCCCAGGATGCTGTAATGTCTGTGTTAGACGAGGTAGTTATGTTGTCCTGCTGTAACAGAAATGCCCAAAGTGGGTGGCTTTAACAGATACTTAGTTATTCACTATTTAGGAGGCTACAAGTGTGAATTCAGCACATTGTCTCTAGGGGAAAGCTTTCTCTCTCTCTGGACTTTGGAGGAAAGTCCTCATCTCTCTTTAGCTTCTGTTTCTTGGTTCCTTGGAGTTCTCATGTGGTGTGGCATCTGGATTTCCCCATCTCTGCTTGCTTGCTTAATCTGCTCTTTTACAACTCAAAACTGATTATTTAAGACATGCTATCCTGGACGTTCTTTATCAATGTGTGCTTGTAGCCATTTCTGTATTACCTTTGGTAAAACTTTACTCGAATGGGATATCAAAGATATTGTCCAATGATTTCCGCATTCCATTGGGTCACCTCTCTTTGGAAAGGGCACAAATACGCATCTCTTTGAATCAATCGGCCAGACAGTTGTCTTCCAAATTTCTTGGCACAGATGAGTGAATGCCACCGGTGCCGCCTCACTTTCATGAAAGATTTCAATTTTTATTCCATCAATTCCTGGTGCCTTCAATGCACCTTGGACTTCCTACTTCTGGATCATTGGCTCCGGATTTAGACGAGGCCGTGGAATGAGGGATATCATTGCTGATGTCCGATGGAGCTTGGCTAAAAGCAGAGAATATCAGAAAGATGTTTACCTGTGCTTTATTGACTATGCAAAGACTTTCCATTGTGTGGATCATGACAAACTATGGACAACATTGCGAGGTATGAATATTCCTGAACACGTAATTGTACTCATGAGGAATCTGTACCTGGAGCAAGAGGCAGTTGTTCGAACAGACCATGGGAACACTGAATGGTTTAAAATTAAGAAAGGTGTGCGACAGGGTTGTATTCTTTCACCATATTTATTCAATCTGTATGTTGAGCAAATACTCTGAGAAGCTGGCTTATATGAAGAAAAACGTGGCATCAAGATTGGAGGAAGACTCATTAACAACTTGTGATATGCAGATGATACCTTACTTGCTGAAAGTGAAGAGGACTTAAAATATTTACTGATGAAGATCAAAGAGCACAGCCTTTGGTATGGATTGCATCTCAATGAAAAGAAAACAAAAATCCTTACCACTGGACCAATAAACAACATTCTGATCAATGGAGAAAAGATTGAAGTTGTCAAGGACTTCATTCTTCTTGGATCAACTGTCAACACTCATGGCAGCAACAGTCAAGAACTCAAACGCCTTATTGCATTAGGCAAATCTGCTGCACAAGACCTTTTTAAAGTGTTGAAGAGCAAAGATGTCAGCTTGAGGACTAAGGTGCCCCTGACCCAAGCCATGGTATTTTCAGTAACCTCATATGCATGCGAAAGCTGGACAGTGAATAAGGAAGACCGTAGAAGAATTGATGCTTTTGAGTGATGGTGTTGGAGGAGAATATTGAAAGTGCCATGGGTTGCCAAAAGAACCTACAGATCTGTGTTGGAAGAAGTGCAGCCAAAGTGCTCCTTGGCCAAAGTTCATCTCTCATACTTTGGACATATTGTCAAGAGGGACCAGTTGTTGGAGAAGGATATCATGTTCGGTAATGTGAGGGTTAGAGAAAAAGAGGAAGACCCCCAGTGAGATGGATTTGCCAAGTGGCAGCATCAGTGGACTCAAGCGTGGCAATAGTGAGGTTGGCCCAGAATTGGACAGTGTTTTGTTCTGCTGTACATAAGGTCACTATGAGTCATTAGCAACTTGATGGCACCTAACAACAACAATATCCTGGTGGACTCCTGATGTGGTGCTGTAGGATAAGCACTTGACTGGGAACCACAGGTTGATGATTCAATCCTACCAGTTGTTCCTTTGAAACCCTAATAGAGAGTCTCTATGAGTCAGAACTGACTCAACAGCATTTAATAACAACAACAATTCTAATGTGGTGCTGTAGGATAAGCGCTGAACTGCTCACTACAAACTTAGGAGTTCAAACCCACTAGCTACTCCTCAGAAACCCTATACAGGGTCACTGTGAGTCAAAACCAACTAGACTGTGTTTAACATACTGATGCTGCTTCATTCATATAACAAAGAAAACCCATTCCCACACTGGATTATAACCACAGGTATACCACAAACCAAATTCCTTGTCATCAACTTGATTCTGACTCCTGTCAACCCTGTAGGACTGTGCAGAAGAGTCCCATAGGGTGTCCAAGGCTCTAAGTCTTTACAGAAGCAGACTGACACGTCCTTCTCCCATAGGGAGTGCCTGGTTGCTGGGTACAAACCGCTGACCTTTTGATTGGCATCTGAGCACGCAGCTACTATACCACCAGTTTTGTTTGGTTGTTAAGTTACAGATTTGTTATTGTTGTAAAGTGCTATCAAATCAGTTCTGACTCATAGCCACCTGTATAGGGTTTCTGAGGAGCAGCTGGTGGGTTTGAACTGCTGACCTTGTGGTTCACAGTCTAGTTCTTATCCTGTTATCCACAGCAGAATGGTTGTTGTTGTTGCTAAGTCCCACCGGTATAGGGGTTAGAATTTACAGCACATATTTTTTTGGGGAAACAGTTCGATTCATAAAATCCCCCGCCCCCGGGCACTGGTGGTAGGGAAAGGAAGCCGATGACAGATGAGAGAGGAAGGCTCACCTGGGCTTCAGGTGTAGAAGTTTCCTGTTCAAATGATAACTGTTGTTACTTGGACTTTTCCACAGGGTTGGTTGTGTGTTGTTGGTTGACAGTTTTCTTCTATTTCTTTTAAACTCTAGCATGTACTGTCTGCCTCTCTCTTACACCTAACTCCCCACTCCCCGACCCCAGACATATAAGGACAATCCCTCTGAAGAGGAATTCTTATAGGAGACTTCCAGAGGGATCCAATGAGTGGTGTGCCATGTACTCGGTTCCGACACATAGTGACCCTGTATAGAGTTTCCGAGGCTGTAAATATTTATGGGAGCAGAGAGCCTCATCTTTCTCCTGTGGAGCAGCTGGTAGTTTCGAACTGCTGACTTTGAAGTTAGCAGCCCAATTCGTAATCACTATGCTACCAGAGCTCCTGGAAGGTCTTTTCTCAAGTCTTGGGTGTTTTCTCTTAAGGAAGCTTGTTGTTGTTAAGTGCTGTTGAGTGGGTTCTGACTCACAGCAACCCTGTATAGGGTTTCTGAGGAGCGGCTAGTGAGCTTGAACTGCCGACCTTGTGGTTTAAACTGACTTTACAGTTCAGCGCATTAACCTGGAGCAGCACTTGGGGTATATTTAAACAGAATTAGGGTGACCCACCACAAGGACCCTGCTAAGAAGTGGCATCTGTGACCGGTGGGCCTTTCAATGCTGTCTTTCTCTAGCTTGTCTTCCTTACACATTGCTCTCAAAGTCAGCTGCTCATTACCAGGTGAATCTGAAAGCATTTGTAATCTTAGAATCCATTTCCCTGTTGTGATTGGAGTACTTTAGAACGCATTGGGACTCATTTCCCCCCATGAGTGCTCTTGGATTTTGTGGGTGAATGCTGGACTGCTTTGGTGCAGCTACAGGTCCTTGACACCACCCAGGAGGTGTTGATCCAGCTGAGTTTGATCAATAAATATACTGATTGGCTTATGTTTATCAAGGGCCAGCTAAGGGTAAAGCCCACAGTGCTAGGTTCATAACCCCTTTCTTCTGTGAAAACAAGGCATTATTTATGATTGAATGTGAGTGTCATGGTTTTGGTGTTGGGATGAAATAGAGAAGGGCTTGGAAGACATGGTTATAAGTTGATGGACTTGGTCTATATAAAGCTTTGTAACAATCTTGACCTTGCCCTTGTTTATCACATATGACAAATGACTCAGATATGACAGCTCAACCTCTCAAACTTTGTTTCTGCCAACTTTGAAATGGGGATAATGTTTGTGTTCAGAGCCTTCAGGAGGATGAACTGAGACTGTGTGCACGTCGGTGGTTGTTAGGTGCTGTTGAGTCCATTGAGACTCAGAGTGACCCTGTATACAACAGAATGAAACAACGCCCAGTCCTGAGTCATCCCGACAATCTTTGCTGTGTTTGAACCCATGGTTGCTGCTGCTTTGTTAGTCGATCTCCTTGAAGCTCCTCCTCTTTTTGGTGACCCTTTAATTCACTAAGCATGATGTCCTTCTGCAGGACTACCTCAGGGGGGACTGATTCAGATGGTAATGATTGTTATCTTGGCATTGATTAGGATAAGGGTCTTGGAAGTCATTTGGCATTAGAAGGTGTTAGTATCTAAGGTATATCCTGTTTTTTAGAGTGATGAAGTGGCTGTTAATCATGGTGATAATGATAAAATAAAAATACTAGCTTTAGTCAATTTGTAGAGTATTTACCTTGTACAATATATTTGGTGTGCATAATATCATTGGGCCTCCCACATCATCCATCATAACTGGACAAACTATATCTCATTTTTAGTTTCTTATTTAAAGATGAATAAACTGAAGTCGGATGAGGTTAATAACTTTCTCAAAGTTATTCAATGGAAGAGCTAGTCTCACTTTTGTCTGAATCCAAGGCAAGGGACCAACTCTCAATGATAAGTGATTTCCACAAAGCCTAGTAGTTAGATTCCTGGAGTCCTTTGCTGCAGTGGTGGTGTTTTTCCAATTTAAACTTCTCCTGTTCTTCTCTTTGCCATTGTGCCCTTGGGAACAGAGCCTTCACCTTGATTTTGGCTGTAACTCCCATTAACTCTAATGGGCGTGTGGCACATCTCCCTCAGCGTGTGGAGATGAGATTATTTCCCATCCAATTGTTTTAATGTTGTGGGGTCTACCAACATTTAACCTTTGCTTTCTTTATAAGGCTCAGAACAGACAGGGTGTGGGGAGAAGATAAACCAGGACACAGATGCTAAGGAAAGATGAATTGGAGATGGCTTTACAAGAGTACTGTGTGTGGAATAATAGAAAAATAATTACAAGTCCATTTGAGAAGTGGATGGACCTTTCTGTTTTACCTTGAACATTGCCTGAATGCAGAATGGAAGATTCCAGAAGAGAGAAGAAAATCATAGGGCTTATTATATAACACCAGATGGGAAAACCCTGCTTATTTTTCCATTGTTTAAAGACTGTCACGATACTCCTGGATTGGAGTGTGCATAAATAAGGGTGTGGGTTTTTTTTTTTGTTGTTGTTGTTTTTAATCTGCATGATAACCTTATGTACTTTGAAGATCGAAGGAATGACTTTTGGTTGTTCATGCTCTGAGTCCCATTTATGCCACTTCTATGCTTTGTGACCCAGGGAAAGATACTTGATCCTTCTGATAATAATGACCTCATGGGATTTTTGTAGGAGTAAAGGATTTAATATATATACATCATCCTGTATGTTGTTGTTGTTGTTGTTGTTGTCAGGTGCCATCGAGTCATAGGAACCGACTCATAGCAACCCCATGCACAGCAGAATGAAACAATGTCTGATCCTGGGCCAACTTCACCACCGCTGCCACACTTGAGTCCATCAATGATGCCACCTGGCCAATCCATCTCGTTAGAGGTCTTCCTTTTTTCTCTGACCCTCCACCTTACCCAGCATGACATCCTTCTCCAACGATTGTTTCCATCATCCTGTATAGGTCTTAGAAATTATGAGGTATTTAAACTGCAGCAGATGCTATCATAATTAAAAAACTAAATTTCCTCGTTTAATAGATGAGGAAACAAAGGTTCAAAGAGGAGACTTGAGTTGTCCGTGGTCACAAGCTCAGTCATGGTGGAAAGAACATATAAGAATTCATGTCCGGATGTTGTTTTTTGTCTGACCCACCAATGTGGGGCTGGATCCAGGATGGAGCCAGAGACTGGAGCTCCCCACTCAGTTCACACCATCTTGTAGAGGTAGTTCAGGGAGGATAAAGTAGAAAACTGGGTACTGTCAAGATAGTTTGGGTTCTGTAATTAGCAACGAAGAATTAGCCAAGGACAAAAGGATCAACCAGTGTCTCAAACTCTTGGCAAGGTCAGCAATCTGTTGGGAGACTAGTTAAGACATAGCTGGAAGGAGTAACTACAGAAACTTCCCAACTGTGGAGACTTTGCCTCGCTTTGGAGGCAGGGTGGTTAGAGGTCAGCAGGGGTAGAGACAGACCTTAACAACACCTACAGCATGGGCACTATTGAATCCGAATGGCCATTTGCCCACCCAAAGGAGACAGCCGTCAGAAATCAGTGGGATGGCTGTACTGTGGGGAGATAGCCGAACATCAACCAAGCCATGCCATTTGTGGATGCTTGGTCCCTGTCTCTGTGTCTCTTTTCTGTGGGGTTTGGCAGCCAGAGGGTGAAATCTAACCAGCAGCAGTGGTTGGAGACTACCTTGGTATCCATGGCTTCTAGCTTGGTACCTAGCGTAAGTCAGCCATTCAGAAACCATACGTCTATAGCGTAAATGTTGACCATGAAACCCACTCAGTGCTGTGGTGTTGGACTGGCAACCATTAGATCCCTTCTTCCTTGTGTGTGAGGTGCTGGGTAAGATCATTAATAACTGATGTCTGGTCATCTTGTTCAAAGAGTCTTAGTTTTATTATTTTAAAACCTTTTTAAAGGTTTGCAGAGCAGATCATCAGTTTTACATTCAATAAACAATACAGTTGGTTTTTTCTCAATGATTGCAATCCCGCCATTGAACGCCAGTGATCCCCCCTTCCTCCCTGGGGTTCTTATTTCTAATCCACCCACCTTCCCAGCCCTTCTCAGCTTTGTCCTTAGGTAAATGCTGCCCTTCTGATCTGGAATGATGGACTATTCCAGGGTGAGCAGACCTTACCAGTGTCGTTGTCTCCTCTATATACCTATCTACTTTAGTTTCATTTTTTAACTTTTTAGATCCTAAATTTCTGATCATGAAATTACAGTGAGATCTGTGACATGGAAACTCAGTGGGCCTGCCTTGCTTTTCTGGGTCACACACATTTTCTGCCTCTGACAGAGTGCTAGTTAGCCCTTCTCAGTCACTCATTTCAGTGGAAAAAATTTTGAGATTTGCTTCTCTGACAGGTTTATGCTTTACACAAGTTCTGGCTTTCACAGGTTTAACCATAATTTAACCTCTTAATAAAAATGAAAACAATATGGTGATAAATGAAATAATAAATAATGACTATTATTGTTGTTAAGTGCCATTGAGTCAGTTCTGACTCAGCAGCCTGTCTGTATAGGGTTGGAACCTATACAGACATTGTAGTTCACGGTCCAGTGCTTATCCTATAGTGGGTTTGAACCACTGACATTGTAGTTCACGGTCCAGTGCTTATCCTATAGTGCCACACCAGGACTCTAAAGACTATTTGGAAGTATATTCTTCTAGTCACTTTTCTATTCATGTATTAAAAAAAATGGGGTAGCAGTTAACCAGTCATTTCAGGAACAGAGGACCCTAGGACCATCAAAACGAAAGACCATGAGAGGAGTGAGGGATCCTAACCAGAAAAGCAATGAAAGCAGAGATGGTGGCAGGGGTGATGGCATAGAGAGACAGAGCAGCAGACAACTAGAGGCCAAGGGACTGAGAAAGGCAGTGTGTCTATGGGCAGGAGGCTGGTTTGCAAAATGTACCCTTAGGACACCTAAACAAATATATATTTTCAATGTGGTATGTGTACATCAAAAACAAAAAATAAAACAAACAAACAAACGGTGATAGAAGTAACTACTGTTGGCTGATGGTGCCTGGAAGGGATTGTAATTATTGTAATGATTTGTTGAATGTAAAACTGATGATCTGCCCTGTAAACCTTCACTCAATTCATAATAAAAGCTTTTATAACTTTTTTTTTTTTTATAAATGCACTCACATTTTTTCCTATCAAATATATCTGCTCCTCATTTATTGACAGTCTCATTATCTGACATTTCTCATCTAGGACACTAGTGAGGAAATCTCCTCTCTGACGGTTTTGCACATTAATGTTGTCTGACAGTAACTAGTGCCTCAGTATGAGATGTCAGTAATCCTGGTGTGATGGTTAATGTTAGGTGTCAACTTGACTGGGCCATGATTCACAGTGGTCTTATACATATGTAGTGGTGTGATTTGTCAGGAGGGTAATGATATATAATCATCTTCCTCTTTGTAATCTGATGTGGTCACCTCCATTATCACATCACGCCAGCTTTCACTAAGGACCTGATTTTTGGGATCTAGCCATGCTGAGAAGTGGATGTAGTACGAAAGTATAGTATTTTGCAGCTTACTTAGTTATTTTTACAATGTGTTAAAGATACCTTTCCATGCCAGAATTTTAGAGCAATCACCTTTTGTTAACAGGCATTTAAATTCCACTACACAGAGGCAAGCAATTGTTTAAACCAATGCTATCGGCCAAGCACTTAGATATCTTAAGTTTAGCCATCGATGACAAACCAGGCTACAGTGAACATCCTTGGATCTTTATGCTCATGTATGGCTTTTACTGTAGGACAGATTTTAAGTGGTATAATTACTGAATCAAGAGAGGTACATTTAATATTTTAAAATATAGCAAATTACCATCCATAAAAATTATGCTAATATATGTAGTTCCACCAGCATTTTTCTAAGTGTACTCATTTTCTTAAACTCTTGCCTCCACTCAATATTATCAATCTTTTAAGTCTGCCAATTAAAAGGTGGGTTATGTGTCTGATTGTATTAATTTGAGAGCTTGATAACTGGGAATGTTTAGCAACTTAAACAAAGTTTCCCCCCACCCGACCCCCCCCACCCCTCTATTTTTATTGTTTCTCAGAGGGAACTAATAGTTTGAGAAACATGATTTTTTACATCCACTGCCAGTCTCTGGAAAGCCAGTCTAAACCTCTCCCTCCTGGTTCAAGCTGTTTCTAGAACATTTCCGTGAACAATCCCCATATGGCTCCGTCACTCCCTTCCCCTCCTGCCTTATGGTGGCAGCTGTATCCAGCCATCCTTTGTGTTTCACAGCCTAGTCCATGTTCTGCACTCACTGGTTGGGAATTATGCTCCTGCAATGCCCTCAGATTTCGTGTTTGTTGCTGGGTGTCTTTGAACGTGTTCTGACTCACAGAGACCCTATGTAGGAAAGACTGAGACACTGCCTGGCAGTGTGGCCTTCTTGAAAATCATTACTATGTTTAAGCCCATTTGCTGCAGACACTGCGTCGATTCATCTCATTGAGTGCTTTCCTGATTTGCCAACATGATGTTCTTCTCTTGGTAACATGTTCAAAGTACAAGAGATGAAGTCTCATCTTCCTTGCTTCCCAGGACCATTCGTGCTGTACTTCTTCCAAGACTGCTTTGTCCTAAAGCCAGGTTGGTTGGTTGTCTGGGTTCTTATAGCAACGGTATAAGATTCTTTCATTTAACTAGATCTTTTCTGGCTCTTTCTTCTCCCCAGGGTCCTACAAGTGGTCCTCAAGTAACAGCAAGTTGCCATAGCAGCTGCTCTTAACATCCTTTCCTCACTTGTGTACCCAGATTGCATGTGACCTTGGGCTGAGGCTTCCCCATATTCCACTCACCCCCATTTGATATATTTTCTAGGGGTTAAGAGTGACTTTGGATCTACAGTTTGCCTCAGTGGATAAATGAATGTTACTCCTGAAAGGCCTTTTAGGGTTTCTAATAACGGAAACCCTTCCCTATGCCCCCGTTACAAGGGGGCATCAAAGTGTGGAAAAATGGAATGAAAAGAAAATGGAGTTTTTTCATGAACTTTTTGAAACCCCCTGGTACATATGCAAACATACATATAAATTCACCTCAAGGAAATGGCTCACACAATTGTAGAGATTGACCAGACACCAGGCTGGAGACGTCCTCTGACTTACATAGCTGTAAGACTAATGAACTCAAGATTGGCAGGTAAGACGGCAGACTGCTGGCTCATGTACTTTGGAGGCTAAAAGGATTGACAGGCATTGCAACAGGCTACTGGCTCAAATCTAAAAAGCCAGAGGTCAGATGATGACAGTCAGATACAGGATTCAGATTGTGCAAAAACCTAGACAGCATTATCATGATGTCTCTATCTATGTCTCTATGTCTCTCTCTATCTATCTAATCGATTGGAGACTGCATCATGGGGGTGATGATTACATCATTACATGATGACTGGCAAACAGCATCATAAGTGCACTGAGGATCATGGCCCAGGCAAGGTGACACACAACTTTAACAATCCCCATCATAGGTAGATAACCTTTTTAGCCTCTTATTGTTGGGTCCCTCATGTCTTAGCTCTTTGCTGACTTAAATTCTTGTGGCCAACAATTGTGCCCAAGTCCCTTTCCTCCTTGAATATGCCTGACCATTTTACCTGTATTTTGAACTTCAGTCCTTTCTTATTAGTCCTAAACTGTAACATTTAAAGTTTATTAAATTATTAAAGTTTATTCAGTTCCAGGGACCTAAGACTTTACAAAACTTAATCCCTGTTTTGTCAGCAATTTGTTGTTGTTTGGTGCCATTGAGTCGGTACTGACTCATAATGACACTATGCACAGCAGAACGAAACACTGCCAGATCCTGGGCCAACCTCACTACTGTTGCCATGATTGAGTCCATCAATGCTGCCACTTGGCCAATCATTGGGGGGTCTTCCTCCTTTTCTCTGACCCTCCACCTTACCAAGCATGGTATCTTTCTCCAGCAAATGGTCCCTCCTGACAATATGTCTGAAGTATGACAGTTGATCCAAGAAGAATGAAGTCCTTGACAACTTCAATCTTTTCTCCGTTGATAAGAATGTTGTTTATTGGTCCAGTGGTGAGGATTTTTGTTTTCTTTACATTGAGATGTAATCTATACCGAAGGCTGTGCTCTTTGATCTTCACCAGTAAATGTTTTAAGTTCTCTTCACTTTCACCAAGCAAGGTTGTATTATCTGCATATCGCAGGGTGTCAGCAATATCCCTTCCTAAATTCAATGAAAATGTTACCCTATTCCGTTTTTCAGATCATCCCTACACGTATTGAATGCATATATCCTGGCTTTAATCTTTTAACCAGTGAGTTAGGTTAATTTTCCAATGGCAATGTGTAGCTTTGTCTAAGATGCCCTGTCTTGTAGAACTGGAAAATCTGAGGGATGTATGTAAAATGGTGAATGAAAAGTCTGTTGCCCTTTCCAGTTACATTTACTGCAGACATGTCCATGGTTGTAGGTTCTCAGACATGGTAGATTCAGTGGAGTTGCATTGTAACTTACTCGATTTAAGTTCATGTCTGCCTGTTCTACTGTCCTCCTTAGGGAGAAGGGAAATTTCTGCCTGTCATGGTGGACTTACTAAGCCTTCTGCGTTTGTCTATATGGAAGAGGACAGACCTGTTTTAAGAAGCAAGAATGAGCATGTCATCTACCTTGACAAACATCTGCTAAGCACAAATGGGTACGCTACAGGCTCTGAGGGTGTATGGGGGTAAACAGACAGAGTCTTATTAGTGTTTCCGATTTGGTGGGCTGGATAACCCATACCATGCAGCAGGAAATCAGAGCTGGGGAAAGCAAGACAATGTGGAATTATAACCTGGTGTCTGTTCTTAACTCTCTTCTTGGGATTTCAGCCACAGGAAAGCAGACCTGAGGTCCGGAGCTTTCTTAGAGGACTGCTTTTCTAACTCCCTCTTCCACAGCTCCGTACACGGATGTGAACGTAGTCTGCCCTCTTTTCTTTGTAGATTAGAGGGACTGAATGAAAACTTGCTTTAAGAACGAATTCCATCCATGGCTTTGTCACTTTGCTCCTTGTGCTATGCTAACTTACCATCTATTTATTTCACTCGTTTGCAGTTGTTTCTGAGAGGTAACATTTTCAAGGTGCACAGCTCAATTGAAACCTCAGATAGGTACTCACCAAACGACAATTCACTTGTTTAGGTTTTCTGCTTCCTGGGAATCACCGTGGTTCCTATTATCCTGAAGCAAACTGTACAGTTCTTGGGTTTCTATTTGTCAGGGCTCCCCCAGCATCCTTTAGGGCCTCATGGGCTCCATATCTTTCTTCTCTCAGTACATCACAACCAGTGTTCATGATCTTTGTGGACATCCAAGTCATGCTGTGAAGTTGGAATATACCAGAATTAGTAAAAAGAGATATGAAGATAAATTTGAAGGAAGTCTAGTCTCTTTCTATCCTTTTCTCTTACAGCATATATTCCTGCAAACAGAATTCTTTATGTAACTCTACAAAGAACTGTGTAAACAAACTTTAGTAAGACATCCCATGTTGGCAACTGGTCTTTGGATTCTCAACATTTCAGATAATTACCTCATAAATGTTGGAAATCAATTGGCTATTTATCTTCTGTTGTATGCTGATATTTTCAGTTACTCCTGAGAGTTTTCTATGTACATCCATTGCAGGATAATTGAGTAAGTATACTTCTTCTGTCTTCCACAGTGTGCCAGGAGCTGGGGACACAACAGTAACTGAGGCTTACATGACCCCATCTCGGGAATCTTATATTCCAGGGGGGCATACGACACATAAGTAAACTATAAACAAAGTATGGTGACTATGGTCATGTAGGAAGAACTTTGAGAGAAACAAGGAGCTACGACAGAATTCATTGTGACTGGGAACCCATGAAATGGGATGGATAGACACAGTGTCTTAGAAGGAGTGACATTTTGAGCCAAAACCTAGATGCTAGTTATGAGTCAGTGTGAAGAAAAGCATTCCAGTCACAGGGCATGGCAACAAAGAGGTTGGAGGTCAGGAGTTTTGACTTGAGGAGTTTGGTTCTTTACAAACACCCTGATAGTGGGTGTATATGGCCCAAGGTAGATGGTCTCTTGGTTACCAGCAACACTTCCCAAGGGGCAGTTTATTGCAGGACATGAAATTTCTGCTGATCAAGAGACAGTGAAGCCAGCGCATGCCAAGAGCACTGCCTATGTCTTCTTCTCGATGTTCAGTGCCACCAAATCAGTTCCCTCTCATAGCGACCTTGTATAGGCTTTCCAAGTATTGACAGGTGGGTTTGAACATGAGACCTTGCAGTTAGCAGTCTAGTGCTTATCCTCCAGTGCCACACCAAGACTCCCTAAAAACCAAGGTCAGCCCCAGAACCCAGGTGCCCCTTCCCATCTGCCCAGGGTGCTAGCAGCCAGCACGAACCCACTGTTTTGCCGCACTGCCAGCAGTGAATCACAGCTGGTTCCTGCTAAATTCTGGGATTTGCTTCTTGGGGAAAAAATAATTAACACTGACAGGAGTTTGATTGCATTAATTCACAGAAAGAAACACCCAAATGATAAATCCATAGTAGGAGAACTGCCCATATGTTACAGATTGCCTTAACATGGTTGAGGCATTAAATAAAAGAAGTCTGGGAAACAAAAAACCTTTATCAGCTTTATTAGCCTTGAACTTTGTGGTTTCCACTGGGGCTGACACACTTAATTAAAGATGCTCTGGTCTAATTAGGTTGCACATCAAATATACAAATACGAGCTTTTAAAAAGCCCAGTGATTGGAGTTTGGGTTCCCTTTGGTCTGTATATTTATTTTATTCCAACATCAGAACCTTCTTGCAAGAGATACGGACACTTTTAGTGTGGAGGGGACAGACACGCTGATCCTTTGTTCTGAATCTCCTTGAACCCAGAGAGAGCAGTAAATAGCAGATTGTGTATTTTTCCTTTTTATTAAGAAGAAGGATGTATACTGAAGAGTTCATTGAGAAACCCAGTGTGACCACAGTTTTGATATAGTGTTTTTTTGTTTTGGTGTTTTTAGTTAGATTTTATTTGTATTAGTCATCATTTGCATAACACTATCATCACCATTAACTGAAAGCCTAAAATTGCATTGGTGGTTTTATTTTTTGCATTAGTTAGTTTACTTGTCTTCTCTCAAGTCTACCTCTATTAACAATTACCCCAAAATTTAGCATCTAAAAGAATAAACATTTATTACCTCACAACTTTTTTGTGTCAGGAATCTGTGTTAACCAAGACTGTTATTTCAAGGCTTGACTGGGGGTGGACCCACTTCCAAATTCACTCATGTGGTCATTGTTGTTGTTAAGTGCCATCAAGTTGGTTCCGACTCATAGGACCTTGTACAGGGTTTCCAAGAAGCAGCTGGTGAGCTTGAACTGCTGACCTTGCAGTTCAAACCGACCTTGCAGTCCAGCGCATGAACCCACAGCACCACACCAAGACTCCCATGTGGTTATTGGCAGGATTCATTTCCTCAAGGGATGTCGGACTGACTTCTAATTCTTCATCTGTCAAATGGAGACAATACACATATGTGTCATCTAGTGTTGCTATGAGATTTAAACATAAAGCTTTTCAGCAGTGGTAGGAACACAGTGTGTTTTCAATAAATGGCAATTAGCACTATGAACTCTTACATTCCTTCTGATAACTCTATGAGGTAGATAGGAGTATTCCCACTGTAGGGATGAAGATGTAGAAGATTTAAGAAACTAACATGTCCATGATCAAATAGCAGGAAAGTACCACAGCTGGGATGTGAAGCCTTATTCTAAAGTCCTGACTCTATAACTCCACATAACTTCAGGTATATATCTAGGAAGGATTGTTTTCTTAACGCCTTGTCTTGGCTCGATTGAGTAACATGATACTATGACCTATTGCAATTCATAGATTTTTTTTTTTAAGTTTGTATTGTGAATTATATTGTTTCATTGTCATGGTTACAGTCCCTTCCATGCATCATCAAATAACCAAAGGGTACACCGTGCAAGCCTGCCCCTTGGCCATCAGCACACAGCCCCTCTCCCTCTCTGGGTCTAGAGTCCCCAGTCGCTCCATCTCTCCACGTGATTGTCTCTGCCTCCATCTCTGGTGTCACTGCTTCTCTGGGTAGGATCCCACACTCCACTCTTCTCACTTGATGGCCCCAGGGACCTCCGTTCCTAGACTGCAAAGTCAACCACTACCCACCTTTTGCTACAAAATGTCTACCTTTACATTTCCAACCCTCACAGTCAGTCCTGATAACAATCATTCAGTATTGTATCACAAGAGACCTATCCCCATCTGCTTTCATTAGCCCCACCCAGACAGATTGGATACTACTCAGTGGAGATTTTACCTTCTCCCATGTGCTCTGGAGCTAGGCTCCCTCTTGAAAGCTTGTAAGTCAGTCACTTCTTGCCTTTGTAGCTCCCCCATTTTGGGTAGTCACTGTCTAAGTTGCCCATCCCTGTCTACTCTGTGTACCTCAGGGGTAGGAATGATCCTTGCTGTAAAGATTTGTTCCCTCTTTTGAGCTACTGCATCCATAGGTATAGGTCAAATTCATCAAATTGTATCAGATTACTCTTTTTTCCCCTCTTCTTTCTTCTTCTAGTCGAGTTCCGATCATCCAGCCATGGAAGGCAGATCAAGTGGGCATTATCTGCAAGTGTGGGTGTTCTTGTGCATCTCCCCTCCCTTCTTATCAGCTGGACACTTCACTCTCCACTCTAGTCCTCTGTGGCTATGTCACTGACTCTGGGGCCAGGAGTCCCCAGGTCTTGCCACACTGCTGGCCAACCAGGTCTCCACCCAGGTTCATAGGAGTCTATTGAACATGGTTGGACTTGGCTCACAGCTTCATTGATGTTTTTCCCTCACTTCCCCTTATCAGTGACCAACCTGGTCACCAGTCAGACCCCATGCCTGCTCATGTATTCCCTTGACTCTTAGTCTTGGAAGGAGGGTTGCCCTGAGGGGACCAGGCCACTTGCCTTGATGGCTCCTGGGTGAGCAGATTCTTTGTTTTAAGACGTCCAGGAATCTCTACCAAAAGTCAGAGGATAAGGGGATTAAACTGCCCAGAACTAAGCAAACAGACTCATGATAATGTGAATACAATATAATGTGAACATTCCTGGAACATAGTAAATACTGAGTCATTGGTAACTATTCATGTATTGATAAGTACTGGTAATTGGAATGCAAAAGTTGTAAACAAAGAGGAAGGATCAGTAATTGGAAAATAGGGTCTTGGTGATAGGAATGATGCTGTAGAAATCAAAAGGACAATTGTATTTACTACAAATACCCTTTTCAACAATATAAATGGTAATTATACATGTGGACCTTTCCTGAAGGAACACAGAGGAATCAAATCTGTGGAAAGAGATGATGGAAAAGCTCAACATCATCAGTCAGAACAAGGTCAAGAGCCAACTGTGAAATAGACCACGACCTGCTCATATGCAAGTTCAGGTTGAAGCTGAAGAAAATTAAAACAAGACCAGGAGAACCAAAATATGACCTTGAGTATATCCCACCTGAATTTAGAGAGTGTCTCAGGAACAGATAGACACTAAGGTGTGGTGCTGTAGCGCTGGACTACTATCCACGTGGTTGGTAGTCCAACCCACCAGCTGCTCCTTGGAAACCCTATTAGGCTTGCTATGAATTGAAACTGACTCAACAACACACAGAAACAACAATGAATGAAGACCAGAGGAATTGTGGGATGACATCAAGAACATCATACAAGAAGATATCAAAAGGACAATAGAAATATAGGAAAGAAAAATAAAACAACAAAATAGATGTCAGAAGAGACTCAAACTTGCTAGTTTTTGGTTTCTTTTTATTATGAATTGAGTGAAGGTTTACAGAGCAGATCATCAGTTTTACAGCCAACAAATCATAAACTTTTTTTCATCACATGGCTGCAATGCCCTCCATGCACCAACAGTTAACAGCATTTGAAACTTGCTTTTCAACATAGAGAAGCTTACACAACTGGAAAAAATGAGGAACTTAAATAGATGAACAGAATATTTTATTGGGAAGCTTGAGAACATAAAGCAAAACACTAAAATGAAATGTACAAAAACCTAGAGTTAGAAAATCAAAAGGGAAGAGAATACTCAATACTTCTCAAGTTGAAAGAAGTAAAGAAAACATTCAAACCTTGACTTGTGATACTGAAGGATTTCATGGGCAAAAAATTGAATGATGTAGAAAGTGTCAAAAGAAGATGGTAGGAGTGCACAGAGCCACTTTGTCAAAAAGAATTAGTTCATGTTCAGCTGTTTCAAGAGGTAACATATGATCAAGAACTGATGGTATTAAGGGAAGAAGTCTATGCTGCACTGAAGACACTGGCAAAAAACAAGACTCCAGGAATTGGCAGAATACGAATAGAAATGTTTCAGTAAATTCACAAAGCACTGGAGGTGCTCACTTGTCTATGCCAAGAGATTTGGAGAATAGCTGCCAATTGGAAGAGATCCATATGTGTGCTTATTTCCAAAAAAAAAAAAAAAAAAAAAGTGAACCCATCAGAATGAGAAAATCACTGAATATACCATTAGCATTACATGCAAGCCACATTTTCCTGAAGATAATTTAAAAATGATAGGAGCAGTATATTGATAGGGAGCGATCAGAAATTGAGACTAGATTCAGAAGAGGATATGCAATGAAGGATACATTGTTGATGTCAGATGGATCCTGGTTACAAGCAGAGACTACCAGAAAGATGTTTACTTGTGTTTTATTAAGCATACAACTTGTGTTTTATTAAGTATGCAAAGGCATCTTACTGTGTGGATCAATATAAATTATGGATAATGTTGAGAAGATGGGGGATTCCAGAACACTTAATTGTGCCAATAAAGAACCTGCACATAGAGCAAGAAGCAGTCATTTAAACAGAACAAGGAGACAAAACTGGTTTAAAATCAGTAAAAGTATGCGTCAGGGTTGCATCCTTTCACCAGACTTATTCAATCTGTTTGCTAAGCAAATAATCTGAGAGGCTGGACTATATAAAGAAGAAAGTAGCATCAGGATTGGATGAGGACTTATTAACAACCTGTGATATACAGATGACAACAGCCTTGCTTGCTGGATACTAAGAGGACGTGAAATATTGATAGCGCACAGAGTGGAGGAAGACTCATTAACAATATGCAATATGCAGAAGATACAACAATGCTTGCTGAAAGTGAAGAGGACTTAAAATACTTCTGCTGGAGATCAAAGAGTACAACCTTCAGTATAGTTTGCACCTCAAGGTAAAGGAAAATGAAAATCCTCATAACTGGACCAATAAGTAACATCATAACAAGTGGAGAAAAGATTGACGTCAGAGTCTTTATTTTGCTTGGATCCATAGTCAACACTCAGGGAATGAGCAGTCAAGAAATCAAAGGACCTAGTGCGTCGTACAAATCAGCTGCAAATGACCTCTTTATATGTTAAAGAGCAAAGAGGTCACTTTGACGTGTAAGGTGCACCTGATCCAAGCCTTGGTATTTTCAATCATCTCATGTATGTGAAAATCAAACAACAAATAAGGAAGACCATAGAATAATCAATGCATTTTAATTATGGTGTTGGTGAAGAATATTGAAAGTGCCATGGGCTGCTAGGAGAATGAACCAATCTGTTTTGGAAATGATAGTACCGAGACTTAGTCTCTTGTACTTTGGACATATTGTCGGGTAGGACCAGGCCCTAGAGAAGAATGGACTTTATGTTTGATGAAGTGGAGGGTCAGCACAAAAGAAGATCCTCAATGAGACGGATTGACACAATGCAACACAGCTCAAATACAGCACTTGTGAGGATGGAGCAAGACAAAGTAGTGTTTCATTGTGTTGTACATAGGGTCACTGGACATCAAAACAGACTTGATGACACCTAACAACAACAATTCATGTGTTCAAGTTGTATGCCTACATATTAACTAATGGTTAATTGTTAACCATGAGTGGAGGCATTGGAGCGTGAGAAATGAGAGAGACTCTCCCTCATAGATGGATTCTCCACTGCACTGTTAAGACACATTGATGTATTGGATACCCAGTGGCGAGGTACGTGACCAGTAATTTTCTATGATCAAGTACCTTAATCTATGTATATTTTAAAAAATTCAGAGCAATTTATGTAATACACACTTATATCATATTTGAAGTGCCCTGGTGGTGCAGTGGTTAAGTGCTCAACTGCTAAACCAAACGTCAGTGGTTCAAACTTACCAGCTGCCCTGTGGGAGAAACATGACTATCTGCTTCTATAAAGATTCCAGCTTTAGAAATCCTATGGGGTAGTTGTCAGCTTTCCTATAGGTTTGCTAGCAGTCAGGATCAATTCAGTGGCGATGGATTTGTTTGTGGTTTGGAGTTGATTTTGTATTTAATATGTGATAATCCTTTGTTTGGTTTCATGGAGGATTGCTGAGTCGGAACCGACTTGATGACACCCAATAGTGTACCACAAGAAGTCAATTTTACAAGCACTTTAGATATGTGAACTCATTTCATCCTTATAATATCATCATTTGGAAGAGTGAAGTTAGGCAATTAATCCGGTCTGTCCCAGTTGGTGAGTGGAGAAGCCAGGATTTGAACCTGAGTTGTCTGGCTCCAGAGCCCACCGTGACAGGCACTAGACTCTGCTGCCCTTTAAATAAAGTACAGTCTCTGTAATTCTCATTTGTACACTTAAGTGCTTTCTTGATTGGGGAAGGAGTGGAGTTATAGCTCATCTTCAGATAATTGCACATAACCGTCTCCTAGCTTCCTCTCTCATGGCCTGTAGGAATCATCCATTATTGATGTACCAAATACTATAGCCCTCCTGCCTGATTTCCATTTACTTTATAACATCACCAAGATCCTGGGAGTGAGTCACTGTAGCAGATACTTAGGATGTCCTGCTCCTCTTCCCTTGGCCTACCTGATGTTAGTGCAGGCATGGTAGACACTTCAGTGAGCACTGTAGGTGTCTCATGCCAGATGCTTACCACGGAGTGGCACTCTGTTTTGCCTTCTCTAAAGATGACTCTCTGGTAGTGTAGTGGTTACGAATCGGGCTGCGAACCTTAAGGTCAGCAGTTCGAAACTACCAGCCGCTCCGCGGGAGAAAGATGAGGCTTTCTACTCCCGTAAAGATTTACACCCTCGGAAACCCTGTACAGGGTCGCTATGGGTCGGAACCGACTCAACAGCACTTAACAACAACAACAAAGATGACTCTGGCTGCTCACCTGCCTGCAGGTGCTACTCAGAGTGGAGGGAGCCAAGACACCCAAGTGCATATTCCAGCCAGTGGTAGATGGTGGTTAGTAAGCAAATGACTCAGGCTTCCTGCCCATGGATGATGGTCAATTCTGGAGATGATTCTAGCAGGTTCTTCACAGGTCTCCAAGAAAAATGAGTCATAATTGCCCACAGTGGATGATAAATCATTGGCATTTCTCTCTTCCCTGATGCACTAGTGTACTCCCTCACTCAAGCATCTCAGAATCTCTTCTCATCTCAGCTACCTGCACCGTGTCCATATCTCAGTGCTGGCTCTCAGGACAACCCTATCCAAGGTTCTCATACATTTCAGTGCTATCTGTCAGATTACTGGAGGTGCTAAAGCTGTGGGGCACCTCTGTTCTAGGGATGGCTTACTTGGATATGATGCTTTGCACACACTGATGCCATGCTTTCAGGGATGGTCTGTGAAGCCTTTTCCTGATGTCATCTATATTGCATGTCATTATGTAGCATCTGAGGGAGAAAACTCGAGGGACTGCTCTGGAGTAGTGGGTCTGGAGTCAGACTGCTTGGTTCATCGCTGGTGTGACTTTTGGAAGAAGCTTCTATCTCTGCTCTTGATTTTCTCTCCTGTAGCGTTAGGATGATGATGGGATTGACTTTATAAGCTTGTGAAGGATTTACAGAGAGATGCATGACTTTGCAGAGTTCTTGATCATATTATATGCCCAATAAAAAATATCGACTCTTATGAGGGACTTCAAAAAGGTTGTGGGAGAATGGAATTAAAAGGCAATGGAATTTTTTTCGTGACATTTTTGAAGCCACCTTGTATATCCTGTTGACTTGCTTGTGAGATTTCCATGGAAGAATTGAAAAGTCAGAAACTTTGGCTCTGTTTCTAATAGTATGTAGAGTGCAGATGTCTCGTGAACTTCCAGTAACTTAGAGCATTGATTCTCAAAGCGTGGTCCCATTAATATCACCTGAGCAACTGATTGAGAAAGTCTGGGTTTGGAGCCTGGCAACCTGTGTTTGAAGGAGATCTCTAGGAGATTCTGATGCAGACTCAAGTTTGAGAACCATTTCATGGATTATTCCTCCTACCCTCTCAACCCTTTTCACCATGGACAATTAACCTCAACATGTGGAGAATTTGTAGCAGAGGATTCTAAGACTTTGTAATGAAAAACATTTGGGGATCAAGGTAAAAAGTAAACATATACCAGCTCTTGTGAATATATGTACATTTATCTAAATAAAAAAGTCATCCAAGAAGACCATAAATTAATATGCTTAATGGCATCCTAGGCTTGTGCCTATACAGACAGTCATATGCAGTTAGTAAACACTTGGCTTCATCTTGGGCTAAACTCCGTAAGGTATGTTGACATGGTACTATCTTTCAAAGAGTTTATACTCTAGCTTGGAAATTAAACCAAAGCTCCCACAGAATGATGGTTTAGGCCACAGACTGAACAGACTGACCCCTTAGAATCATTTGTTTTCTTTGTTAAAAAAGATCGTGTGGTTAATCCAGAGTTAGTTTGCTTTCTCCTGAAGTTAAGCTTGGTAGAAAGGAGGAAAGGAAGGAAAAATCCACCAAAGTGTATGCGGGGGGGGGAGGCGAGGGGGAAGGGAGAAATGAAGAGAGAAAGAGAGAAGAGAGAGTTGGACTGATTCTGTAGGATATGGAGACTTCATCCTGGGCCTGTTCTGTGCATCTTCAGGACATTAGAAAGTAGATGAAACTGATGGGACATGAGCTGAAGAGCGAGGTAGAGGCTGAGTGAGAGATGGTCTAAGGATGGAAGTCAGGAAAGAGAGGGAGCAGAGTAGACCAGTTCAGGGAGTCGGTGGAGAAGTTCTTATTCCTCATACTAACGTATGGCTCTTGCAGAGCTTCTCTTAGAAGAAGATGACAAGCCGAGTTAGGAGCACTCAGTGTGATGGTTACTAGTGGGGCTCACTCACTCACTAGATAATCAGTTGTCAGACACAATTCCTGGAACTAGAAATACAGGAATGAGTAATAAATGATTGCTTTCATTCAGAGTATTCAAAATAAATGACTCAAGTCCCACAAAAATTAGAAAACCCATGCAAGTAGCCTGGAAACCAGTAATTTCAGAGACCTTCATTTCTCAAGTGAACATATACCCTGGATTAATGAGTACAGGACTGGTGTCTACTTATCCCAGCACTCCATCCCATGGATACTCCTTTTTTTACTCTCAGAACCAGCCTATGTTGATAATAAAATATATACAACTCCCGATTACTTCCAAACCTTGTTGAGACTAGGCTGGAATGTAGGCATCTTTGTAGGCCTCATCTTCCTTGGTAGTGAGGGAATTCTGGAGAAACTGATCTATCATGACATCACAACAGCAGTTCTGATTGGTAACAAGCGTCCTGTGGTAAATGAGGCCCAGCGGTGTTGTGTGTGTGCATGTGTGTGCATGTGCATGCATACACACATGAGGTAGAACTTACGAAAGGCATGGAGATCTCATTTTGTTCTTCAGAAAATGAGATTAAAGAGGGAACTCTCCTCTGACCTCCAGGAGTGCACTGGTAAGCAGAGTGGTTTTCGAAGGGATCGTCCTGGCACCCACCTTGATCCAAATGAATTTCCAGAATCAAAGGGCAAAAGGCTCTGTCAATACCAGGCAATGTAGCTAGAAGTGGAAGAGAGGGTCACTCTTTTTTTCCGGTCTAGTATAATTATTTCTTCTTAGAAGCCTATGCAGTGTTGGAAAAGTTGTATTACCTCTCTGCAGCTCTGGTAGCGTAGTGGTTACGAATCAGGCTGTGAACCGCAAGGTCAGCAGTTCAAAATTACCAGCTGCTCCATGGGAGAAAGATGAGGTGATCTGCTCCCGTAAAGATTTACAGCCTTGGAAACCCTGTTCAGGGTCACTATGGGTCGAAACTGACTCGACGGCACTTAACAACAACAACAATGCACCAGCCAATTTGTCTGCCTGCCTGTCTGTCCTTCCTTCCTTCCATCTACCCATCCATCCATCCCTCTAACCTTCCATCCATCCATCCATCCATCCATCCATCCATCCATCCATCCATCCATCTCTTCATCCCTTTAACCATCCATCTATCTTTATATGATCTATCCAAGCAGCCATTCAGCACATACTTATTGAACATTTGCTTTGTTGACTCTACCCTCAAGGACATGTAATCCAATAGAAGATAAATGAAGTAAATTGGGAATTATAACTCAGACAACTAATCCTAGAACACAGGGTACTATGGGAATCCAGAGGGATACTGATCCAGTTCTGGCATAGAGCTGTCTGTAATCTTCCACATTCTTTGACTGAGACTTGAAGGACAAGGATGAGGAAGCCAAGTGAAGGAAGATAGGAAGGGCATGGCAATGAGAACCACTGCATGCCCAAAGTCACGGACAGCAGCAAGAATGTGGCATCTTCAGGACAATGGGAGCATGAATGTGGGGGAGGAGGAGGCTTCTAGGAGGAGCTGAGAATGGAGAGGCAGCTAACAAACATATTATTGGAACAGGTTGTTGTTATTGTGAAGTGCCGTTGAGTTGGTTCTGACCCATAGCGACCCTATATAGTGTTTCCAAGGAGCAGTTGGTGAGCTTGAACCGCCAACATTGCAGTTCAAATGGTTTTGCAGTCTGGAGCATTAACCCACAGCGCCACATCAGGACTCGGAACAGGTAGTGGGGCTTATATACCTTGCTAAGGAATTTGGACTTTTTCCTGAAAGGACTAGTGAGCCAGTGGAAATCCTTTATTTAGAAGGGGGCATTGTCTGAGTGAAATTTTAGAACTAGGGCTAGAATTCTAGTAGCTGTCTACATTGGAGTTTTTGATAACACCTTTGTTCTTTTTTTATTAATGACTTTTTAAAGAGATCAAAAGTAGTTATAGTCTCGCTAATAAAGGAAGTAATGGAAAGAATTTTAGTGAATTTTCTCTCCCCCCTCACAGATAAACTGACATTAACTTCCAAGTATGTATATTCCTGTTGCCATCTCTATCAAGCCTGGACACAGGTTACCTGTAAAGTAATTTTACTAAGTTTTGGTGGTTTATTTTATTTTATTTTATTTTATTTTATT
>NW_006408555.1:9083772-9098827 GCF_000296735.1 Chrysochloris asiatica
ACAGCCTGGCAGTGAATGCATGAGGGGGCTTCTATAAGTTTGTGGAAAAATTCTCTTATCTTTTAAATCCATTTCTGCATGAACTTTTTGAAACCCTCTCGTATCTACCTCACATCTCCCTAATGCACACAGTGACTGAGTGCAGCCAGGACTGGGTTGTGCGTTGGTTGTCTTGTAAGCTGTTCTTTGCTTTCCTGAAGACTCCACTAAGTGGGACACAAGAACAGATGACTCAGCCGCTCCCACTTCCCAGCGTCCCTGGTCTCAGCACAGCTTCTTGGCCAAATTAGGATCCTTGAATGGATCTATCCCCTTTTTGATTCATCCTTTCTGCAGTAATTTTGTGCCTCATGAACTCACATGAACCTCAACAGCCAGAAGTCCACCATAAATGTCTAACCAGACCAGTGTTTTCAAGCTCATCTGCAGAATGTTCTGACCTCATCCCACCTGTACTAAAAATTGGACTGCCCATTAATTTATTCTTTTAGGGCCCTGCTAGCTGACAGCAGCAAAGGAGTGATTTTACGTCAATTTTCATAGTCTCATGTCTATATTCCCAATTGGACTGTGAGCTCCATGGGCCTATCGGGTAGTGTACATCACTGTGACATGACCCCTCTGCCCAGCATGGGACTAGGTACACAGGAGGGAGCCAGGTACCATCTGAAATGAGAATAAAGGAAGACACAGGCAGACCTCAGTGATATTGTGGGTTTGCCTACAGTCCACCACAATAAAGTTTGAATCACAATGAGGATTATCACACATATTTTTTGGGGGGTTAAGTCTTGGTGGTGCTGTACACTAAGTGCTGAACTGCTAACCACAATGTCGCCAGTTCACCCAGCAGCCGCTGTGTGGGAGAAAGATGAAGCTATCTGCCCCTGTAAAGTTTGACAGTCTTAGAAACAGTCTGAATCAACTCGATGGCTGCGGAAGATTGGACTTTGGTACATATAAAAATTATGTTGATACTAATTATGTTGATACTAACCTGTGATCTATTAAGTAGGTGATATTATTGTTGTTGTCAGTTCCGACTTAGAGTGACCCTGTATAGGGTTTCTCAGGGGGAGTTGAGAATGGAGAAGAGGGAGCAGTTTGAAGCGCTGACCTTTTGGTTTGCAATGGAGTGCTTATCCTACAGAGCCACACCAGGACTCCAGGAATGCAACAGCACGATGAAAAAGTTTGAAATAGGGAGAGAGTGACCAAAATGTGACAGAGAGACACAAAGTGATCAAAGGCTTTAGGAAAAATGACACCGACAGACTTGCCACAAACCTTCAGTTTGTAAAAAATGCAAGTATCTGCAAAATACAATAAAGTGAAACATGATCAAAGATGTAGGCCTGCACTTTGCTTTGCTTCAAGCTTGTTTAAAGACTGAAGTTGGCCCTAGAAACTCTGGATCAACTCTCAGCTTTGGGGACTTATTAAAGCGGCTGTACTTCTCAGGGAAGACTCTCAGGCACACAAGGTATAGTTATGGTTAGAGTTACGACCTGTCTTGTCACTGCTATTGTGAGGTTCGAAATGAAAAAGTGTTATCAGTAGTTATTTTGTTGATATGTGGAGAACCTGGATCCATTTTCATTCTTTGATGCCTCATGGTAGTCTTTTGAAAAAGTAACCACGGTGTGATGTCCTCAAAAGTATCCTAACTTTGGAATCAGCAGGAATCAAGTCTGGTTTTCGTCACTCACCGGTTTCATGTGTCTATAAATAGCTTGACTTCTTTGAGAACCAAGGTTCCCTCAATTGTAAAATGGAGCTAATATTACCTCTGACCTCGTGGGACTTCAGTGAGAACAAGCCAATAGGCAGAAATGTACATAATTTAGGAGAGTGCTCTGGTGTGTCGATGGTGCTCACTGAATTGTGGTTAAAAACTGTCAAACCTGTTAACATTGGGACCTCTGTAAGGTGGAAACCCAACAGTGAAGGAAAATGCAAATATTTTCCACTAATGAAGAGTGATTGAAAAGTGTCAAAGGCAGAAAACTTGCGGGACCTGGAAAACCCCTGCAGGTTCCAGCTATCACAGGTTTCATTGTACTATAATGGATAATCCCAAAGGCTTCAGTCTGTAGATAGAACTGTGTAGTGATTCACCATTAGAGATAACGATGCTCATGTGGTTTAGAATGCAGGAGTGCCACATAGATTTCTTATTGTGCTCCTGTTCTCATGGCCTGGTTGTCATTGCCTATCAAGTTGTGTTGAGAAGGATTCTGAGGTTGCCTGCAGACTTGAAAGAAAGGGTGCCATGTTGCATTAATAATCACTGCCCTGCTTATAGCAGCAGCTCACAGCTGGTACTCTGGTAAGCTCTGAGTCTCTTTAGTGAAGCTGTCTGGACTGTCCGGTGTGAGTGAAGATGAGGGAGCCAGGGGCTGCACATGGAGGAGTCAGAAGGGCAGTTTGGACATGTCTCCTCTAGGAGGTACTGTCTTCCAGCTCATCTTGAGCCTATTTCCTCTGGGATGGCTCACTGAGGCGCTTCAGCTTTCTCCACAGCGGAGAGCGGATCACAACCACTTTGTCTGGCTAATGATTCCTTCTTTGCTGTCCTCTGGTTGCCTCTCCTGTGGACTCTGAATCTGTTTGTCCAAGGTTTTCAGGGCCCATTAGGCAGACCAAGGTTGACTTTTCTCTGCAGAGTGACTGGTGGCTTTTTGGACAATGGTGGACCGTAGGATTTCTTCCATATTCTTCACCCTGGTTCCAGGCAGCAACCTTCACTGGTTCCTAACTAAGTGGAGGCTTTGCTTTTTCTCGGAGGTGGTTGACCTTTGCTCCAGTCCTGTTGATGACCTGCAATCATTAACCAGCTTACTGAGAAGTGGTGATGATGTGAGCCAGTAACTGGAGATGTTCCGTGCGTGGAGAGAATCCCAAGTGAAATGAATCCTAAGGGCCCGGCCATGAGCTGAAGTGAAACAGTGACTATAGACTAGCTCGGAAATTTTCCAAATCGCCGTGCAAATGCTTCGTCTTTTGTTGCTTTTCTCCTGTTCTTGTCGTTGCTAAGTGCTGTGGAGTCGGTACTGACTCATAGGGACCCTTCCAAGGCTTTCTGTGGAGCGGCTGGTGGGTTTGAACCGCTGACCTTGTAGCTAACAGTCTAATGCTTATTCTATAGTGCCACTCCATATTGGTGAAAAATATTTGAATTTTCCTTCTCTGACCAGTTTCTACCTCACATAGGCCCTGGTTTTTACAGGTTTTATTGTATTTGGATAAAATGTGGCCCAACAATAGGTGAGTGTGGCGTCCAAGTTAATGCAATGATTGATGAGTATGTATCCTGGCTTCACGTCTTCTAGGGGCTGTGGTACTAAGAAAGTGGCCTTGCCTCTCATTTAGAAAAGGAAGACTCTCTTGGCCTGTGACTCTTAGAATTAGAGCCATAGTGATGAATGTGGGCCGTTGTCCACACTGATGTCTGTGGTAAGTCCTTGGCATTTCAATCACTGCTCATTTCTTCACTCCTTCATTCAACAGATATTTATGGAGTACTTATTATGTGTTAGGTACTCTCCAGGTAATAACCAATTAACTGCTCAGAACAGTGCCATTTACTTGTTGTTATTGTTAGGTGTTGTCGAGTTGGTTCCGCCCCATAGCGACCCCATGTACAACAGAAGGAAACACAACCCAGTCCTGCTGTGGCCTCACAATGGCTGCTATGCCTGAGATCATTGCTGATGTCACTGTATCAATCCAGCTCATTGGGGGTCTCCATCTTTTTAGCTTTTCCTCCACTTTACCAAGTACAATGTCCTTCTCTAGGGACTGGTCCCTCCTGATAACACGACTGAAGTGTGAGAGACAAAGTCTGGCCATTTTGGCTTCTAAGGAGCTTCCGTTGTACTTCTTCCAAAACGGATTTGTTTGTTCCTCTGGCATTCAATCCATGGTACTGTTAATATTCTTCTCCAACACGGGTACCGTTTATAGGTAAAAGAAATGGGACACGGAAGTTGATTGAACTTGCCCAAGTCACACGGCTCATAAAGAGTGGAGCCAGGGGTTAAATCGAGGCAGACATTTTTATCCCTGATCACAAGTAAGCAAATTTCATCACTACTACAACTATGAATATTTAGGGTTTTATTTTATTTTTTTCATCTCATACTTTGTACTCCTACTGTTGTTGTTAAATGCTGTCGAGTTGGTTCCAACTCACAGTGACCCTGTCTAGGGTTTCTGAGGAGCAGCTGGTAGGCTTGAATCACTGACCTTATGGTTGGCAGGTCAGTGCTTATCCTTCAGTGCCATACCAGTACTCCTACTGGAGGAAGAAAATGTTCTCTTTGGTTTAAGAAACCAAGGGAATGGATGTGATTAGACCATATTGGGCCTTATGATCCTCTAGACCAGTCAATCATTTGTGGTTTTCAGGAGACAGAGGGCAGGATATAAGCATCATTGAACAAAACTGTAGTTTTTATAGAAACGAAAAAGTTGGAAACATGGAAAAAAATAACCAGAAAAAAATAGAGATTGCTTAAGATAGTGAGGACAAATAGAGGTGAGGACTGAGTTGACAAAAGATGCTCACTTCACCTTAACAAGGAGTTCTGGTGTGGTGTGGTAAGATAAACACTGCACTACTAACTTCAAGGTTGGTGATTCAAACCCACCAGCCATTCCCTGGAAACCCTATACAGTCTCACTATAAGTTTGAACCTACTCAATGGCACTTTACAATAACATCTTAACAAGGAGTCCTAGTGTGGTGATGTAGAGAGTAAACTCTGGACTGCTAACTTCAAGGTCGGCAGTTCCAACCCACCAACCGCTGCTTGGAAACTAACTTATACTGACTGAGTCATTATAAATCAGAACTGACTTGATAGCACTTAACAACAATACAACATCTTACCAATGATATTGACATGATGTTTGCTATTTTAAATATACTTTTCCTGTTTTATCTAAAATGCCAGCAATAAGCATTATTGTTTTGTAATTTTTTAAAAAAGTGAAACTGTACTGATGTTCTTTTACCAGGAGCACTGCCTCTGAATCCTTCCCTTGGTTCTTTCTGTTTTCTCCCTACTCGAAGCAGCCCTGGCACATTGAGTTGGTGGATGAATGAGGCCAATGTTTCCCACACAATTTCAGAATTCCTCCTGAACAGATGAAAGTGTTCATTGTAAACATCCCATAGTGAAGAATTCAAGAAAGTCATTTAGAGGTCATGTTTACAAATTATTTAAAGAACTAATTATATACTTTAATTGCATTATTTTGGAATCAGGGCCACTCTGGTCTCTCCCCCACCCCACCCCCTGCTTCCCCTTCTAGAGTCTTGCGGCTTTTCCTGAGACACCGAAGTCATTCTTGCATCCAGAAATGTGGCTGTTTCCTCTGCATTGGAAGCTTATTGCCCACTCAGGCCCACAGCTTGTTCCTGTCAGTTGTCTGAATTTCTGTCCACACGGCACCATCTGAAATACCCCCTTGTCTCAGCCATTCTCGTGGGCATTGGCTTCCTAGCATTGTTGCCTCCTGAAATCATTCATTCTCTTGCCTCTGCACTAGACTATAAGGAACTTAGCCCATTCTATTTAGTGCTGTATCCCCAGGGATGAGAAAAATACAGGTACACCTCCAAGCTATTAAATGCTGCATTCTAGAGCACTGCTATCAAGCAAACAGCAAAATCAGGTGAATCAAACCAAGTTTTTGGGTGTCCCAGTGCATATAGGAGTCCTTTTATGGCACTGCAGGATAATGCACTGGACCACCAGGCACTCCTCAGAAACCCTATACAGGGTCACTCTGAGTTGAAACCGACCCCATGGCACTTAACAACAATCTATCTATCTATCTATCTATCTATCTATCTATCTATCTATCTATCTATCTATCTATCTATATTGTTGTTGTTGTTATTATGTGCTGTGGAGTTGGTTCCAACTCATAGTGACCCTGCAGAGGGTTTCTGAGACTGTAAATCTTTATGGGAGCAGAAAGCCTCCTTTCTCTGCAGTGGAACAGCTGGTAGTTTCGAACTGCCGACCTTGAGGATAGCAGCCTGATTCGTAACCGCTACGCTCCCAGAGCTCCTTAACCTTCCTTGTAAACATTGCAATCTCTGCAAAGCCCAATAAAGTGAAGCAAAGTTGAATGAGGTACTAAATGTTGCACACATATTTTTTTTTTAAAACTAAATTCATCTATCTTTTGCCCCCCGAGTTTGATGTTATTATAAACAACACTGTTCTGAGCCCCTTTGTACGGTGAGCCTTTCTTTATCATGGTTTTCAGCTTTTGCTGTTGTTTTGTTGTTGTTGTTAAGTGCCGTTGAGTCGGTTCCGACCCATAGCGACCCTGTACAGGGTTTCCGAGGGTGTAAATCTTTACGGGAGTAGAAAGCCTCATCTTTCTCCCGCGTTGTTACTTAGTTTGAATTCTTACAGGCCTGGAGTTTTTGTCTAGGATCTCTGTAGGGAAATACTTGTGAAACCTCTTGTTTTCCTTTACGTGGGGAGAGAAAAGAGCACACCTGCAATTCGCGTTGATGTTTGCTGTGGGACTTCCTCTCTTTACATGTCTTGAGATGTCAGGATGATGTTATGAGGTCATCACCTTTATCCTTAGAAGTGCATGTGTTCTCTAACACATTTCTCTAAAATGGGAAACACAACCGCCCTACAAATTTACAGAGATTTATGCAGCTAAATGTTTGTCTTGAAAGGGCTTTTTTAAATGGTTGAGAACAACCAGAAATCTGAAGGTACTTACATGGAAAGTTTAAGATGAGGGTTGGTAGCACTCAATCTCCATGTATATTTGTTGCTGGGAGTATATTCCCAGCTCGGAATTACTGTGAAAATCAGTGAGGGCCAAGGAAGAAGCTCCCCTACTGCCATCAAGTTGACTCCACCTCACATAAATCCTTATGAACTGAGTATAATTAATTCCATGTTAGGATTTCCAAGATTGTCAGTCTGTACAGGAGTACATAGCCTCATCTTTCTCTGATGGAGAGGCTGGTGGATTTGAACCGAAATTTTGTGGTTAGGAGCACAGAGCTTCACCCACAGTGCCACCAGGGCTCCTTTAGGAAGAAGAGGTAGGTGCTGATTTTCTGGCATTTAGCAGGGACCACCCTGTCTTGGTGATTGTGTCTCCAGCCCTGTTAGGTTTCCTTTGTCTTTTGGAATTGTTGTATGAAGCGTAAGGAGACTTGGTGGCATAGTGGGTTAATAACTGGGCTGCTAACTGAAAGGTCGATGGTTCGAACTTGCCAGCTGCTCCGAGGGAGAAAGATGCAGCAGTCTGCTCTCATAGAGATTACAACCTGGGAAGCCCTGTGCAACTGTTCTAGTCTGTCTGTCCTGTGGTGTCGCTGTGAGTCAGTCCACCTGAAAACACTGGGTTTGAGTTTTGGTGAGAGGAAGAATGGTGAACCAAACTCTAATGATTGTGTGTGTGCATGTTGCACGAAAATGGAATTGGTTATGGTGTCATCTCAGCAATAACGGGCCACGTAATGAATGATACCACGTAGCTACACTACTGTAGTTCCTTCATCTGTAAAGTTCCAGGATTAAGGCTAAAGATGCCATTGAGTCTCTCTTTGCCTCATGCAGGCTCAAAGGTGGATCATCCGTGGCATTCTTATGCATCCTATTGGTCACTAGTGTGGTTCTCATCAGGTACCTGGATGGAGCTGGATGGGATGGAGATCTTGTCAGTAGCTCTGAGTCTTCCATTGATACTGAATGCTTCTGGTTCCCTCTCTGCTACTCGGTTCCTTACCGAGTCTTGGTGTGGTGCTGTGGGCTAATGTGCTGGACTGCCAAGCTGTTTAAACCACAAGGTTGGTGGTTCAAGCTCACCAGCTGCTCCTCAGAAACCCTATACAGGGTCGCTATGGGTCGGAAATGGTACTTCACAACAACAACAACAATTGAGTCCTTTTCTTGACTCCCTCCATGTCTCAGTATGGAGTCCAATCCTGACCTTGCTGAGCCGCCAGGCATTGTAATACATAGTCCCTTAAACTCTGTATCACAAGCCAGAGGTTTCAATCTTTAGTTAATGAATTTGCCTTTTTAGTACTTTCCTCAAAAATATGAAAAGTACTAAAAGTAATGTAACACATCCATTAATGAAAGATAATAAAGTTTAGCATTTTGACATTTTAAAATATTTTATTGATATTTTCCTTTTTCTTTTTTATCCTTCTCATTATTACTTCATAAAATGTGACAGACATCTCTGAATCCTCCTTTGTACCCATCCTGCTTCCCTCCCTTCCTCCCCAGAGAAAATGAATCTCTTGGCAAGTATCCTTCACTTCCATAGTTTTATATGTTTACTACCTAAGCGTGTACCAATAGATAATACAGATGGTATTAAAATGCATTAGTGGTATGTTATGCTGTGCTTATCCTTCTGCAATGTGCTTTTAGAATTCCACATGCATATAAATCAAGTTCTTTCATTTTAGGTGTTGAATTTTTCATTATTTGAACATAACATAATTTATCCATTTCTCTCCTGATGAACACTTAGTTTTATTTTTTCCCTTTATTTATTTATGTATTTATTTATTTTGCTCTCAGAAACCAATAACATGTTTGTTCATTTCTTCCTGTGCATGTGAATGAGGATCTTTGAACAGTCCCCTCCGAGAGGTGAGCTTACTGATGGGCAAGGCAGTCCTCTTCACCGTCACTCCCTCCTCCAGATGCTGCTGGGTGTGTGGTCTCTAAGTCAGGTTAATGTCGTCTGTGTCAGAGCAGAGCTGGGCTCCAAGGCTTTGCTGTGGCCAGTTTGGTACACCAGTAAGCCTTTCTTCTGAAGCACATCCAGGTGGTCTTGAACCTCCAATGTGTTTGATAAGCAGTTGAGTTTGTTAATTATTTATACCAACCAGGGGACAAATTGTTGGTGTTGTTAAGTGCCGTCAAGTTGGTTCGGATTAGGCAACCCAGTGTAAGGATTTCCAAGGAGTGACTGGTGGGTATGAACCACTGACCTTGTGATTAGCAGTCCACCCTGAGGGGCACATCTTCTGGCACTATACTGGACAACGTTCCGCTGTTATTCATGTTTTTAATGACCAGTTTTTCCACAAGTGTATTACCAGGGGGTTTGTCTTAGTCTGGAAGCTCTGCAGAAACCTATCTACCATAGGTAACCATGCTGGTATTTGAAACACAAAAATCATAGCAAAACACAAGTCACCAGAGTACGGCAAACTGACAGACAAGTGGCATGTCCAACAAACTCAGGTATAATAAGTATTTTGGAATATAAGTGAGATAATCTAGTCAGAAGAGCTGGTAAACTTCTGTCGTTGAGTTTGCCCGTTTAATGAACTTCTCCATGAAAAAGGCTGCTTTTGCTTTTGCCTCCATAGACAGTTAAGTTTCCAGAAGCCCCGTGGTGTGTGTTTCACAGCGTCTTCTACAGCGCTGACTGATCTCAAGAGCCTTTGGCATTGGAAGCCAAACGAGTCATCTTTTCTTTACTCTCAGTCCCGCCCGCTTTGTGATTTATTTTACTGTTAATACAATCTTGAATGCCATTTTCTCTAATTATTTCATATTGAATGTGCTCCTTAAGTTCCCCCCTCCCCCGCATTTTTTTTTTTTCCCCAAATATAAAGAATGAAACCGACCATGTAGCGAGACAATGATCTCTTGCTACTGATAATTATACATGTTGTTTTCGTTGTAATTGCCCTGGCTTGAACTGTGCTTATTTTAGCAGAAAACCTTCATTATTTTATCAACAACTGGCAGGGCCCGCTGGTATTTACGGACTTTTCTTTAACCAAAACAAGGATTATCGCTCCTATGTATGCTTCAGCTGCTGAATCTTTGCTAAGAAATTTGGGAACCCCTCTTGAATGAAACGCGGCACAAAGCTTTAAGCACTCTTTTGCAATGGAGTTGTATTAAATGATCGACAAAAAAAGCCCTCTGAAGAATTGGTGCTTAATTACAACTTAATTAGCATAATTATGCATGCTAATAGCATCTCAAATGAATAGCAGTTGTCAGGAGGTTGGGACCATCTGTAAGAATGTCGGATTAATACATCATTTTTTATTTCTAACAACGCTGTAACTCTTTCCCCGAAAGTGATTTTCATTAATCAAGTTCATTTTTATTATATAGAAAATTTGGCATTTTTCATTATGGGCCATTATCTGTTTCCCCATGCAGCCCTAATACAATACTAATGAGCCCCCGTGTGGCTGGTCCACACTGACAATGGGGGTACAGGTGTATTATTATAATTGTTACAAACAGCACATTGCACCTCTGGAACAGTGCAGCTCTCATCTCGCAGCGCCTACGTTTCTACTCGGTACCTTCCCCAGGGCCTAGTACAATTTTCCGGGCTTTATGAAAAACATACATGTTTGTGGTTACAACGAAGCTATTTAAAGACAAAGAGGCGCATTATTACCTGCAACTCCGGATGCTGTTTTGCTGAAAATCCCGTTTGTGGAAACAGAATGCTTTGGGGGCGCAGAAGAGGTCTGTGCCTCTTGCAGGCCTGCTTGGGGACTTGGGGACCGGTTGGCTGAGTCCGACGATGACAACGTGGAGCGTCAGCGCAGGCAGGCACATCACTCATTGCTAAACACGGTCATAAAGCCGCAGGGGGTGTGTGTGTTCATGGTTCCAAGGCCCCAAGAAACACCACAAATGGCAGTCTCTAAATTCGCATCTGGATGCCACACACATGTACAACGCAACATCGAGATGTCCGGGGAGGCTTCCTCGGTTTCAAGCCCCTTTCTCTCTTCAACTTTTAAATTTTGATTGTGATGAGGGTGTATCCACCTATCCCCTCCCCCTTCAAACAGACAAACCAAGAAGATGTCTGCCCACACCCGCCCTACGCACATGCACGTAGACTTTGTCTCTAAATTCAGAGGCCCCTCTTCCGTTTCCATAACCACACCCTAGTGTTGATGCTAGAGATCCGTGCTGAAGGCAGCCGGGGTCCTTCAGCTCTCTTCACCCACTTCCAGGCCCCAAGGAGAGCCACCGCCTGACCGGACTGGTGAAGTGTGGTGTGCCAGTGTGAAAACAAACTAGTCACAGGTTTACCCCAAATCTCAGCTCCTGGAAAAGAGAACAGGCCGTTGGCCTTAGCGGCACAAGATGATAAGGATGTCCCTGTAGCGCCACAAGCTCCATCTTTGTTAAGAGTCAGAGATGGAAAGAAGAGGAGACTTCTGGGAGAGAGGGGCTCCAGGGCCTTGGTGGGTCCGAAAAGATGGGCACGTTCTTGATGTCTGCTCTGCTCAGGATCCCAAAGGCGAGTCTATCCGACAGTGTCCGAAGAACAGCAGTTAGCAGAATGGCTGTAAGGTGAGGATATCCATGGGATATGAGGCTCTGTGATGCTGAGTCAATTTTGACTTGTAGCAACCCCATGTGACAGCATCGAACTGCCTCTTCGGGTGTCCTAGGCTGAACCTTCATATGAGCAGAGCACCCAGTCTTTTCTTCCTTGGCTCTGCTGGGGAGATGCAAACTGCCAACTTTTTTGTAGTTACCAGTGACTTCACGGATATGCCACTTATAATGGTTACTTGTATCCAAACAATTGAGGTCCTGGTGTGGCACTCTAGGATAAGCTCTAGACTGCTAACCACAAGGTTGACGATACAAACCCACCAGCTCTTCAGGAACCCCATATGGGATTACTTGTGAGTCAAAACTGACTCATTGGTGCTTTGTTGTTGTGAAGTGCCGTCGAGTCGATTCTGACCCATAGCGATCCTGTATAGGGTTTCCAAGGAGTAGCTGGTGAGCTTGAACCACCGGTCTTGCAGTTCAAATGACTTTGTAGTCTGACGCATTAGCCCACAACACCACACCAAGACTCAACAGCGCTTAGCAATAGCTATATACCCAAATCATTGCTTTTGTTATTTAGCCAAACTTAAAATTGAACTGGGTGCCTAGCATCTTTATTTTATTTTCCTGCTAAGTCTGGCAAGGCCTGTGTGTTCACACTGCCTGGGTTTGAAGGCTGGCCCTGTTCTCATAGCAGTGTGACCCTGGGCAACATCCTGAACCTCTCTGCACCGTCTAGTCCTAGTAATGCCAGGGCAGTTTTGACTAATTTCAATGCTGCTGTGAGATTAACTCCACCCAGAACAGGATGTAGCAATGAGCCCTCCAGTGGTGAGACATCTTATTCTTGGCTCTCATGTCCCAGAGGCTGCTGGGTGGCTTCTGGTTTGTTTCCAAGTCCGTTGTATTGTCATTACCTGTCTGTCTTCATCTTCATCCTTTTAAATATGCAAAGGTCTCAGGATGCCCTTGAGGCTGCCTGGTGCCAAGAAGAGGAAGCAGGGGCCAGTGGCCGTGGAAATGTACAATGCCAAGGAGAACAGCTGTTGGCAGCGGGGTAGACCTGTCAGGAGCAGGGTCTCAGAGTGCCACCTTGGGAACTCAAGGGGCCGGAGCTAACTGAAAGTTTGGTGTTCGAGCGCCCCAGGCTTGGTAAACTGTTTTCATGAAGACGACAGTGTAGGCAATGCTATGGGGCCGTTTTGCTCTGTCACATAGGGTGTCTGTGATCGGTGGTACACAACAACAACCATGCCGTGTGCAAATCCTTCAGGACAGCCCCTAGCATTGCATTGTCCTCCACACAAATACTACGGTGGTCATTTTCATTGTTCCTTACCTCCTGCACATCCTCTTCTTCCTAGGAGGAGCAAGGCAGCTAGGTTTCCAGCAGGGCATCTTCAGGGATCCCTGCCCACCTCGTGTCCAGCACACTGCTGCTAGAAACTGCTCTCTGTCCCTGACAGCTCAGTCAGCCAAAACAGCAGGTTGGTGTCCACTGAGAGCCCCTGCTATGGGCCCTGGGATTCTCAGGGGGGTCACAGGCAGCCGGCTCGGGTGCTTGGTGGAACCCAGCCAGCTTTGGACTAAGGTGTGCATGCACACACATATACTGAGGACTCTGGTCTGTGAGCATCCTGGTCTGCTCTTTGCCTGTTCAGCACCAGCAAGATCACCTTGAAGGCCACTGGTGTCACCCAAAGGAGGACATCTCAGTCTTCTTCACCACACTGCAAAAGGGAGAGACCTACCATGTTCCTCTGAAGATGGTGGCAAGTGGAGCATATTTTAAAAAAGTTGTCCTTAGGTGCCTTCTAGTCAGTACTGACTCATAGTGACTCCACGCAAAAGACCAAAGCACTGCCCGGTCCTGGGTCACCCTCACAGTCTTTGTTACGTTGATTGTCCCTTTGCTGCGGTCACTGTGCCAATCCATGTCACTGGGCGTCTTCTTCATTTTGCTGAGCCCACCGCTCCAGGGATTGGTTCCTCCTAATAACATGTCTGACGTATGAGAGACCAAGTCTCACCGTCCTGGCTTCTTCATAGTCTTCTAGCTGGACTTCGTCCAGTACAGATTTGCTTGTTCCTCTGACAGTCCCTGGTACTTGCCATAGTCTTCTGTGTCTGCTGACCACACAGTCACCCACCCAGGCAACCATGTGGTCTTTTACCAAACATTTTATGAAGCACCTTTACTTGTAGAACCTAGATAAAGGTTCTTGGGGGTGGGACTCAAGAGAGTTTTTAAGCTGCTGGAGCAGCCAGACAATGCCAGAAGGGTGTGGAGACCTAAGGGAGGGCCCAGGGGAGCTGGAGGGAGCAAGGCTGGGGAAGCGTGGCTGGGAAGGGAGCTGAGCATGGCAGGGTCCTGTGGGTTTCTCAGGAAGACACTGAGATTGCTGAGTTATCAAATGTCTACATCCATTGACCCAGGAAGGCCATAGCAGGCTATCCGTTAGATCCCTCCATGAACCTGTTTGGAGTCCTGGTGTGGCACTGTGGGTTAATGCACCAGACTGCAAAGCCGTTTGAACTGCAAAGTCGTCCGTTCAAACTCACCAGCTGCTGCTTGGAAACCCTATACAAGGTCCCTATGGGTTGGAATAGACTGGAAAGCACTTAACAACAACAACGTGAGACTGTTTATTCCTCATAGAATCTAGACACAAAATTCTAGAAATAGCCAGAATATTCATTAATAAGAGGATGGTAAATATATGATTGTATATTTCATGAAGTCTTAAGAAAGGATGAAGTGTATTTGTATGTAGCAGCA
Source organism: Chrysochloris asiatica (assembly GCF_000296735.1). Classification (NCBI taxonomy): domain Eukaryota; kingdom Metazoa; phylum Chordata; class Mammalia; order Afrosoricida; family Chrysochloridae; genus Chrysochloris; species Chrysochloris asiatica. The sequence continues at coordinate 9,097,906 of NW_006408555.1, forward strand.
TACAAGTCTTTCACTGAGTTAAATAACACCTTCCTAAGGAGTCCTGGTGTAGCCCTGTGGGTTAATGCGCCAGACTGCAAAGCCATTTGAACTGCAAAGTCAGCAGTTCAAGCTCACCAGCTGCTCCTTGGAAACCCTACACAGGGTCGCTATAGGTCGGACCTGACTCAATAGCACTTAACAACAAACAAAGAGTCCTGGTGTGGCAGTGTGGGTTAATGCGCTGGACTGCAATGTCAGTTTGAACCTCAAGGTTGGCAGTTCAAACTCACCAGCTGCTCCTTGGAAACCATATACAGGATCATTGGCTATGAGTCTGAACCAACTCTGTGGCACTTAACAACAGCAATCCGAAGCAATTAGCAATTCACCATTAGCTTGCATGAGTAATGGTCCCGGAAGAACACAGTGTTAGTGTCTAAGAAACCTGGGCTTCTGACCCTATCTGCCACAGCTCCTTCAATTTATACTAAATCATGCTGCCAACCTGTTTCCTCACCTGTAAAAAAGGGGCGCCTTGGTCAAGGTTGGCAGTTCAAATCCACTAGACTTTCGGCTCCCGTACAGACTTGCAGCCTTACAAACCTTGTACAGGGTAACGATGAGCCGGAGCCGATTAGAAGGCATTTAACAAGAGCAACACCAACAGTGCACCACTGCCAAGGCCCTCAGCTCTCCTATGCGACATAATGATGGATAAGACAAAGAGGAGGAGAGGACAGCCTTCCAGCCCTCTTGGTGCATGTGACACGTTGGAGCCGATGCATGCTGGTGGTATCTGTCGGTACAGATGTTTGTGGTTGTTTTCCTCTTATATATTAATAAGATAAAATAAAACCAAAACCCATTGAGTTAGCTTTTCTGCCTTTCCTTTTTTTTTTGGATGCTTTTTATTGTAAAATGGGTGCGGGTTTACAGAGCA
>NW_006408555.1:9099081-9099961 GCF_000296735.1 Chrysochloris asiatica
CCTCCTTCTCTTCTAACCCTTTTGAAATTTGTCCTCGAGTCAGTGCTGCCCTTTTAATCTCAAATGGTTGATGACTCCAAGTCATGCTCAGTGCCATTGTCTGCGTAGGTGAAGTCTTGGTGTGGTGCTACAGATCAGCACTGGACTGCTAAGCACAAGGTTGGAGGTTCAAACCCATCAGCCACTCCTTAGAAACCCTATACAGGGTTGCTGTGAGTCGGAACTGATTAGATGGCACTTAACAACAACAACTGATAATGTTTGGCTGAACATTGAGCTATGGAGGTGAGATCAGTTCCAGACTTGAATGTCACTAACAGTCACGGTCTTGGGTTCTACCAGCCTCTACGGTGTTTTATTCTTTTATTTATTTTATTCAGTAGCCCCTTTTATTATTATGATTATTATAATGGTTTTCCCCTTGACTTATGATATGAGCGAAAGTTTACAGAGCAAATTGGTTTTCCATTTAACACTTCATGCACATTTTTTAAAAAGTATTTTAAAAACACATGTTTTTACATTAAAAAAAAGTCTTATTGTGAATTATGTGAGAGTTTACATGGGAGAACATTAGCTTTACATTCATACTATCGTATAGCGTTTCATTGCCATGGTTACAATCCCCTCCATGCATCATCAATCAACCACAGAGTATATACTACAAACCTGCCCCCTGGTCGTCAGCACACAGCCCCTCTCCCTCTCTGGGTCTAAAGTCCCCAGCCACTCTATCTCTCACATCATCGTCTCTGCCTCCATTTCAGGCATCACTGCTTCTCTGGGTAGGCCCCTGCTCTCTGCTCTTCTCCCTTGATGGTCCCAGGGACCTCCGCTCCTAGACTGAAAAGTTAATCACTCCCCTCCTTTTCTATACAAC
>NW_006408555.1:9100061-9114142 GCF_000296735.1 Chrysochloris asiatica
TCCAGAGTCTGGAAATGAGTGCCCCCCCCCACACACACACACTCTTCCCTATGCCTCCTGTCTCCTTTCAGCTTCCTTTCCTATCCCTCTGGTCCTGGAGCTTTCTCCCTGGGAAAACACTGCCCTCAAGATCTCAACCACTGGTATTTCTGACCTGTGCAATATATGAAAGGGTTTCAGAAAGTTCATGAAAAGTGAAATTCAAAGATAATGGAATTTTCCCGTGAGCTATTTGAAGCCCCATTGTATCTCCAATGAAACGGAATAAAAGTAGCAACAGCAAGGGACTGAAATGTACCAGGAATCATGAGGCTGGCTCAGGACTAGCAGTGTTGAGTTCTTTTGTCCATATGGTCACTATGAATCAGAACTCAATGGCACCTAATGAACTTGCTGTCAGGAGCCCTTGTAATATAACGGATTCCACGTTGGACTGGTAACCACAAGATCAGCAGTTTGAATCCGCCACCTGGTCTGTTGGAGAAAAGTGAGGTTTTCTCCTCCTGTTAAGATTTACAGTCTTGGAAACCCTTTACAGGGATCACTATGAGTCGAAATTCACTTGCCAGCTCACAATAGCAGCGGCCGCAGCAGTTGCTCTGTAGATCCTACAGAGGAGCTCCCTGTCCCCTACCCTCCTGTCTCAGCCCTCCTGCCTTGTATCTGGTCCTATATGGACCTGTATCCTGCATAGACTCGTTAACCTCTACAAGGGTCAAAGCGCTTCTTCATACTTTTCCCATAATGCACTCTGGTCCCGACGACCAGGGCTCCCAAGAGCCAAGATCCTTGCGCTCCAAAGTGCAAACATCTGCAGCTTGGTGTTTCCTAATACAACGTTACCTAAAAAAACCCCACACACTTAAAATGCTTAGGGAAGACAGGGTGATAATGGGGTCGAGGAGTAGTGGGTGCCATTCGTTAGAATTCCTATAGCGTAATCAAGTCTTTTCATTCCAAAAAGTGTTGTAGCCTGAAAATTAATATTAGATCGGATTTTGAAATAAGCCTAATTATGATGACTTTGGGGAGAAAAAAAATTATATATATATATATATATATTTGCTGTATTTGCATAAAGCCCTTTTTTCATTTTAGCACATGAAAGTTAAAAATACTGAGTTCTATCCTTAAAATTCTCAATGGTATATCATTGGCAGAAAAGGTATTTGCTCATAGGAACCACAGTTAGAGAGACTAGCTCTGTGTCCTTTAAATACTACTTTTGAAGGGAAGTGACCTTCTCGGTATGGAAGTGTCAATTTCTAGAAGACCTTCAAAGTTAGGTGGTGATAGTAGGGCTCCGACACACTGGCTGTCTCAGTGTTCCTGAGAGGTCCCCAGTGGAAGTGGCAAAGAGGTGAATCTGGCACCAGCATATCTGTCACAGACTTCTCTCTCGTCCTTGGTTTTTGAGTTACAGTGCCACCTCTGGTGCCTTTTGTGTGCTTGTTACTATTCAGATGGTGGATTCCAGGTCCAAGTTCCTTTCTGGACCCCAACTCTCACAGTACCCTGGCTTTTGTCTTACTCACCACTCTGTCTGGGCCTAAAAAAAAATGTTTTTCTGATCATCCTTACACCCCTGCTTTATCTGTGCACACAATTTTCCATCTACTTGAAATTCTTTACTTCTGCCTCCCTTTATCCATTGACAAACTCCTAGTCATCTAACAAAACCCTGATTAAATAACTCATTCTCTATAAGACTTGCCCCAGCAATTGACTTCTAACTCCAGGTTCTTGACACATTTGGGAAGTCCTTTATTAAAATGATCTTGGAGCTTTGATTTATTTCTTTGACAAATACCAAGTTCCCACTCTATGGTTAACAGCCTCCTCTAGTGTTATCTTTTAGTCATGGTGGAAGCGTGGCAGAGTGGTCACTGAGTGGTCACTGAGGACTACAGATGTAAGTCTGAAGTTCTTACCAGTCCTGTTGCTTTCTCAGAACTCTTCCGATCGATGATTGTTGTGGTTCTTATTAAATGCTGTGAAGTCAGTTCCAAACCATAGAGACCCCTTATAGGGCTTCTGAGGAGCTGCTGATGAGTTTGAACCACCGACCTTGCCCTTTAAACTGACCTTGTCGTCCAGTGCTTATCCTACAGAGCCACACCAGGGCTCCTTTGCCAGGTAATGTTGTTGTGGTTAAGTGCCATCAAGTCACCTCTGAATCATAGTGACCCCGTATATAGTTTCCAAGGACTGGCTGGCTGGTGGATTTGAACTACTAACTTTGTGGTTAACAGTCCAGTGCTGATCCTATAACGCCACACCAGGACTCCTTGCCAGATGATAGGTGGTCTCCTTTCTCTTTATTTGCATTGGTGGTGGTGATGTGCTATGGAGTCATCCCAACTCATAGCGACCCTGCATAGGGTTTCCGAAGCTGTAAATCTTTGTGGGAACAGAAAGCCTAATCTTTCTCCTACGGAATAGCTGGTAGTTTCGAACAGCTGACATTGAGATTAGCAGTCCAACTCACACCTACTACGCTAACAGACCTTTATTTGCATTGAGGTGCAGATGTTATGGCTGGAGCTGCGGTAGCCACCTTGTGGCCATGAGGTGTAAATCTCATGGTGGCAGAGCAAGCCGTGTTGTTGACAGGCAGATCAGATGTTGTAGAGACTCTGTACTGTCTTGTACTGTTTGTCTCCAGGTTTCTTGTGTGAAGTAAAACACGCATCCTGTTTTTAAAGATCCTGGTGGTTGGGTTTTCTTTCGTTGCCATTAGGCATCTGACTTGATTCTGACTCATTACTGCCCTGTAGAACCGGGTAGAACTGCCGCATAAGGTTACTGAGGCTGTAAATCATTGTATTTTTCTCCCTTGTTATGACTGGCGGGTTCCAACTGCTGAACTTCTGCCTTAAATACTGCACAATCCGGGCTCCTTTCAACTTGGTCCAGAGTCTGGAAATGAGTGAGAACCAGGCTTCTGGAGCGACTCTGGAGAGCCTTCCTTCTGCACGTTTCTCTGGTTATACTTTTGATGTAAAGAGGGCCGGATTGAACACAGAAGCAAATTTCTTTCTGGCTAACACCAGCAACGTTTGTCAATTGGTGAGATCCCAAATGTAACATTTCTGTTCTGCCACCCAGGTCTCTGGGACATTTTCTTTTCTTACCTTTTAATGTATCAATTAGGTATTTAACGACGTTTGACAGAGCATACATGGCACGCTTTCTATCTGAGGGAATAAAACACCTGTTGAGATTGAACAGCAGGACCAAACTTTGCTAAAACTGTCCACTAAGAGTCTTAACAGTGCTCACTCGGTTGGCCACGAGTCTAGAAGGCTTTGAACCTTTAATTGGCCTATCATAGCCCAGTGATAGCAGGCTAGATTTCAATCAACATACTCACGATTTGCCAGTATTTTGAGTAATAAATTGCTAGCTAATAAATTTTCCCATAGCTTCCTTTGTAAATGCCAGCTAAAGGCCTAAACATTCCATGTAGATTTAATTACACATTTAGTGTTCCTGTAATTTTGAATTAATTACATGCCAAACAGATTTATGTTCTATGTACTTAATAAACCTCACTAAGTGCCCTTTTAGCAATCAATTGGTATTTAGGACCTCGTTTGTTTTTTAAAAATAATGGTTTCTGTTGCTGAGTCTTGTCATTCCTTCCATATGTTTGGGGGTTGATAGAACTAGCGGCACCAGATGTTGATGCTGAAATGAAAGTAGACTCACTGATGGATAATGGGGTTCAGGGGTCCGGGGAGACCAAGAGAAGTGAGCTCAGCAAAATTGCCAACGTGTTCAGGGATTTGAGTTTTGAAGTTCATCTTGGGCCAGGGTGTGGCCTAGAGTGGACCTATATTTTGGGGAGTTAAAAGGAATCCTGGTAAAGGTGGAATGTTCTTACTTTTTCCAGGTGGTTGGCACCCTGAAAATCACTGCAGGTGCCCATTCTTGCTGCGCTTATTTGCAAACCCCTGAGGCATCTGGAACATAAATATTACTCTTTAAACATTAACTGAGAATTTACTCCGTGCCCAGTTTTCCTGCTAAATGCAGATGAGTCTTGTTTCAATGATGTCGCCTCACAGCCCTCTGAAGTTGAGTGCACAGGTGCGTGCTTTGTAAACTGTAGTTGAGGAATCTGAGGTCCGGACCAGTGAAGCCCACTTTAGCACGAATCATTTGCTCCTGCGAATGGAATCCACAGATGCTTGCCATTCGCAGCTGGACTGGAATCTCCTGAAATGGCTGATGATGACACAAGCTGGGAGGAAAAGGGGGATCGGTGACCCCTCAGAGCTCTCTTGTTTTTCATTTCCACCCCACCGACAAGCATCCCATTAGACACTGCAGCTTTGTGATTTACCCAGTCCCGCGTCCCTGCATCGAGTCATCGTCCAGGAGGCCAGAACTGGAAAGAGGCAGACTCAGATAAAAGTGGAGTGGCTGGGGACTGCAGACGCGGGTCAGGGTGATGAGAAAATGGTAACAGTGAAATGAAAAAGCAGCTCTTTGGGGGTGGGAATGGAATTTTATACAAACAGAGTCGCGCGTGTCCTCCCAGCACAGTGCCGGCCTCTGATTTCCCCTGCTGTCCAGGGGTCGGCGAGGCCAGTTGGCAGGCACAGGAGAATGGAGGCTGCGCTATTACTAGGGATGTCCAGGTCGACTGTGCTCACCTGGACTACCCCATCGGCCTCTCAGAGCAAGATGCATACTTCATGCAGCAGCAGACGTCTCTCCCCGCCCACCTCTCGCTGTCCCTGATGGCAGGGTTGGAATTCATCAGTGTTTCAATAAAGAGAGAGACTTACTGTTACTACCAGCATCCTTTCTTTAGATGGAGGCCTTCCCATGCCTGTGAAATTCAGCAGTGACTTAGCACACACGGCCCTCCTCATTGCTAATCAACTGTGTACCCCGAGTGAAACAAAGGTGGTTACAGAACAGTAACACAATCATCATGTATCACAGGCAGTTAGCACAACAGAGCAATTTGTAAACTGAATTTCAAATCCAAACAACTTTCTGTTTATGTTTACACTGAAGTTGGGAGGCAAAGATCAAGATCGAAATGCATTGACAGGGTACACATGTTTTTGAGACTCTAGTTCAGTGGGTACTTTAATCGTGCACCCCAGCTTTGTAACCTTGTTCCTGTGAATTCACACCCCTGTCTTACTGACTGTCTCCCAGGCTTCCCAGTAATAGGAGGTTTGTTGTTGTTAAGTGCCATCGAGTTGGTTCCGACCCATAGCAACCCTGTATAGGGTTTCCGAGGTACAGCTGGTGAGCTTGAACTGCCGACCTTGCAGTTCAAATGGCTTTGCAGTCTGGCACATTAACCCACAGCACCACACCAGGACTCCTGTGATTGGAAGCTGCTAAATGCATCGTTCGGTGTGATCTCATTTGGGCTGGATGGATACAGCCCAACTATCAGGTTTTGTTCCTGAGCCATGATGTGCACTGTATCTGTACAATGTATGGCTTTAACCGTGGAAAAAGCACAGATACAAAGACATATGTTGCACAGAGACATAAAACATTGGTAGGCGATGGATCTGAGGAGTGTGAGCCAGTTTCTCTAGACTTTCTAGAGAGAGATCACCGTGAAACAAGGACAAGATCAGGATTCTGTGTTGTGTCAGAAAGTGGTTTAGATGTGGTTGTTGTTTTTTTCAGTAGGATTTCTTTTTTAGGGCAGTTTTAGGTTTGCAGAAAAGTTGTGCAGACGATACCCCCTTCTCCCTCACTGTAAAGGTTTCTTCTAAGTCAGCATCTTGCATTAGTGTGGTACATTTGTTACAGATGAAGAGCTCCTGTTGATGCGTCGTTATTAACTACAGTCTGTACTGTACAGCAGTGTCCCTGCTATCTTGTTCATCTCTGTGAGTTTTCACAAACACTTAATGTCTTATGTCCACTATTACAGTATCTATAGAATATAAAGGGGTTTCAAAATGGTCATGGAAAAGCTTCACCTTTTTTTGTTTGTTTGTTTTTAATTTCATTTCTCCACATACTTTTTGAAGCACCCTTGTAGTGAGTTGTGCCCTGCCTGTTCACCCCTCTTAGCCTCCCCCTGAGCTCCTGGCTACCACCGTCTCTTTAGTTTTGCCATTTCTAGAAGGTCATGGAGTTGGAATTCTCCAGCATGTAGCTTTCTTCAGACTAGCTTATTCCAGTTAGCAACATGCATTGAGACTTTGCTGTCTTGTGAATACATTTTTATCTTTGACCCAAAGTTGTGGCTTGACACGATCGATTACATATAATCACGTGATTTATGGTAGGTGAAATGAGTTTCTGAAAATGTATTTTTCTTAGATTAAAAAGCACCCCCCTAATACAATTACTGTATGGACTATTAGGATGGTGTTTGTGAGTCTGAACACAGTTTGGCTCTTTTCATTTGTGTTTTTGGCACACACCTCACCATTTGTAGGGGATCTTATTTCTTCAGTGGTCTCATAGCTCATAAGACCCTTTTAAATTCATCTTCCAAGTTACACTTTCACCTATGGGGGACCTCACCAACAACTAGATATAAAGGTGACCTTGGGGGTACTCTCTGATGTCCCTGTTTTTGGTGTCCTATTTTGTTTTAATTTAGCCAGCTCTCACTAAATCTGCTATGCTTGACAGAACAACTGCCTGACAGACAGACAGAACACCAGGAGCAATGCTGGCTTCTCTCGCCTGCTTTGAGTCCTCAGAGCTGATACTCAGAGCTGTTTGTCGGCTGCAAAAATCATTTTTACATTTTCACACCCCACTCAACACACACACAAGCATACAGACAAAACCACACATTCCCACATTGACATATACACTAACATAGTATATGCATACATACTCACATTCACATGTATATACTCACAGTCATTCACACACACACACAACTTCACCCATACACACATGTACATTTTCACAACACACACAAATGCACAAACACAATTCACATTTTCACACTATGCACATGTACGCATGTACACACATGCACACACACATAGTTTTATAGAAAACACACATGCACATACACACACACATGCACATTCCACAGTACACATACAATTGCATTCACACACAGACACAGTTCACATTTTCACAATACATGCACACACACATGCACCCCTATGGACAGTTCATAGGACATATACAATGACATGCACACACATGCACATGTACTTGAGTACATACATACACAGAGAGACACACACATATGCGCCCCTACTCTGGCGTTTTGGGCCCAGGCATATTTAGTGCTTTATACAGATGTTGTTTCCTACATGATAAGGACAGTGTATGATCTCACCCCATAGACCCTGGTGCTCCATGAAGCTTCCTTGTGGTCAGCTCTTCCTCTCTGTTCTGAAACTAACACCCTTCAGACTTAGATTCCCATGGCAGGGCCTCTGGGCCGAGCCCTAACTAACTTTCCTTTTAGAGTTGGACCTCACATTGCTTACTAATGACATTAAGCAAAATCCATGAGCAAGAAATAGTGTAAGGCGAGTGTATTTAAGAAGTTGCGGAGTGGGAAACCTTTTGCCAGAGACTCTACATAAAGGAGGGTGACCACCTGGTATCGTAGTGGTTACAAGCTGGGCTACTAACAGCAAGGTTAGCAGTTCAAATCTACCCATCACTCCTTGGGAGAAAGATAAGGTGTTCTGCTCCTGTAAGGATTACAGTCTCAGAAACCCTATACAAGGTCGCTATGAGAAGGAACTGACTCGGTGGCACATAACTGTCACAACCCCTGTGTCTTTCAGCATTTGTGCTCAAAGCACGTGAGCAGGCCATATAAGAAGATGCCTTTTACTTGCCTGAAAGAAAAAAAAAAAGAGAGAGAGAGAGAGAGAGAGAGAGAGAGAGAGAGACAAAAATACCCCATCCTTTCTCTATAACATCCTACTTCAAACTTCTCCAGCCCACTCAGCAATTGCTTGGAATTTTTGGCTCCAGTCAAAGCTTTTGTGCCTTTTTACATAATGCCTGGGCCATTTGGAGCAGGGACAGGGTGAGGGACAGTTTTGTGCATTGTGCCTGTGTCTCATGACTCGGTCAATAGTACATCCCTTAGAATAGGAAAAAATACCTCCTAGATGAAAACAAAACTGTCATTTATCATCCCTGCACAGTCCCGCCACCCACCGTAGATGGGGCTGACATTTAGGAGCGTTCAGTCTTGGGGAACACTATGTTGAAGGCACTCTGCTAATTCATCCAGTTGGGAGCAGAGATCCCCCTCCACCTCCTTCATCTCTATTCCAGCCAAACTTCCTGCCCTGGCCATAAATATTTAAGGCAACAGTCAACAGAGTGTGAAGATGGGGAAATCAGGAAACCCAATCCTGTCTGCATTGCCTTCTGTGTCCCGTGGGCTGCTTCCTCTATCCTCCAGAATAAGGTCAGCCTCCCATGGCTCAGAAAGGAAGGCTTGCGAGCCCCCTAAACTCACTGCCCTTCAGTGGAGTCAACATCACGTTATAGTGACCTTGCAGGATAAAGTAGAGCTTCACCATAGGGTTTCCAAAGCTGTCATCATTACTGAATCAGCAGCTGGTGGGTTTGAACTGCTGACTCTCCAGCCCAGCACTTAACCACAGTACCACCAGGGATCCTTTGTGAGCCTCCAAGCGGATTTTAATTTCTAAGGAAAATCTAGAGGTCTATGGAGTGCCATCAGCCTGGTGCTTTAGGTTCTGGTGGTCCTGAATGCCAGGTTGTGGCATGGGCTTGTTGAAAGCACAGGGTTGGAAGCAGCTTGTCCATTCATACTGGAGATACCTTGAGTTCAACAAGCATATGCTGAGCATGCGTGCTCTGCCAAGCTGTACTTTAGGGATACAGAACTTAAAAGTACAGCTCTCCTTTCCAGGAATTCACACTTACAGCCCCCGTGTGCTACAGGCTCGAACATGGATGCATCAGGGATGTTATCAAGAGATGCATGAAGTGCTGTCAGAGTCTCAAGGAGCCCTGGTGGTGCAGCGGTTAAGTGCTTGGCTGACAATCAAATGGTTGGTGGTTTGAACCCTCTCAGTTTCTCTGCAGGAATAAAGACCTGCTGACTTACTCCTGTAAACCCCATGGGGCAGTTCCACCCCGTCCTTTGGGTTGCTGTGAATTGGAATTAACTAGAGTGTCATGGTGTGTGTGGTGCTGTGGGTTAACGCGCCAGACTTCAAAGCTGTTTGAATTGCAAGGTCGGTGGTTCAAACTTACCAGCCGCTCCTCGGAAACCCCATACAGGGTTGCTATGGGTCGGAACCGACTCAACGGCACTTAACAACAACAATAAAGAGTACTAATTTATTCACCCAACCAATATGTATGAAACACCTACTATGCACTAGGCAAGGAGTGCTGTGACCCTGTAGAATAAGCACTGAACTGCTAACTGCAGGGTCAACTGTTGATACCCACCTGCTGCTCCGTGGGAGAAATGTGAGGCTTTCTGCTCCCATAAACATGTGCAGCCTTGGAAACCCTATTCAGGGTTGCTGTGAGTTTGAACTGACCCAGCAGCACATAGCAACAAAGACAAGGAACCCTGGTGGTACGGCGGCGATGAAGTGCTCGGTTACTAACCAACAAGGTGGTGGCTGTAACTCACCAGCTGCTCTGCAGGAGAAATGTGGCAGTTGGATTCCATAGAGATTTCAGCCTTAGACACCCTAAGGGGCAGTCCTCCTCTGCCCTGTAGGGTCGCAGTGAATCATAAGTGACTTGAAGGCAATGGGTTTGAACAGGGTTATGTCCTAGGCATTGGACTGGCCTCTGGGGAGTTAATGAAGAGGAAGCAGTTAGGTTCTCACCTTTAGAGGGCTTATAATCGAGTAAGGAGTACAGCAGTCAAGGGAGAAATGAGGCTTCATCTAAGAAGCTCCCTTTGTTGGAGCTTGATGGATGTATAGTTTTCCAGGTAAAAGCATGGGTGAAAATTTGCGGCAGGCCATTCCTAGTAGAGGGAGGGAGCTCAAAGGCGAAAGTGCACAAGGGGCTACCATGACTAGAAACTGGGCAGAAACTCCCCAAGGAGTTCCCCCAGCTCTACAGCTGCCGGACAGGTAAGAACCTGTGGACCAAGCAAACCAGTTTGCATCTTTTCCAGGCTGGTACCCTGAGCCAGGACTGTGTTCATTCCAACAAGGCTGGTCTGTGTGCTTACAGGAAAGTCCCTTAGCTCGTTCTCACAAATGTCCTATAGGTGACTCACCGTCCTCTGAACACATGAAGCTCTCCTCCACCCCCCAGCACAGAAGGCAGAACCGCACCCCATCTTTCCTCTGCTTTGAAGGTGGTGAGGCCTTGTCTGGCTGTGTATTCATCCCTCCTGTAGAATGGGCGCTGCTCATATTGTACAATGCCTCGGTCCAGGCGTTAACACAGCCCAGTTAACTCCGAGCCAGCAAAAGTGGACATAGTTGCAGATTAGTCATTTGCAGATGTCTTTTTATGGGGTGCCGCTGGTGAGGAGGAAAGCTGAGTGGCAGAGTAGGAGCCCCACAGGTCTGTTTCTAGCTTAGATGGGTGGGGCATGGTCATGAATAAAGTGCCCTTCAAATATATGAAGGATATTCCTAAGCCTTTGCTTTAGAAGATCCCTTAATTCAGCTATAGAGAGAAAACCTAGTTGGACACCAATAAAAATTGTTTTTTATGACATGAAGTTGGTTTTTAAAAGAATATGTTCTTTATGTCCAATGGGGCTTCAAAAAATGCATGGAAAAATCAGATTAAAATATATATAATGAGATTTTCCCACAGACTTTTGAAGCGTCCCATATGGACATATTTATTCTTTTTTTTTTGCCATGTGTTACCTTTCAGTTGGTGAGAAAGACCCTTACCTGGTGTCAGCACGTTATTAGTTTGAGCAGCATTCTCTTGCTTGTCTTCACAACATGTCTGAAGGTTGGTTGGAGATTCTCAAGCCCATCACATAGGTGAAGAAACACAAGGTCCCTTAACATGCTGTGGTACCTGACTGCCTTCTGTGACTCCTCAGAAGGACCAGTATGATGTCCACTAGGGATTTGAACCCTCATCTCAAGTTCTAATGCAGACTTTGATGTGATGCTTTGCCTGAAGATCTGGGGCCTACCTTCCTTGTGTGGAGTTGTTGAGGAAAATGTGTGACTTGTGACCCTCGGAGCTTTGAGGTGACTGACCATGATGTCACAGTGAAACACATAGACTGAATTGTGCCCTTCGGGACCAAGTGACCAAGTGGGGTCAGTGCCCTGGTTCCCTGTGACCTCGGAAGGTTCCAAATGTTGGAGATCTCAACACAAATTCCCAAGGGTCCTGCTCTTTGAAGAAAGATCAAACAGCAGAATGGAGTTTGTTGTATGATTTATTCTTTTTATCATTTGAAGCTCACACACATACACAACTACCCACAGTAAATACCTCAGTGTGGCCTGAAAGAGACCCTTTTAGACTTTGGAAGAACCTTTGCCCCAAGTATCAATGCTCCTTCCCTTGTCTACACACAGACAACGTGCTTAGTCTATATTGCCTTATTCCTTGCTATTAGCTAATGGCTCTGCTCCATTTACTCCCTGGGAGGTACACACACACAAAGGCTCCTACACACACCGGGCTGGGAAGGTTTTGGTCTGTTTGGAAACTGAAGAAGGTAAGTTGTCGCCACTTGTGATTGGATCCGTGGGATCCGCGACTCCCAGGCTTGAGACAATATGTGTGTTGCTTCCATTGTTCACAATGCCTACAACTTCCAGGCTGGCTGAACCTACGTGTGTGATGGAGAATGGTGAAGAGCCCCTGGAAATGAGCTCTTCGCTGAGGCAGGGTCAGTGATTACAATCTATGAGGTTTCAGTCAATTCTGAGCGAACCATTCACTCTGTCTTCCTACCTCTAGTCTCCATCTTGGTGATTTCATGGCAGAATTCTCACCTTTCATGTGGGAGAGCCACGTTCAGTGTCCACACTTGCACCTGAGGCACAGCCCCCATGTGCCTGTCAGTGGAGGCTTGGGTGTTCCTCTGGTGAAGAGCACTTCTAGACTAAAACAACCAGGAAGAAAGCCCTGGTGATCCACATCTCCTAATCAGCCAGTGAAAGCCCTCGGGAGCACAATGGTCCAGTGCATGGCTGATTATGGGGAGGGTACACAATCAGGCAGTGTTCTTTTCCTTTGTGCACGTTCCGTTCCGACTCAATGGCAACTCACAACATTTCCTACCCTGCTTACCTCCCCTAGGGTTTTAGGGATCAAAGGAGTTAATGAACAGGAAAACACTTTACAAACTCCAACTTGCATCGCCTGTGTAAGCTGTTAAGCTGTGGTATAAAGACCAGCAACCCACTGAGAGAGTAGTGTGGTATGGGCAGGGGTGGGGGTAGAGGGGGAGCTTTGTTTCTTTGGCCCCTTGCAGTGAGATCATCTCTTTCAGCATTTGTTCATGCCTTCCTGAGCTCATTTGTTGTTTTCTCCAGTAATCCCAGCCCGTCCAGACCAGGGCAGAGCCTCTAATGATGGGGTACCAGTAGTCCTTGTCAACCATAGACAGCTCTTCTCAAGTCTCTTTTAAAAAGCACAGCCAACAACAACAGAGCCCCAGTACCCTAGTCTTTGTGATGTTGTGCTCTATCTACCAGAAAGCTCTATCTACCAGAAAGCTCAGTCAATTCTGATTTAATGTTTAGGAAGGACTTGAAATGTTTTCAGTGGGTTTCTTAGACCAGAGACCCACACAAAGAGTACCACTGTCAATGTAGCTTGGGACAGCTTGGCCTTTGTCAGGTGTATGACTGTGGTGAATGGGTCTGAGAAGTTATTCCAACTCCCAGAAAGTGTGTCGTTCTAGCCAGAGTGGGCATGGAACAACACACCAGATGAAAGCAAGTCCTTCCCACCCATTGTTTATACTGGTCTCTCTTCTCCTTCAGACCCCAGAGATGGCCAATGGCCTGCACTCCTACCTGTGGGAGAACTTGGCAGACCCCTCCTGGTCCTCTTATCTCCACCTGCCTGCCCACCAGAAAATAGAGGACCCTGTTCATAAACATTCATCTGTTAAGCACACGTGTACCATGGAGCTTCAAAAGTTTGTGTAAACATTCCATGATCTTTTAACTCCATTTTCCCACATGCTTTTTGAAGCCCATTCATACACAGAACTATAACCTTCCAGGCACCGTGCTCAGTGCGTGGGAAGCAATACGGGATGTGGGCAGGCAGAGGTCTGGGTTAGAGAGGACAGTGGGAACCACAACGCTAAGCAAAGCATAGTGTGGCATGGGCACTTGCAACTGAGTAAAGAAGGGACACCTGACTCAGAGGAAGACAGATCTGGGCCCAGCTTCCTTGAGGCCACCATTATTGAGCCAGATCTGGGGATGAACAGGGATACATTAAATAGTTTGAGGCCAAGCTGAAGAAGGGAGGAGGGGCCAAAATGGGAGGGGCCTTATGGGCCATTTTAAGGCACATGCTATTTGGGAAAGAGAGATTCCTCTGTAACCCCACTCTACTGGGGATGTGTTGGTTTGGGCCCTCACCTGTGGGTTACCAAGGCTTTAAGAGTCCTAAAACCATCTGTTTTCTCTTTAAAAATTAATATATATAGTACAAAAAAAACACACCACAAAGCAAGCAGAACAACAAACCCGGTGCCATTGAGTTGATTTCAATTTACAACGACCCTAGAGAAGAGAGTAGAACGGTTCCCTAGGACTTCTGAGACTAAATCTTTACAGGAGCAGAGAGCCTTTGTGTTCTTCCATGGAGCAGCTGCTGGGTTTGAACCACCAACTTTGCAGTTAGCAGCCAAGCACTTAACCATTAAGCCACCAGGGCTAATCATGTCCAATCTTTAAAAAAATATACATTATTGTTGTAAAGATATGCAGATTGTTGTAAGTATGTATGTCTCTATATGATTGCATATCTAGCACTGTGTTTGCCACTGCAACATATTTTCCCCGAGTACAATTCAGTGAATGCAGCCATTCCAAGTATCCGTTGCCAAGTTTCCCGTCAGTGTAAACAGAACTTCAGTGCTTTCTATACAGCAATTCCAGGAACTGGTATGAATGTCTGATCTCTATACATTTTGC
>NW_006408555.1:9115188-9119678 GCF_000296735.1 Chrysochloris asiatica
TAATACATGCTGCCAGATGGAAGAGTCTTGGAAACATGATGCAGAGTGAGGCCCTTCAGGGTTGAACCTTGCAGGCTGGGAGGCAGGCATGTGGGCGCTCTGTAACTTATGAGTTACAGAGTCCGGGTCCTTGGCCTGGTCCAATGTGAGAGGTCTCATTGGTCACAGACTATTGCAGACTAGTTGTGTGGAGACAATGCCTGACAAGCCCATTCTAGGTCTCCTTTTGAGCTGCTACATGCATTAGAATTTTGCCTCCATTTCCCTGAAAGTCTGGCCTCTGGTCTGCTCTGTGTCTTTAATCAGTCATTCATCATTGTATTTTGATGACATACCCTGCGCCAAACACTTAGCTGGATCCTTGGTGTACTGCAGAGAGCAAAAGCAGGCCTGCAGTCTGCTAGTCCAGAGGTGGCAGTGGGAGGGGGAAGGCAACAGCTGGACTCTCCAGAACTGGTTATCACTTCCTCCTTTTCCTCTTTTTCAACCCCCTGCATTCACTCGAACAGATTGCCCGTCTCTGCCTTCCCTCGTCACAGGAACTCAGAGCTCAATAGGCCAGTCCTCATTGTGAGGTGCCCCTGATTCTGTTCTGACTCAGAGGGACCCCATGCACATCCGAAGGAGACACTGCCCAGTCCTGCACCATGCTACCTGCTATTCTTACGTTTGAGTCCAGTGTTGCCACCACTGTGCCATTCCATTTGCCTCTTTTTCCGAGCCTCTAATTTACTAAGTATGATATCCTTCTCCAGCGACTTGTTTGCCCTGATGACATGTCCAAAGTACATGAGGCAAAGTGTCACCATACTTAATTCTAAGGAGCTCTCTGGCCATACTTCCTCCAACACAGATTTATGTGTTCTCCTGACAGTCCATGATATATCCAATATGCTTCACCAACACCATCCTTCAAATTCATTAATTCTTCTCTGGCTTCCCCTATTCATCGTCCAGCTTTTGCATGCATATGGAGATCTGGTAGTGTAGTGCTTATGAATAGGACACGAACCACAAGGTCAGCAATTCGAAACTACCAGCTGTTCTGTGGGAGAAAGATGAGGCTTTCTGCTCCCATAAAGATTTACAGCTTTGGAAACCCTGTACAGGGTTGCTATGAGTCAGAACTAACTCCACGGCACGTAACCACCACCATAAGAGCATTTAAAAGACCATGGCTCAAAGTGACATCTTTGCTTTTCAACACTTTAAAGAGATCTTTTGCAGCAAATTTGCCCAGTGTGACACATCGTTTGTTTTCTTGACTGCTGCTTCTATGGGTGTTGATCATGGATCCAGATGAAATGAAATCCTAGACAACTTCCATCTTTGCTCTGCGTACTGTGATGTTGTTTATTGGCCAGACTAGAGAATGTTTGTGGTAGACTGCAGACCATCTCTAGGAGACACCAGGTTGGTTCTGGTTGCATTGTCTTATTTCTTGGCTGCTCGGTCTCATCTGTAGGTCAGAGCTGAGACACTCGGAGAACCTCACTGTGCCACCCCAGGCTCCCAGAATGACCACACTCCTTGTTATTTTCCTCCCGGTCCAAAGGCCCAATTCCCCACGTATTCCCACCCCCAGCAGTTAATGGACCATTGCAGGAATGCTTAATGTCCTGTAAAGTCATTAACTGTAGAAACAACTGATTTCAGGGCGATCATGGTGATTACAAGTCGTTTATGATGGTGGCTGCCCTGCCAAACACAGCACCATGTTTCCTATTTGCCACAAGGGGACAGCCAACAACATGTCTTTGGGGTTTTCTTCTGACAGGATGGGGTCATGGGTTGGCAATTCTCCACAGCTGTCCACCTATAGCTATGAAGTTCTGGCTGCCAAAGGCAGACGTTAACAGCTACGCTCAGTGGGAAAAATAGAGCAAAACACAAAAAAACAAAAAATGAAAAAAAAAAAAAAAGATTCACCTGCCAGTGGCCAGCAGAAGGAGGCAGCATCGGATAATGGATAAAGCTGTCCCTGGTGTGGCCTTGCCTGATTCTGGTAGCTTCTGAACTGTCTTCTTGAGACTCTGTGAAGGCTCCGGGTCTCGGGGCTGGCCTCCCAAAGTGATGATTATGAGACTTAGGGTTCACCTGTTTTGTTTCTAGGGAGAATTTTAAACAAATTGGCCCCTCCAGCGAT
Source organism: Chrysochloris asiatica (assembly GCF_000296735.1). NCBI lineage: Eukaryota > Metazoa > Chordata > Mammalia > Afrosoricida > Chrysochloridae > Chrysochloris > Chrysochloris asiatica. The sequence continues at coordinate 9,117,335 of NW_006408555.1, forward strand.
GGGGCAGCAGATGCAGGCTCAACCATTTCATTCTTGTATCTTATGTAAGCTCTGCCCCTGGCAGTGAGAAATTAATCACAATCATGGAAGTAGTGGTCTTTCTATGACCTGTGCCTACCAACACTGTTACAGTTTTCAGCTTGTTCTCCTCAATTGTACCCAATCTCTGGAGTCTTAGGGAGTTGCTTGTGTAAACACCTGAAAAAGCCCTTAAAGTCTGTGTCCTCCAGTTATGGGGCCAACAGCCAAGATGGTGCCCCGAGTCAGCACTAGGAACTCAAACCAAGACCGGTAAATGAAACTCACTACCATCGAGTTGATTTCATCTCATAGGGACCCTCTAGGACAGGGTAAAGTGTCCCAGAGGGTTTTCATGACTCTCATCTTTACAGACGAAGGTCACATATTTGTCCTGTGGAGGGGCTGGTGATTCTAAACTGAGCTTTCAGTTAGCAGGGAGTGCTTTAATCATTGTGCTACCAGAGTGCTTAACTCCCCGTACCCCATAATATCCCAAGGAGATGGGGACCATGAAAAGTTCCTTGAACAGCAGAATAGCAGGATGGTTCTTGTGCTTTGCAGTGATCAGTGATCAGTGATCAACGATCAGCAGGGTTAGAATGGTGTAAGGATACGAGGTGTGTGCTCATGGCAGGATCGTTCATCAAAACCCGACGACATGGAGTCCATTTAGACTTATAGGATTTCTGAGGCTGTAATTCTTTACAGGAGCAGAAAATCTTTTCTTTCTTTTCCAGAGAGGCTGGTGGGTTTAAACTGCCAACCTTGTGGCTAGTAGTCCAGTGCTTCTCGTGCAGTATTACCAGGACTCCTTCAGGTTAGTTTATAGGAATGCCATAGGCTAGATGTCCTACGTAACCAACAGCATGGGGCTGACAAAATATATCCGCTTCACCCATAAGGTGGAATCCTGTGCAGTGTAGACTGTGATAATTAAAACCTATGCTTATTACCATGGACAATGCCCATTATATATGATTGAGTGGTTTATGGCAGTGCTTGACTGAATTGCAACAAGCACATCTTTACAATAAGAAAGATAAAATATTATATTATTAGAAAATAATAAATCAAAGAATTTTAAAGTTTAGGCTTGGGAAAAAAAAAGAAAAAGGTTTATCTTATGGATTACATCATAAATACATAGATTAGATTGTGACTAGAAATCAAAACCAAATGCCTGTTGGGTGGCATTGGAGAAGGTGACTTTAGGGAATGCTGATTAGAGAAAGGAAGACAGAGGGAGGGGTGGGCCAGCTGCCGTGGAATCAGTTGTGACTCATGGTGGCCCCATGTGTTCCACAGCAGAACTGACATCTGTGGGTTTGCAGTGCCTCTGACCTCTCTGAATCATACTGACAGGCCTTTATTCCAAGGCACCACTGGGTAGATTTGAACTGCCAACCTTCTGGTTAGTAGTAAAGTCTTTAACCATTTGTGTACCTCAGGGTGTTGAAAGATGGGTGTTGTTGTTGTTAACCATCATTGAGTTGGTTCCGACCCATAACCACTGTATAGAGTTTCTGAGGAGCCGCTGGTGAGCTTGAACCACCGACCTTGCAGTTCAAACTGACTTTACAGTACAGTGTATTACCCCACAGCGCCACACCAGGACTCCATGGAGACATGGGTGGTAGTGATGTGTTGTGGAGTCGATTCTGACTCATAGCGACCCTGCATAGGATTTCTGAGGCTATTAAGGGAGCACAAAGCCTCATCTTTCTCCTGCGGAACTGCTGGTAGTTTCGAACTGCTGATGGTGAGGTTAACAGCCCGACTCATAACCACTATGCTACCAGAGCTCCTTGGAGGATGGGTAGCAATAGAGAAATAACAAGCTAGGATGGTAGGTGTTCACAGAAGTGATTTTTGGCCAAACATGTCTGAGAATTAGTGACAGGCCTCAGACTCTGACTGCATTGTTAATGTTGATGTTTCTTTAACTTGTGTGGAGTCCCAGCTTCAGTCAGCTTCATGTGTCTGCATGCTTGAGGGCTTCCATGCGGCCCCTTTGCTGTGTATTGACTTTTGCAGAACCCCAAGGAAAGGACCGTCATCCTTAGGGTTCCTTCAGAGTGACTCACCTTTTGTTAAACATCAGCACATGCAAATCTCATTCTGTTTTAAATAGTGCAGCACAGCTGGAATTTCAGCAAATAGTCTTTCAAAATTCTATTGCATGGGGTTGTTTTTTAAAAATGAAATTTGATAGAGAGCACAAAATCTGAATGTAATCAATACTGCAAATCAAGTTTTTTGATCTAATTTATGAAGCATCTTGGGGGCAGGGCAGGATGTTTTAAACAAGGTGAACAACGTTACA
>NW_006408555.1:9119778-9121000 GCF_000296735.1 Chrysochloris asiatica
TTTTTTTTTTAATTCACTTCTGGGGCTGAATACAAACAAGAACAAACATACAGGACATTTCAGATTTGCTCATAATCATGATTAGTGGAAAGTTCTGGAAAAAGAAAATCATATAACAAAGCTCAATATCATTCTACTGACCATTGACCAAAACCAGCATTTATTCCACAAACTACTCCTCCACCCCTTGTCTTTTTTTTTTTTTTTTCTCCCTTAATTAAAAAAGCCTGTATCTTGTCAGAAGTTCTTAGGTTTGGCAGATACTTTGTTAATAGAATGATAAAGTGAAATCAATGCAAGATTTATTATGATTGGAACTGGAGGTCCTGCCAATAAAAATATTGCAAAACCCAAGTTAAAAATAGAAAACCAGAGAAGCTCCATGCTTGCCTTTTGCGGTGTGTGTGTGTGTTATCAATGGTGAAGACAGCCCGTCCTTTTTTTTCTGCATTAATCATTTTAAGGGGCCCTGGTGGCACTCTGGACGAGACATTGAGCTGTTAACCATAAAGTCAGCCATTCTAACCCACCAGCCAAACCTCCAGAGAAACATGAGACTGTTCCAGGCAGCATTTACAGCTCTGGAAACCCCATAGAGGTTCCCTGTGAGTCCAAATGGGCTCACCGGCAGTAGGTCTTATGTGGCTTTAAATGGGACAAACCAGAGCTAACAGGCTTATTGTGAAAATGAAGTAAGAGACAGGGACATGCCTGGAACGGAGGCCCCACCTCATGGGTGCACTGCCCATGTCGAAGTTCTTTCCTCCTCCAGCCTCTCCTACTTTGTGAATGCCTCCACTCCGGTTCCATCGCTGGTGCTCAATGCCCACATCTCTCCGAAGAGACTTGTAGAAACTGTGGAGTCAGGGAGTGGACAGGCTTTCCTTTTGGACTGATGTCTTTCTGCCCACACCTCCTGATGGTTCTGGCATCACACCCCTCCTGCCCAGTGTTGCTAAAAGCAATCTCATCAAGAAAATACGTCCAGTGCACAGTCATTCTTAGTTTGGAAACCTTCTGTCAGTCGATGGACTTTACACTTAGAAGATTTTTGTCTTATTACTGGGGTTTCTGATCAATTAAAGGGAAATGAGTTGTGCCTGAGCCAAAGAAACCCTTACATTTAAATTTAAACTTAAAACCTTGTGCTAACTATGTCACAAAGGACTTGTGTGATTTTATATATATATATATATATATAAATAAAAGGAGCTCTGGTAGC
>NW_006408555.1:9126119-9127076 GCF_000296735.1 Chrysochloris asiatica
TGTTAATTTCTTTGAGGTTGCCTTATAGTCCATTAACTTTTCTCTCCATTTAGTGCAGTGTATTTTATCCTGTAATCTACCTGACCTTCTCACCATCTGGGTCTCTATTCCTACGTGTTTACCTTCTTTTACATTGTAACTGTTTTGATCATAGACTAACCTCCCAGATTCTCTGAGTTTGTTCTTATAGTTTTGTTCTTTTCTCTACTCTTCCTTCTGTCAATTTAATTCTGGGAGGTGCTGCTATGTATTTCAATCTCTGGTTGTTGTCTGTTCTTGTTGGTTCTCAGTTCACAGAACTCCCATTAGGATGTTTTGTAGTGCAGGGTTGGGCTTTGGCAAAATCCCTTAGCTTCTGTTTATCTTGGAATGTTTGATTACACCTCGTATTTGATTGATAGCTTTGCTGGATAAAGGATTTTTGGTTGGTAATTTTTTTTCTTTCAGGGTTTTATATGTGTCTCTGCATTGCATGGTTTCTGCTGAGAGATTTGAGCTTAATCTGACTTGCTTGCCTTTGTATATGACACTTCTGTTTTCCCTAGCTGCTGCTTTCAGGAGTGTCTCCTTATCTTTGATTTTGGAGAGCTTTATTATGATATGTCTCAGTGATTTTCTTCTGGGGTTTATCCTTCCTGGGGTTTGCTGAGCTTCTTGAATGTTTACATTTTCACTTTTCAGGATGTTAGTGAAATGTTCTTCCAGCAGTTGTTCAACTATTTCCTCTGTGGACTTGTGTGATTCTTCTTGTTCTGGAATGCCGATAATTCTTACATTATTCCTCTGCATGTTGTCCAACATGAATCTTAGACCTTCTTCAGATTTTTTTTATCCTTTTTTCTGTTTGCTCTTCTATCTTAGTGGTACTGAGAGATTTGTCTTCCAGCTCAGTGGTTCTGCCTTCCTTCTTTTCTATTCTACTCCTTTGCCCTTTCAGAGTATTGTCTATTTCTGATA
>NW_006408555.1:9127176-9140606 GCF_000296735.1 Chrysochloris asiatica
AGAAAGATGAGGCTTTCTGCTCCCGTAAAGATTTACGGCCTCAGAAACCCTGTACAGGGTCGCTATGAGTAGGAGCCAACTCCATGGCACATATCAACAACAACAACATATACATACATATAAAAAACATGTGTATTTAATATATATAATTTTTTTTTCTTGGTGATACGAGTCCTTAATGGCTTTTTGTGACATCTCAGTCTGTCACTGGGATGTTCTCTGATAGAAAGCAAAAGTTTGAAACTGCAGGGAGAATGATTTTATATTGATTCACCAACTAATAGAATTCTGTACTATTTAAGAGGATGGATTTGAGGTCCAGAAAGATTGATTTGGCAATCCTGTCCATGCTATTGAATAGCTCCATGACCTTGAGCGAGTCATTTACCTTCAAGTCTCTGAGTCCACATCTATACGGTGGAGATGATACTTATAATACTTAGCTGTGGTGTTTTTACTTCGTGCTGTCGAGTCAGTTCCAACTCACAGCAATCCTGTGCACACCAGAAGGGAACACTACCAAGTCCTGTGCCAGCCTTAGAAGGGTTCTTATGCTTGAGTTATTGTTGGCTCTGTGTCAGTTCATCTCATTGGAGGTCTTTCTCGTTGTCGTTGGTCCTTCACTTTACCAAGCATGATGGTCCCTCTTCACAAGCTGTCCAAAGTATGAGAAACAAAGTCTTGCCATCCTTGCTTCTTACAAACACTTTGGTTATACTTCTTCAGAGACAAATTTGTTGGTTCTTCTGGAAGTCCATGGTACTTCTAATATTCTTCTCCAACACTACAATTCAAAGACATTGATTCTTTACCATCTTCCTTATTCATTGTCCAACATTCACATTGCATATGATGCGACTGAACATACCGTGGCTTGGGTCAGGCGAGCCTTAATCGTCAAAGTGCTGTCTTTGCTTTTGAAACTTTCAAGAAGTCTTTTGCTATAGATTTGCCCAATAAAATACAACATTTGATTTCTTGACTGCTGCTTCCATGATCATTGGCTGTGTGTGGATTCAAGCAAAATGAAGTCTTTGACAACTTCAATCCTTTCTTCATTTATTATGATGATATTTATTGGTACATTTGTGTGGATTTTAATTTTCTTTACTTTGAGGGGCAATCCATACTGAAGGCATTGCTTTGTACAAAACCTCCTAAAATGAAGTGGCTGGAAACAGCAGTAATTTTCTATTTCTTGTGCATCTGTGTGCTAGATGACCCAGTCTCCATGTAGCCAGTGACTCTGCTGATCTTGAATGGACTCAGTCACATAACAGTGAGTTGGCTAGGAGTCCAACCCTCCACATGTCCTTCATCCTCCTTGGAGTAACAGGCTGATGACAGCATAGTCCCTTCATAGTGATGGTCAAGGAGCAAGAACAGAAGTCCAGCCATTCAAGCACTTTCAAAATTGTTTGCACTCCTGATAACATTTCATTGGCCAAAACAAGTCATCATGGGACTGGTAGGTCAGTGGTAGAATTCTCACCTTTTATCCTGGAGACCCAGGATCGATTCCTGGCTAACCAATTTCATGTGCAACTATCACTCATGTCAGTGGAGACTTTACGTGCTTCTCTGACACTGAACCTGTGTCAGTGGAACTTCCAGACTAAGACAGACTAGGAAGGAAAGTCCTGTGATTATTTCTGAAAATCGGTTAATGAAAACCCTGTGGCTCACAGCTGTCCAGTCCTCACCTGATCAGGCTCTGGATGGGACAGCATTTTGTTCTGCTGTACATGGGGCCATGAGCCAGGAACTAACTTGATGGGAGCTATAACAGGACCAGGTGGTGGCATCGATGGACTCAAGCGTGGCAACAGTAGTGAGGTTGGCTCAGGATCGGGCAGTGTTTCAGTCTGCTGTGCATAGGGGTCGCTATGAGTCGGTGCCGACTGGATGGCACCTAACAACAAACAACAACAATCACAGGACAGCAAACCAGACATGGAATTCCCCACCTGTCCTTGTAGCTTATGGGGACCCTGTAATTAGGACCCAGTTATGGCTAATGAAACTCTCACAGACCTACTGGGAGGGTTTGGGGAAAGCTTTGACATTCCTACTATAAAACCAAGGCTGCAGCCGTGCCACGCCGTCTTCACGTCTTCCTGCTGTCTGTAACACAGAGCAGAAAGAGAAGGGAACCACAGAGGTGCCTGTGTCAACATTGCTGCATCACAAAACCCAAGTTCCCTGTCTCCAGACTCCTTTATATGTGAAAAAAAAACTCACCGAGATTGGCCAGGTTTCCTCACTTACAGTTATCAACAGCCCTAGCAAACCCAGCATGAGAGTTTTAGGATGAATAATGGTCCTCAAGGATTTCACGTCCTAATCCCCAGAACCTGTGAATGTTACCTTATATGGTAAAAGGGCTTTAGAGCTGTAGTTAAGATTTTGAGGTGGGAGATGATCCTGGATGATGTGAGCAGCCCTACAAGGAGTCACAAGTGTCATTAGGGGAGGGGAGCAGAGAGATGTGACTAAAGAAGAGCAGAAGGTGATAGAAGCAGAGCTTGGAGGGATGTGGCCACAAGCCAAGAAGTGCAGGTGCTCACCAGAAGCTAGAAGAGGTAAGACAATAATTCTTCCCCGGAGTCTTCAGAAAAACCCAGCTTTGCCAACACCTTCATTTAGCCCCTAACACTAATTTCAGGCTTCTGGTCTCTAGAACTGTAAGGTAATACATTTCTGTTGTTCTAAGCCTCTACATTTGTGGTAATTTGTTATTGCAGCAATAGGGAATCCGTACAGTGAGTGAGCGAGATAAAGGGGAAGGCCGTGTGGGGTGGGGATGCTGATGTGGTCCCGGGAAGGTCAGGGAAGATTTTCCAGAGTGAGGGATTAGTGAGTAGACATAAAAAGTTGACTCAACCATATCTTGATAAGAACTAGGGGGAAAGGATAAGAACAATGCATTGTACACTTGCTGTGTGCCAATCCTCATATAACTGCAATGATCTTATAAAGCATATGTCATTGGTACTGGGTTTTTGCAGATGAGAAATATGTTTCTTTCTCCTCCCCCATCTCCACCTCCTTCCCCTTTATCTGTGATCAATTTGAGGGAGAAAACTATGTTTTATTAACCTCTATCCAACAGACAACTTGAGTCCTGCTGTGGCACTGTAGGTTAATGCGGGGGCAGCAAAGTCGGTTTGAACCACAAGGTTGGTGGTTCAAACTCACCAGCCACTCCTTGGAAACCCTATTCAGGGTTGCTATGGGTTGGAACCAACTTGATGGCACTTAACAACACCACCACCAATATCCAACTGACAACTTGTAGATTCCTGATGCATGTAGCTTGCACTAAACTCAGGTAAATGCATGTCTTCAGGTACATGCAAACACTCTCATACAAGCACATGCATGCATACATATGCACACATGCTTATACATAGTCACATCCTCACACATGCACATATATACACACCCTCACACCCTCATACACACATGCATTCATATACACACACACCCACACACACTCACACACAGTCTCACACTCTCGTACAAGTACATGACATGCACACACATAGTCATGCTCTCACACTCTCATATACACATTCATATGCATACAAGTATACATGCTCACATCCTCACACACATTCATATGTGTTTTCACACTCACATATGTATAATGCATGCATTCATATGCACATATGCACACATACACATTCACATACATGCACACATATATGCTCACCCTCTCACATATCCATAAACACATGTATATGCACACACTCACAATACCTTCACACCCACACACATGCATACATATGCACACACAGTCATATGCACACATGCTCACACACACTCAAATACTCTTATACACACACATACACACCCCTTCATATGAACACCTTCTCACACATTTACACGCATGGCCACACACATGCACGCACATATATTTGTACACACACACTGACACACTGACACACGTTCACATGCACACACTCATGCAGTCTCCTATATACATACACACATGCTTACATACCCTCATGCACTCACATTCTCTCACACACACAAGCATTCACATGCACACACAACACAGTTTGAGGATTTGGACACACTCTGCTTATGAAAAAGAAGGGCCTCTGTCTTGCTGAATGCTGCCGGAGAGAAAGTGTTTTCTCTCTAATGCCATCGTTTGCTCAAAGGCAGATCCACAGTGTTCATTCAAATGTTTCCTCTCCCCTGATTATCTTGTACAAAGCTTCCACGTGGGAATAGTTACAGGGTGCCTTGTCATCCTCCAGTACTGGTTTATATAAGATGGATCGTTTGTTGAGAGAGACTTCAAAGCCAGAGAGTGCCCTGAGTTATAAATGGTCCCGTCTTTTAATTCAGGCATAATCCTATTAGAGACCAGCTCTCGGGGCTGGGGAATCCGTTTAGGACACTTTGATCAAGTGCACACTTCCGAGTTCAGTGACTTTAGCTGCTCAAGCCTGGAAAAATAACAGGGAACTCATTTAATATCTGGAAATGTTCACTTCTTTCATTACTCATATAAGACGCAGGCCCTCAAGTGAACCAATACCAGTTTTTTTGTTGTGTTTTGCTTTTCAGTTTTTATTGAGAAGGGTTTTTTGTGAAGGTTTATAGAGCAGATTGTCAGTTTTACATTCAACAAATTATACACTTTCTTCATCTCAATGATTACGGTCCCTTCCATGGAACATCACTATCCCACTTCCTTCCTAGGGTTCTAGTTTCCCATTCCTCCTTTCCCAACCTTTCTGAACTTTGTCCCTAGGTAAATGTTGCCCTTTTAATGTCAACTGGCTGATTATTTTCAGGTGTGCACATCTCCCTAGTGTCATGGTTTCCTTTGTAGACCTCTGCTGTTTGGATGAAAATTGAAGGCTGACCAAGGACCATAATATCTGGGTTCTACCAGTCTCTCTGTGATCAGTAAGTCTGGTCTTTATGATTTGAAATGTTTATTCCCATACGTCTTCCTCCCCAGTCTATCTAGGACCTTCTAGTGTGAACCCTTTCAGAGCAGTTGATGGTGGGGTCCAGGTTCGATCTAGTTCTTTTGGCCTCAGGGTCATGGGGACTGATGTCCATGTGATCTGGTAGTGCATTGGACCAATTGTTTCTAAGTGTCTTCCCTTTTCATCACTTTCTTTCCTCCAGACAGGGAGACACCGATAGTTGCACCATAGCTGGCTACATGGAGTCTTGGTGTGGCGTTGTAGGATAAGCCCTGGACTGCTAACTGAAAAGTTAGCAGTTCAGAGACCCACCAAGTGATCCTTAAAAACCCTGCTTAGGATCTCTGTGCATCAGAACTGACTCAAATGCACTTAGCAACAACGTCAACAAGATGGCAACTTATGAGTCCTTAAGCTCCCAGTTACTCTTCACTACAGTAGGATGTAGAACGTTATCTCCGTGGTCTATGTTATGCCAGTTGACCATGGTGCCCCGTGAGTTCCAGTCGTTTTGGGAGGTGGTGGAGGAGGAAGGCATGGGAGGCAGGAATGGTGTCATTATGTATTCTCAAGGAGCCCTGGTTGTTTACATATTGGATTACTAACTCAAAGATGGGCTGCTTGAACCCAGCAGCATTCAGTGGGAGAAAGATGAAGCGTTCCACTTCTGGAAAGATTGACACTTGCAGAAATCCAGTGGAAGAGCACTCCTGTGTCCGGCAGGATTGCTGTGAGCTCAGTCAACTCAAGGGCAGTGGGTTTGGTTTTGGTAAAGTATGTGGTGTGTCTTAATTTCCAAGTGCTGCCGTAACACAAATATCACAAATGAGTACTTACAAAGAAGAGGAATTTATTTTCTCACAGTCCTTGAGGCTCAATGTCCTAATCAGGGTCTCAGCTATGTCAATTCCTTCTTGTTGGTGGCTCCGACTTTGCTGGACTCTTGGTATGACATCTGTCACTTATGTACACACCTAGCCAGTATGTGCACACGTGTCTCTGTGTCTCATCTGTTCTTCTCATAATGCAATACAATTTAACGAGGTTTAGGACACATCCTACGTTTGTATCGCCTCATGACCGTGGCATTGGATTGAATCATGAAAAGTGATGACATTTTCTGTCACCTCCACAGGTACAGAGCTTAGGATTCCAACACGTAATTTGGAGGGAGGGTTACACAATTCAGTCCATAACGGAGAGATCCATAACAGATGAATTTGCTGTTACCAGGTGCAGTCGAGTTGGTTTTGACACATAATGACCCTATGCCAAAAGAATGTAACGATGCCCAGTCCTGATTTATCCTCATTATAGTCGTTACACTTGAGTTGATTGCTGATGTTCTTGTACCAGTCCATCTTGCTGACCTTTCACTTTACTAAGCATGCTGTCCTTCTTCTGGGACTAATCCCTCTTGATAATATGTCCAGAGTATGAGAGATGACATCTCAGCATCCTGACTTTTAAGGAGTATTCTGGCTTTACTTCTTCCAACACAGGTTTGCTTGTACTTTTGACAGTCCATGGTACCTTTAATATTCTTCTCCAGCACCAAAACTCAAATGCATCAGCTCTGCGTTGGTCTTCCTTTTTCAGTGTCCAGCTTTCACATGCATATAAGGTCATTGAAAATACCATGGGTTGGGTCAGGCTCACCTTGTGTCTCAAACAGACATCTTGACTCTTGAGCACCTTACAGTGGCCATGTGCAGTAGATTTACCTTTGATTTCTTGACTGCAGCTTCCAGAGCATTCTGAGAGATGCTGAGTGTGTTCTTCCCTTTTGATCGTCTAACTCCAGGGCTTTGTGCATTTGATTATTATACTTGGCTTTGTCTTCCTAAACTGACCTTTAAAATTTTCTGTTCAGCTCTTTTACCTCCTCATTGTATTAGCAGCTCTATGCTGGAGAGCATGTTTCAGAGTCTCTTTTGACATACATTATGATCTTTATTTCCTGCCTTTTAAATGACTTTTTGCTTTCTTCATGTATGATATTCTTGATGTCTTTCTACAGCTCTTCTGGTGTTGGGTCATTAGTGTCTAATGAATCAAATGTGATCTTGAGATGATCTCTAAATTCAGGTGGAATATATTCAAAGTTATGTTTAGGCTCTCGTGGACTTGTTTTAATTTTCTACAGCTTAATCCTGAGCTTGCTTATGAGCAATTGATGATCTTTTCCACAGTTTGCCCCTGGTCTTGTTTTGGAGTCTTTCCACCATCTCTTTCCACTAATGTACTCAATTTGATTTCTGTGTACTCCATCTTGTGAGGTCTACCTGTATGGTTGTCTTTTATGTTGCTTAAGAAAGGTATTTGCAGTGAATAAGTCATTGGTCTTGCAAAATTCTGTCATGTGATCTCCAACATCATTTCTCACACCAAGGCCATGTTTTCCAACTATTGATCTTTCCTCTTTGTTTCTAACCTTTGCCTTCCATTTTCCAGTGGTTATCAATATATGTTGATTGTATGTTTGATTAATTTCAGACTGAAGAAGTTGGATAGAATTCTTCAATTTTTATCATTACTGGTTTTAGTGGTTGGTGCATAAAATTGAATAATAGTGGTATTAATTGGTATTCCTTATAGGCATATGGATATTGTCTTTTCACAGATAGTATTATACTTTAAGATAGATTTTTTTTTTTTTAAGATAGATCTTTAAATGTTAGTTTTGATGATGAATGCAATGTTATTTCTTTTCCATTTGTCATTCCAGGAATTGTAAACCATATGATTCAAAGTGGCCAATACCAGTCAATTTCAGCTCACTAATGCCTGCGATATAGATCTTTATACATTTCATTTCATTTTTGACAACTTCCAATTTTCCTGCATTCACACTTCATACATTACATATTCCACTTTTTAATGGATGCTTACAGCTATTTCTCCTCATTTTGAGTTGTGCCCCACCAGCAAATGGAGGTCCTGGAAGCCTTACTTTATTGGTGTTATTGTGGTCAATTCTGCTTTGAGGAGACAGCTCTTCCCCAGTTGTAATTTGAGTGCCTTCCAACTTGAAGGGGCTCATCTTCTGGCACTATATCTGACAAACTCAGGTGCTGTTTACAGTGTTCCAATAGTCGGTGTTCTGGTGCTATCTGACAGTGTTCCAAAGCTGTTCATAAGGTTTTCAGAGGCTAAACATTCAGTAGTAGTCTGTCTCTCCTTCTTCCTAGTCTGGAAGCTATCCTGAAACCTTTCTGCTATGGGTGACCCTGCTGGTTTTAAAAACATCAGTGGCATAGTTTCCAGCATCACAGCAACATGCAAGTTGCAACAACATGACAGTCTGGCAGATGAGTGGTGGACCAAATGACTTTAGGTGACATTAAATTATAACTGAGGATGTTTGTTATCATGCTCATTCATTAACTAAGTTTGAACAATCTTTATGATTATATGTGATCAAAGTTTCATTATGATCTACTCAAACTCTTAACTTCCTATTTCATAGAGTAACAGCAGCCAGTCTTTGCCTAAGACCTGAAGTCCCTCTAATCTTTGCTAGCCTTCACCTTTGCTATTCCCCATCCTTGCCTACGCATCCCCTACTATTCTCTTCTTGTCTTGCTCAGTCTGCTCCAGCCACCCGATCTACTCTTCCTTGACATTCTCTTCTTCTCTCACCCACTGTGCTCTAACTCTGGTCTAGATGTATAGTTAAGTTAGTCCATAGTAACGTGGTGGCCGTGCCTCTTTTTCCTCCAACATTTCACACCAAGTCATCTGTGCAAACCCAAGTAGTTGGATTTGTACACACTTTTGCTCAAACCCTTTGAAGGAGCCAAGCGTCCGAGCCCAAGCTTTGGTCTAGATTTTCTTAGCACAGGGACACGCCAGTGTTGACTAACTCATATGGGATTAACTAGGATCACAGTAAGATTCATTACTGGGTGTAACACTCAAAATTAGCAGAGTTGGCAAATGAGTAATCAGCTGGTGCAAACCAAGTTATATGTTCATTCTTTGGATTCTAGAGGCCTGCTTTCTCTGCATGGAGGTTTATGTCATATGCCAACCTTTATACATTGTTTTTCACAACTATGTGACTTATCTGTAAAGAACGCACATTGCTGTGGAGAAACAGTTGCCACTGAATTGACAGCAATTCATGATGATGCTGTGCGTGTCAGAGAAGTACTGTACTCCACAGGGTTTTCAATGGCTGGGGTGTGTGAAAGCAGATAGTCAACTTTTCCTTTGGAGGCATCTCTGGATAGTCTTGGTGAGCAGCTAAGTGAGCTAACCATTTGCGGTATCCAGGGACTCCTTACTTTGTATGTAGAAGTGGCCAAGTGATTTTCTTCTTCACTAAAAGTTGGCGTCTCCTGGAAGAAGATCTAGAACACTTGGTTGTAAAAAGCAGGGACAGCTTGGGCCAACCAGGGCTTTGAACTGGATGTTCCCAGTTGAGTCATGGCTGTTGATGTGGCATTAGAACATGCCTAAATTTGTAAAATGTAGCTATACCAGAACTATAATCGGAACAGGAGAAATTGTGGATCGATAGCCTAATGGAAACGTAATCAAATCACTTGAGCAATAGAGCACGGGGGTGGGGGGGTGGGAGAGGGCAGAATGGTGTCTGTCTCAAAGATGGTGGCCAAGCGGTGGCCACTTTGAATGCCTGCTGCTCCCCAGAGTCCTTGTAGGAATCCATTCTTATGCATTGTTGTTGTTGTTGTTAAGTACTGTGGAGTCGGTTCTGACTCATAGCGACCCTGTACAGAGTTTCCGAGGCTGTAAATCTTTACGGGAACAGAAAGCCTCATCTTTCTCCTGTGGAACAGCTGGTAGTTTCGAACTTCGGACTTTGAGGTTAGCAGCCTGATCTCATGCATTTGGCTTCAAAAACAGCCTCTTCTGAATCTCTAATTCCATGATTTCAACCTGTAATATTTTCCTATTTCAGTTATAATTCTGATAAATCCATATTTCACAGATTCAGATCTGTTCTGATTTCTCAGCATGGGCTGTAACCAAACTGGTTCAAACTGCTTCAAAGCCCTGATGCCAGCCTACCTGTAAGGGGCTTAGAGAATTATACTTTAGCTATTGAACTATCATCTTTATTTAATGGTGCTGGGAGGTAATTAAAGTAATTTTACTCTTTGTCTAACTATAAAATAAATGCACATGGTTAACAAAAAACAAACTTAAAAGAAGACAAAGGTAATATAGAGATGAAAACAAACAACTCCATACCCCCTGCCTTAACTGCCTGCTGACATTTTAATATTTTCTCTTCTCAAGCTTGCCCGTTGCTCCTCAGAAACCCTATACAAGGTCGCTATGGATCGGAACTGACTCCACGGCACTTAATAACAACAACAACAAAAACAACATTCCTTTGTAGCATTTTCTATATTTCCATCATTGAGATCATGTTACAGAGACAGGTTTTTTGTATTCAGCTTTATCCATTTCTGATTTTATCAAGAGTAATTTTCCAGATTATAGATCTTTTATTTAAACTGTGTAGTTCTTTAAAAATCCACAGAATGGACGAGATTCCTTTGTATGAGTGCGTCAGTCAGTCTTTCAACAAACACACACAGGGACCCTGGACAAGGGTGATGAGGCTGGTGGACAGTTGACAATGAAGAGTAACGACTGTAATGATAAAGTTAGAGCCAGGCTGTACGTAGTTGATGAAGTGAAGCTAGGGAGGAAGTTTCCACATCAAGGGGAACAAGTTGGTCCTATGAATACCCACCTGTCTCAAGGGAGAGAAGGTCAAGAGAGATGACAGAGGACTAAAGAAAGACCTTGGAGGGTGCCAATAGAAAGAGGAAGTAGAAATCAAACTAGGATGACCATGGACAGAAAAGACAAGGATTTGCAGAGCTGTGCAGTGAAGGTAAACAGGCAGAGGCCGCTCAGTTGGAGGAGAACCGTGATTTATACAGTTGACCCCTCTAAAGGGTTACATTCTGGGCTCAGAGTTTCTGGCCTGGAATTCAGTTCCTTTAAAATCCCACTGGTTGCCTGATAACCTATCAAGTCTCTGTAGTTCATGGCAATATTAAAAAACTCTCCTGGGATTGTTCATATTCCAGATGAAATATAGATCTTAATGCATTTTTAAATATATGCTTTTGGGTCCTCCATCAGCTTATAAAGGAAGCCTGGTGATGTAGTTGTTTAACACTTGGCTGCCAGCCCAAAGGACGGTGGTTCCAACCCACCAGCTGCTCTATGGGAGAAAGATGTGGCAGCCTCCTTCCAGAAAGATTGGTGCTGTTGTTGTTTAGTGCCGTTGAGTCGATTCTGACTCATAATGACCCTGTATATATAGGGTTTCCAAGGAGCAACTGGTGGGTTTGAACTGTTGATGATCCTACAGCAGCACACCAGGAGTCCTCCTTAAGGATTACAGCCCTATAAACCCTACAGCAGGTTCTTGAACTCTTGCACTGGACTGCAAACCACAAGGTCAATGGTTCTAACCTACCAGCTGCTCTTGGAAACCCTATATAGGGTCACTATGAGTAGGATTTGACTCAGTGGTACTTAACAACAACAACACATTCTATGGCTCAGCTCTAGTCGGTCACATGGAGTTGCATGAGCCAGAATTGAGTCAAAAGTAGTAGGTTTGGTTTGGGTTCTATCAATTTACATTTATTTCTTTACCCTTAGCTTTTATTGTACAGCTCACATTTTTCGTGAGCATGGGAATGACATTTGTTGACAAGAGGACTATGTGCTATTTTCTAGACTAGCCTGAAATGGAACTGAGATGTTCACCAATCACATTTAGTCTTGAACTGTACTCAAAATGCCATCTTGGAGGTTGAAACATTGCTCAACTGTGGGTTTGCATGTCATGTGCAGACACACCTAGAATTTATTTGGGAGAAACCAGTGTCTGAGGAATGGGAATTGATGGACACATCTTTGTTGTTGTTGTTTAGTGCTGTTGAGTTGGTTCCTGTATAAGGTTTCTGAAGAGTGGCTAGTGGATTTGAACCACTGATGTTGCAGTTCAAACCGTTCTTGCAGTTCATTGCTTATCTTACAGCACCACACCAGGACTTCAGACAAATCTTTAAGGAAAGAAAACCAAACAAAAGGTCCAAAGGCTGAATTTAAGAATGAACATTGCCCTAAGGCAGTGACCTTCATGTAAGGGCACAGACAAATCACTGGGGAGTTTGTGGGTGCTTGTTAAATACGGAGCAAGTCAAATGTCAGGAGATGTTGATTCAGTTTCACTGCTTGGGTGTTACTTCCCTACTTGTTGTGGGTTTGTGGTCAGGAGGAGACAGTAGCTGGCCACTTGCACTGCCTCGTCCAGCTCTCCTGTCTCTCCTGGGCTCTCCAGTTCTTCTTGGAGACACACACCATCCTGGGAGCAAAGCCCTGGGAATGGAGGCTTCTATGAACATTTAGGAGTCCTGGTGTGGTGCTGTGGGCTAATGCATCAGATTGCAAAGTCATTTGAACTGCAAAGTTGTTGGTTCAAGCTCATCAGCTGCTCCTTGGAAATCCTATACAGAGTTGCTATAGGTCGGAATTGATTCGACAGCACTTAACAACAACAACAAATGAAGACTTAAAGCCACCTTACCTTTCATTCTGAATGTGGCCTGAGTTTGTTCTGGGTGACTTTGGGTTGGTTCTGTGTTTTGAAGTCCAAGACCTTTAGAGCCCAATACTAGATTTCTCCTCTGAGATCTGCCACCATGGACTTCAGCTAGGCCCTAAATCTACTGAACCCTATCTGTGTATTTAGTTTTCCTCAACCTGTTCCCAGTCCTCCTCTCCTCTGATTCTTTCCCAAATCAGCAAAGTTGTACGACACAGTGTACAAAAGAGGAGACCGAGGCACAGAGAGATGCATTGACTTGCCTGGGGGTGGGTGAGTTACTTGGCTGCAGCCATGACCAAGGACTTATGTTTCCAGGTGGTGATGGAATATTGCTCCAAGACCACAGGCTATAATGTCTTGGAACTGAAGTCATGGGTTGGGTTTTGTCTCTCAAAATTATAACCTATGACAATTTTCACAAATATTAGCTACACATAGGGTTCTGATGATAAATTGGCTTAAGTGAAATCTCAATATTTACCTATGAAGACGAAAACAAGGAATCCATAATGGGTCCTGATGGATCATTAGGTGTTAATAGGAAAAATACAAATGCTCAGTGAAGCCCGTTCTTGAACTCTCAGCCCATCACTCTGTAGCATCTCATTATTCAGACCAGATACACAGATACTTTCATCTATGAAGACCAGTTGGCTGATTGTGTTGTTTTAGGTCTTCTGTTTCTTTGTCAAGTTTCTTTCTGGTTATGCTATCCATTTTTGAAAGCAGTGTATTAAAATCACCCACTGTTATTGTAGATTCATCTATTTCTTTCTTCACAGCTATTAGAGTTTGCTTTATATATTTTGGATCTCTTTCATTGGGAGTAGAGATATTTATTATGGTTATGTCATCTTGTTCAATTGTCC
>NW_006408555.1:9143295-9160144 GCF_000296735.1 Chrysochloris asiatica
TGTCCCAAGGCTGCCTCCCACCACCTGTTATTCTTGGTTTGTGAAATGTTTGTTTATCGCCTTAATCCAGCCCTCTTTAGGGTTACTGCACTGGGTGCCATGGTTATGAATTTTCTTGTCACGTCTGGTGTGGCACTGTAGAATACGCTCTGGACCACAAAGTCAGCTTGAACCTCAAGGTTGGCGGTTCAAACTCACCAACCACTCGTCAAAAACCCTACACAGGGTCACTAAGGGTCAGAACTGACTTGGCGGTACTTAATAACAACAGTTTCTCTGTCTTTTAAACAGCTGTTTTGTGGTATAATTTACATAGGAGAGAATCCAACCATTGTAAACATGGAATTTGATTTTGTTTGTTTGTTTGTTTTTTGTAAACACATAGAAGTGTGCAACCATCTCCATGGTCTGATTTCCCCACAATGTGTCCCTATGCTCATTTGCAGTTAACCCAGCTCCTGCCCCTCAGAGGTAGGCAACCACTGATCTGCTTTTGGACTTCTTTTATCCAAAGGGTTCCCCAAATAAGCCGTATATTTGGTGTCTAACTTCTTTTGCTTGGCATAGTGGATTTGTGGTTTGTCCGTGTCTTCTCAGCTATCAGGACTTGGTTCTTCCTTTCGTGGTTGAAAGCGTCCTACTGTAGGGATGCTGTTGTTGTTGTTAAGTGACATTGAGTCATTTTGCATACATCCCAACTTTATATAGGGCTTCCAAGGAGCAGCTGGTGCGTTTGAACTGCTGACCTTGTAGTAAGCAGTCCATTGCATCTCCTACAGTGTTATCCAGGACTCGTGTATATGGATGGACCATGGTTTTGTGTCCACTCCAGTCCCTGCTGGGCATACATGCAGCTTCAGCCAGGAACACACTTTCTCCAACCCCATCCACAATCTTACATGAGTAGGAACCATTGGTCATGCTGCATCCAAGATCGCCACCCTCCACAGGGCTTGGGCACTGCCCGTTCAGCTGGGATGAAGAGTTTTACTGGTCCTCACACCTGCCCGCCCTGGCAGATCTCTCTGCCCAACCAACTGGCAGTTGTGGTGCAATCTCTGGAGAGAAATCCTGGCATTTTATAAACACAGACACCTCTCAGAACGTAATAGGTCCTTGGTAATTTCCAGTATGCTGGGATGGTTGGTTGTTTCAGTCAATGCTGTCTGGCTACAGAGCTGCTTTGGCTGAAGGTTACTGACAATCTGTTCAATCAAACACAGCCGAAGAACTCCCCATGCCTCCACTCTCTCGATGGTGCTTTGCTTTAGCTATGGGGTCTAGAGAGGACTTGATAGCATGAAGGTTAAGGTACTTCCTTAAATCAAGCAGTTTGAATCCACCAGCTGCTCTTAGGGAGAAGATGCACAGTCTTCTGTAAGAAATGGCTCTTGAGAAACCTGATGGGGCAGTTCTGTTCTGTGAATTGGAACCGACGTAATAGTCGCAGTGGATTTGGGTTTTACAGTGATAGAACGATTTTGATTTTTCATGTAGGCTCGTCTGCCAATATGTTTGTTTTGGCACCAATGTTCATTTCATTATTTTTGTCTTGTTTAGGGAGACTCTTAGCACCCTGAGCTCTTAGCATATTTGCTTATACTTCCCTCTTATTTTTATTACAATTCTACAGCTTATATTTAAAGCTTCCAGATTCATATGAAATTACCTTCTGCATGGACTGCATACATTCATAATGCCACCAGAAAGGATCAGAATAAAAATATTTATATATACCTTAAATCTAAACCCAAACTCACTGTCACCAATTCGATTCCCAGTCCTGTGACCCCATAGGACAGAGTAGGACTGCTCTCTAAGGTTTCCAAGGCTGCCATCTCTCCAGGAACAGACTGCCTGGTCTTGCTTCTGCAGAACTGACAGTGGGTTCAAACCTCTGCCTAGTGGGGTTAGCAGCCCACTACTAATCATCCTTTATGAATTGTCTCATCACGTGATAGTCCAATATTTTAATTAAAATATTGATCCTTTCCTTAAATACCTATGAGTTCTTTATATATTTTACATAGCAAATAGGAGATTATAGTATTTTGTCAAATGCTTTTCTCAATTTAGAATACTTGGTTAATGCAATTCCATAGCAATATACATAATTTTTATATTACTATCAAGAAGATGGCACCATTTTGCTTCCTCCCATTATCCTCTACCCGATTATGGAAAATTGATTGTAAAAATCAGCCCCAAACTTCCAAATTCTTACTCCTTCTTGTGTTCCTTTTGCAGTGTGACGTTGCAGCTATTCCCAGTAAGGGAGGAGGTTTCTTTAGCCTCCTCTTAAGTCTCTGCTGCTCCACGACTTGCTTTGGTTAACGGGATGGGGGAAAGTGGCAGAGTGTCATAAGAAGTTTTGTGCTTTTTTTCTGGGCACCACCCTCTTTGATGATAAGAGACAGGTGGCCCTTCCTTTTCCATGTTATCATCAAGTGGGTGGTCAGGAGAAAACCAATTGCCAATGAGGTGCCTTCAACTCATGGTGGCTCTGTATGTGTCCTGTCATAGAACTGTACTCTAGGGCTTTCAGTGACTGGTGTTTCTTCTGAAGCAACTCTAGTTGGGCTTGAACTTCCAATCTTCTGGTTACAGCTGAGCGTGTTCACTCTTTATCCCTCCTCCCCCTGCAAGGATGCCTGGGTGCCTGTCATGTCATTTTAGTTCATTTGTTTATAAGGGGATATGGTAGGCAGAGTTATAGGTACCCAGAGATTTCCAAGTTGTAACCTCAGGACAGCAAAATGGTGCCATCTATCTTCTTGAGTATAGTATTTTACAAGGCCAAAGGAACTTTGCAGATATGATTAATAATAATTGGGGTCCTGGTGTGGTGCTATAGGATAAGCAAGGTCGGTTTGAAACACAAGGCTGGCAGTTCAAACTCATCAGCTGCTTCTTGGAAATCCTATACAGGGTCACTGTGAGTTGGAACCGACTGACAGGCACTTAACAACAACAACAATTATTCTGGATTGTCTGGGTGGGCTCTGTTAATCACAAGGGTCGTTTTAAGAGTGAAACAGTAGGGTGAGAGTTAGAGTGGGATGTGATAGAGGAGAAGTAGGGGAGAGCGATGGAGGGGATTTGAAGATGCTCCTCTGCTGGCTTTAAAGATGGAGGAAGGAACCACGAAGCAAGGAACATAGGCTGCCTCTAGAGATGGAAATGGGAAGAAAATGAGTCCTCACCTGAAACCTCCAGCAGGAATGTAGGTTTTGTCTGCCAACACCTTGATTCTAGTTAGCCGCACTGCACTCATTTCAGACTTCCAACCTCCAGAACGGTAAGATAATCATTTGTTGTTTTAGTCCGCTAAAATTGAATGAATTTGTAATTTGTTATGACAGAAATAGAGTAATACATTTTATAATGGTGACCTAATTGCACATCTATATGCACTTGCAGACATTTAAGACCTTTTTATTTATTTTCCATGTGAGGAACAGTGCTAGGAAGGATATACTGAGATGAAGGAAGGGTCCTGCTGGTGTGGGTCCCAGAGCCTGGGAGGAATACCATGGATACTTAGGATCCTTTGTCACGTGGTTAAAATAGAGGCAAGCAGAAGATACTTCAGGAGTGCAGGGAGAGTGGGCTCAGAAGAGCTTTCCTGTCAAGGAACTTCTGAAGTGGAGTCTTCAAGAAAAATTGTTATCTAAGGAGCAATGGGAAAAGACTTCCCTGGGCAGAGGGAACAGTAACTGCAAAGCCATGGGGGCAGGAGTCAAAAGGGTACACGGTAGGTGAGAGGCAGCGTGGAGCCAGGGAGGAGAAGTGGTTCTTCTTAACAATGGTGGGTCTCTGACCATTCACCATGGTGCCTGTGGGCCTGATCAGGTGCTCTGGGTGGGGATCTGTGTCCTCCCAGTGGAGGAAGGCAAACCAGCTTAGCATCTGCCAGCAGTTTGCCGGGCTCCAGAGGTGCATCAATCTGCTGATTCATAAGCACTGAACATCAATAAAAATAATCAAAGGAAACCAGCAGCCCATAAACAATATTAACTCCAGAACTGGTCAGATGTAAAGGGTTGGAGCATATTGGAGTAACGCACATTGGAATACTTGGACAAAACCCCAAGGTGAAATGTGTTTCTTATATTAGTAACAGATGCTGATCAAAAGGCCCAAACTGTAATGGTTTACTTCTGTATTTGAGGGGAAGACCACGTTCTTTCCCCTTTGCTATACTCCTTATCTTGGAGACATGTTTTCTACAGAGTTCAGCTGTTGGGCATTTTAAGGTTTTCTGAGCATCCTCAGCATTGAGTATCCTAGGCTGGGTCATGTTCATGCCCTTCATTCTATAATGCTTGGTCACAAGAATTGCAATTCCTTCCCGCCAACCTCTGGCAGAAAATTCAGAGATGGAACACTTGGATATACAACTCATTGATGATAACTGGATTGATTTGTTTTTTGTTTTTTTAAAACTGAGTTCTGAGACAGACTACTGTGAGTCTTACAAAAAGGTAGAAACGAATCTGATCCTGACTTGGTATGTCGGACACCAAAAGAGAATTCTGTGCTTAATGTGTCTTCAGCATCACTTGCCTGGTTTTTTTTTTAACCAGGTTAACTTGTGGCAACCAACTCTGTCTTCTGCACCTTGTTGTGTGTTGTTATTGTTGATTACCATTGAGTTGTCTCTGACCTTACGTAGAACAGAAGTCACACTGCCCAGTCATCTCCCATCTTCATGGTCCTGGGCATGTGTGAGCCCACTGTGCAGGCTCTGGTGTCATGTCTTCTCATTGAGATTTCCTTCATTTTGGAGGACACTTTACTGTAACAAACTTGATATCCTTTTCTAGCCAATGGTCTTTCCTGTGTCCAAAGTCAGAGATCTCAAGTCTTGCCACCCTTGCTTCTCCGAGCATAATGGTTCTTTGTCTTGTAATCCTGGTATGCTATGTGTTGTTGTTGTTGTTAGATGCCATCGAGTCGGTACCGACTCATAGTGACCTTATGTACAACAGAACAAAACACTGCCCGGTCCTGGGCCAACCTCACAATTGTTGCCACACTTGAGCTCATTGATGCTGCCACTTGGCCAGTCCATCTCACTAGGGGTCTTCCTCTTTTTCTCTGACCCTCCACTCTACCAAACATGATATCCTTCTCCAGCGACTTGTCCCTCCTGACAATATGTCCGAAGTATGAGAAACAAAGTTTGGCCATCCTGGCCTCCAAGGAGCATTCTGGCTGCACTTCTTCCAACACAGATCTGTTGGTTCTTTTTGCAGCCCGTGGCACTTTCAAATATTCTTTTCCAACACCATAACTCAAAAGCATCAATTCTCCTATGGTCTTCCTTATTCAATGTCCAGCTTTCACATGTGTATGAAGTTATTGAAAATACCATGGCTTGGGTCAGGTGTACCTATGTGCGATGGGTAGACAGAGTCTAACGTCTGAAGGCTTAACAAATGGGACAGTCTGTGCTTGCCTAGTCCCTGGTGGAGTATCTCACCTCTTTATTTATATTTTATTTATGTAGGTTTCCAATTTGCCAGATATTCTTCTAAGCACTTAAAGATATTAACGTCTTCAAACTCTGTAGCACTCTTACTGGGCAGGTGCTGTGACTATACAAGTTTGAACAAGGCATAGAGAAGTGAATGAGTTCCCCAAAGTCCCACAGCAAAGCCCGAGTTGGATTCCAACCCTGACGAGTTGGTGTAGGATCCATGCTCAGACCCAGTCCTCAGTGCTGTCTCTGGAACTCACAGAAGATGTTGCCGTGTCCTCCTCCTCCTTCACCTCAGCCCAGGGTCAGGAGCCGCAGCCCTCACACTTCTGGTGTCTTCTAGCAGAGCTTGAGATGACCGCAGGCCTGGCCAACTAGGCCCAGCACCCCTTGGCTCGCCGCCTTTCAGAGACGTCAGATTCCGCCTGCCAGGCTGCTCTGGCCTTCGCAGCTTCATGAAGCCAGGAGTGAGAGGAGCGGGAAATGGTTTCCCTGTACTCCTCCCTTGCCAAGAGCCACTGGGCTCCCAGCCAACCACACTGCAGGAAGGGCTTCAGCTTCCTGGGCCTGCCACCACCCACAGATGTGCCCGCCCCCGGCAGACAGCAAGCCCTTTCTTGGAAATTGACAAGGAGATGCTGACAGAGAAAGAAATTAAGTCTCCTGCTGCATCCACTCTCGTTTCCTACCCCAAGCATAATTCTAGAAGTTGGGGTAATGTTCCTTTAAATACTCATTGAGGCTCTGTGTATATTTTCTGGGAGCTGACTGGGCTGAGGGAGGTCAGACAGGGACTGTTCTCTATGCTGTAGGCCCTGCACCTGGGAAACAAGCCTTCAGGTCAGCCTTTCTGGGAAAGGCTGTGCCTTGTGAAAAGGCATACCCATGTGGTACTCAGCTGGCACCTGGGAAGAAACATTTGATCTATTTCTGCATCATCAGCCATTGCAAACCCGATGGCGCACAGTTCGCTCTGACACACATGGACTCACCATGAGTGGTAGTCAAATTGATGTCAGCTGAGTTTGGTGACTGCACATCACCCCAGTTGACTGTGAGCCCCCCGGGTGGGTACCTCTGTGCTGAGTTCAGGAGGGGACTTGGATGAGTCCCTTTGGCTTCTTGACCATTTGGTGACACCTATGGATGAGCCAGATCCTGTGCTGAGGGATCCAGAGCCAAACCAGATACAGTTCCTGCCTCCTGCCTGCCCCGTTGAATCACAGTCTCCTGTAGGTGGCAGAGAAATGAACAATGCCATGGAGGATGAGACATGCTTTGATGGTGGTAAGGCAAGTGGAAGAGCAGGTCACCCAGGCAGGCTGGATAGGAGTCATCAGCAAAGGCCTCTTAGGAGTGGAGATTTGTGTTTGATCCTAAGGGATGGACAGTGTCTGCCTGAGTACGGTCAAGAGGAGAGTATTCAGATGTAGGAAATAGCATATGCAAACATTTGAACCAGGGACAGGTATTTCTGAGTATGGCCTCATGTGGTGAATGTTTATAGGATTGTTGTTAAGTGTTGTCCACTCAGTTCCCACTCATAGCGACCCTTGTATGGTTTCAGGGGCTGTAAATCTTTGTGGAATCAGAAAGCCTCATCTTTCTCTTGTAGAGTGGCTTGTGGGCTCAAACCACCGACCTTGTGGTCTGCAGTCCAATGTTTATCCTACAAAGCCACCACATTCCTCAGCCTTATGATGATTGTTCCTGATATAAAGTGGCTGCAAGTTGGTTCTGACTTGTAGTGACCCTGTATAGGGTTTCCAAGGGCTGACTGGTGGGTTTGAACCAATAACCTTGTGGTTAGCAGCCCAGTGCTTATTCTATAGTGCTATGCTAGGGCTCTGTTAGTAGAATTAAGACTTGTTAAATCAAATGGATGCTCTCATATTAGAAAGTGATGTCTGGAGCTGCAGCAGCCACCTTGTGCACATGAGTGTAGCAGCCGGAAGACTAGAGCTAACACCTTTGGGACATTTTAAAAAGAATTTTAAATCCTTAGGATCTTAGCCATTCTCGTTTCTTTTTAACTTTTTTATTATTGCTACTTCCAACTGAAAAGATATGGCAATGATAAAGACTGTGTCCTTTGAGAGCAGTAGGAAGTTATTGCGTTTTATTCCATTTGTAGTCTCTCAGGACACGGTTGTGCCCATGATGGATTTGTGTGTGTGCTGCTGTGTTACTGTGTGTGTTTCCAACATCACACATACCCATTGTTTCCCTGGTTTACCAGTCTAAGTATAGAGTGATGGCTGCAGGCGGGTCTCCATCCGAACCCACCGCCCTGACCCCTATGTGCACAGTTACCCCCGAAACACACAACACCATGCAAATGCAGCTTTGTTCACACCCGCCTGCGGCTTTGAGAAACTTTTAAAATTCGTCATTATTTATAAAGTTAATCCTTCTAATGAAAAGGTTCCCCTTTGATGCAAGAGTGTTTTCGAAGTCTTGGTGACCTATATTGTGGATGTACTTTGTGTACGAGGTGAGGCAAGGCCCGGCTGGGGAATTACCCGTGTTTAATGAACACTAAAATTAGAATTTGACTGAAATCCACAGAAATGGCTCGACAGCAAGTTCGAGATGCCTCTGGGGAGCTGTGGGCAGCTCAAATTTACCCACAGGCGCTTTGGAAATTTTTTTTTTTTTTTTGAATCAGCACAGTTGGCTCTTTTGAGCCGAGAATGCTGCTTGCACTCAAATACTTCCCTTCCCCCACTTATTCCTACTCAATCTCCCCACCCCCACCCACTGATACTTTGGGGGCAGCTAAGCGCCTCTGTCATTTTGGTCAGACTGGATAAACGTAGCGCATAGAGGGAGGCAGTGGTTGGCTTCTCTGGGTGCCAGTGGCTAGCTTCCTAGTGGAAACTTTTGAGAAATATTACAGCTTCTTGACTGGAGAGGATCCTAAATGAAGTATGATTAGTTCTCCCCAAGAACGGAACTTGATAGTGTATTTTGGTAATTTTATGTAGCCTAATACATTGGAGCTCTGGTAGCGTAGTGGTTACGAACCTTAAGGTCAGCGGTTCGGGCTGCGAACCTTAAGGTCAGCGGTTCGAAACTACCAGCCGCTCTGCGGGAGAAAAATGAGGCTTTCTACTCCTGTAAAGATTTACATCCTCGGAAACCCTGTACAGGGTCGCTATGGGTGGGAACCGACTCGACGGCACTTAACAACAACAACAACAACAATACATTGGATATGTTGTTAGGATGCACCGGTCCCTACTTGATAAAGTAGAGGGTCAGGAAAAAGAAGACCACCTAGTGGGATGGACTGGCACAGTGGCAGCAGAAATGAGCTCCGGACTAATAAAAATGATGAGGGTGGTACAGCAGTGGGCAGTGTGCCATTTGGTTGTAGAGTCTCTATGAGTCAGAGCAGACTAGACAGCACCTGACAGCAGCAACAATGTGGTCTATACAAATTGTGTATCTTACCAACAGTATGAGAACAGAACTCCCAGGCAATAAAGTGAGGTTAGTTTGGATGATATTACCAAACCCAGGAAGCTTACAGACAAAACTGACTTAATAGTGTCCTAGACGGTGACAAGGAACAAAGATAAAAAGCAGATAAAAATAAGGCAGAACCAGATTTAGAATGGAAACTTCTGGGCTCTTAGATCACTGTGCTTTGCACTTGGGTGTCTGTCAGCCCAGGTTGTCTAGTCTTGCATTGGACTCCTTAGGGAACATTTTTATATGCTTGTGTCTCTGTGAAACTTTGTTCTAGTTCTACGTTGTAAAGGCATTTATAAATATGCATGCTTTTAAACCTTTAGGAAAAAAGATGTAAATAATCTCTTTCTGGTGTGGTGCTGTGGGCTAATGCATCAGACAGTAAAGTCATTTGAACTTCAAGGTTGGTAGTGCCAGCTCACCAGCTGCTCCTTGGAAACCCAATACAGGGTCGCTATGGGTAGGAACCGACTTGACACCCCTGAACAACAACAACAACAACAACAACAACAACTCTTCTAGCATCTGCCCACAAGGGAGTAGACGTTGGTACTCTGATGTATGACATTCTATAGCTTTGTCCAAAAAGACAAAGACCCCCATCCCCAACTAAAATGGGCAAACTTAGTGGTGGCAACAATGGGCGTAAACATTTCTGAGGCGGGCACAGGACCAAGCAGGCTTCTCTTCCATTGGGTATCGGGCCTTTGTGAGTTGGAACCGAATTGGTGGCTCTACAGGATAAACACTATACTGTGAACCACAAGGTCTCTAGGTTGAGCTCACCAGCTGCTTCTCAGGAGAAAGATGAGGCTTTCTGCTTCCATGAAGGTTTATAGCCTCAGTCACCCTGTACAGGGTTGCTGTGACTTGATGGCACTTAAAAACAACAACAAAAAACAACATAAACATTGAAATCTATAGGCATATCAACATACCTCGGAGATACCATGGATTCAGTTTCAGACCACTGCAATAAAGCCAATATCACACAAATATTTTGTTGGTGTGTTTTCCCCCCAGTGTATATGTATGTTCACACTAGAGTGCTGTCTGTTAAGTGTTCAACAGCATGATGAGATATTGTGAGAATGACCAGCATGTGATGGAGATACACAGCATGAGCACAGACTGGTGGGAAAAGAGCACCAATAGATATGCTTGACACAGGGTTGCCAAAACCCTACAGTTTGTAAAAATCACAACATCTGCCAAGCCCAGAAAAGGAAACACAATAAAACAAGGTATGCCTGCATATGTACTACCATCTACCAGGTTCCCTGGCAGCACAGTGGGTTAAGCGTTGGACTGCTAACAGCAAAGTTGGCAGTTCAGACCCACCAGCAGTTCTGTGGGAGAAAGATGAGGCTGGCTGCCCCATAATGGTTTACAGTCTCAGGAAGCCTAAGTAGTACTGTTTTACTCTGCCTTAGAGGGTCACCGTGAGTCAGTATTTTCAGGAAATCTAAATAGTACCTGTTCTAGTCCACCTTAGAAGGTCACTGTGAGTCAGAAATTGAAGACACTGGTGGGTTGTTTTTGGCTAGGCCCTTCCTTCTACCCACTTCACTCTCTTCTCAAACCTCATTCTCCTTTGCTCTTAGCCCTTTAGGATCAGTGACCTTCTTTAGCTCTCCTCTCCTCTTCAGGCTCCCTGTCGCCACAGGACCTTTGCATGTGCAGTGCCTGCTTTCTTGAGTGTCTTCCCTCCTGTCTTCTCCTGGGGCAATGCCCTGCACACAGTAGACTCTCAGAAAAGGACTCTCGAATGAGTGATTGAATACACGAAGCAGTTCAGACCAATATCTTACACTTTCTCGGTTCTAAGAAGTTTGGATGACCTTTTGGTGAGACCAGAGTATGCATATAACACCTCACTGGTTTGTGCCATGGTATTTTCAATAACCTCACACACATGCAAAAGCTGGACACTGAATAAGGAAGACCATAGAAGAATTGATGCATTTAAGCTATGGTGTTGGAGGAGAATATTGAAAGTGCCATGGGCTGCCAAAAGAACCAACAGATCTGTGTTGGAAGAAGTGCAGCCAGAGGGCTCCTTGGAGGTCAGGATGGCCAAACTTCGTCTCTCATACTTTGGACATATTGTCGGAGGGACCAGTTGCTGGAGAAGGATATCATGTTTAGTAAGGTGGAAGGTCAGAGAAAAAGAGGAAGACCCCCAGTGAGATGGATTGGCCAAGTGGTAGCATCAATGGGTTCAAGCGTGGCAATGGTAGTGAGGTTGGCCCAGGACTGGGCAGTGTTTTGTTCTGTTGTGCATAATGTCACCATGAGTCGGTACCAACTTGATGGCACTTAACAACAACAAGAAGTTTGTGCCTGGTCCCCAAACTCAAAGAGAGACTGCCTGTGATATCCAAGAGCTGGAGCTGGTGGGAGATGCTCTCCCATGTGCCCTACCAGTTATTTCTAGAGCTAACATCTTCAACGGTGTGCTGTATACTTGTTGCCTGCCTTCTAATCCACATGTCAAGCTGCTGGAGGCCTTTGCAGGCCATAGTGAAGAGCCTTGACCCTAGTGGCCTCAGCCCCAGCTGTTGTAGAAAGCGACCCCTCTTTGAGTCTGGTTCTACATCAGCAACCCCTACTGTGGATTGATCACTGGAGAACAATATCATGTTTGGTAGTGTAGAGGGTCAGACAAAAAGAGGAAGACTCCCAGCGAGATGAACTGGCAAAGGGGCAGCATCAATGGGCTCAAGCGTGGCAACAATTGTGAGGTTGGCCCAGGACTGGGCAGTGTTTCGTTCTGCTGTACATAGGGTCGCTGTAAGTCAGCACCAACTCGATGACACCTAACAACAACAATGGACTGAGTTATGTGTGCCCATATGCCCAGAAGTTATGTTCAAGTTCTACCTGCTGCACCTGTGAATGTGACCTTGTTTAGTCGTAATATTGCAATAGAACATCCTGGAGAGAGTAGGAGAAAAATACGGAACAAAGGTCAAAATCATGAAAAAAAAAGAAGAGTAGACTTTCTGGTCTGATAGAGAGATGGCTGGAAGCCTCGTGACTGGGCCTGAGAAACCCTTCAGACCTGGAACTGAACTCACCCTATGAGGTGACCAATAGAACAGGGGAGGTGCGTGTTCCTTACAACACTCCACCTAATGAGCACAAATAGGGCAGCATTTGCCCAGGGAGAAAGCTTAGAAAGGAGAGGAGAGAAGGACAAATGGAAACAGGAAATAGTGCAGATGTGGGGAGAGTGCTTACATTGTGGGCACTGCATTCAGTGTCATAAAAAAGCATATGACTTGTTGAATGGAAGACGAATTTGTAAACTTTCCCCAACCACAGAAATATATTTAAAAAAAGAAAGGAAGAAAATAGGGTCTTTCTTTGAAGAAAGTTAATATCAGTTAAGTCTTCCCAGAGTCCCGTGGGTCCTAGAACTAATGCCTTCCGAGTGGTGTGCAATGCAATAAAAGGAGAGAACAGTGGAGGGGCACACATGGGGAGACATTGTATGGAGCCATCAGCAAGCTTAAAGGTGCCGGGAGACATCTGGGCTCCAGACGCTGAATGACACATGGAACCAACCGAGGATGCCTGGCCCTGCCAGTGGCCTCAGTGTGGACGTCTAAGGGCCTGAACTGTGAGACGGTACATTTCTGTGCTTTAAAGCCGCCCACCTTGTGACATTTTGTTATGGTGGCCCTAGGAGACTAGAACAGTGTAAAGACTGTGTGAGTGAGTGACTAATTCAGTCTGCCCGTTTCTCCTAGCCCAGTCTCCACCTGCACTTGTTCTTCATATCCACTCCAAGTTCCAGCCACATGAAGTCCTGTCAAGAGTCACGGCCTTCCCATGGGATTCTTCCTTCTCCGGGAGTTTTCACTCCTTCCCCTCCCCCATCTCAGTCTCAAATTCTTCCCCACCCTCTGAGGCCCAGTGTCCTCATAACTGGCTTTACAGTAGCTTCCCAGGCTGGTGTCCACAGGGACAGGTAATTTCTCTTGCATTGGACATGGCTCCTCATGCAGGGAGACCACATTGGGTATAAATTACAGACTTGGGTTACAAATTGGGCTGCTAACCTCAGGGTCAGCAGTTCGAAACTACCAGCTGTTCCATGAGAGAAAGATGAGGCTTTCTTCTCCCGTGAAGATTTACAGCCTCGGAAACCCTGTGCAGGGTCACTATGGGTCAGAACCGACTCTAAGACATTTAACCACCACCACCACCACCTACTTAATGCCAGTAATCCCTTCCCAAACGTCATACAGTCTGCTCAGAAATGTTAACCAGCATCCTAAATCCCATTGTTTTAAATAGGATCTATTATATAGCATTGGAATCCTGATGTGGCACTGTGGGATAAGCACTTGACTACAAGGTCAGGTTGAACCACATGGTCAGTGGTTCAAACCGACCAGCCACTCCTCGGAGACCCTACATAGGGTTGCTATGAGTCAGAATCGACTTGATGGCATTTAACAACAACAACATATTATATGACATTATTTGAAAGGACTTCAACATGTTCGTGGAAAAATCCATTATCTTTTCATTCTATTTGTTCAAGAGTCTTTGGAAGCCCCCTCATATGTCTACCAAGGAGCCCTGGGGTGCAGTGGTTAAATGCTCAGGTGTGAGGTGAAAGTTTGGTAATTCAAAGTCACCACCCACTCCTTCGGAGAAAGATGCGGCAGTGTGTTTCTGTGCAGATTCACAGCCTTAGAAGCCCTCTGGCGCAGTCCTGTCTGCCTTATAGGGTCCCACAGTGTTAGACTCAACTTGCTGTCAGCAGGTTATATGTCAGCCTCAAATCCTTAACACATTTCCTCAGCTATAACTATTGTTGTGAGTTCTGACTCACTTTGACCCAGCCATATTCAACAGAATGAAACACTACCTGATTTGACACCATCCTCACCAGGGCTGGGTGTGCTTGAGCCCATTTGTTCAACAGAAAGTGTTCCCCTGCTCTTCATGAGGTTTTCATAGGCTAATTTTAAAAAGCTGGTCACCAGGCCCTCCTTCATCATCTGTCTTTATCTGGGGGGTCTGGTAAAATCTGTCCCCCATGGGCAACCCTGCTGGAATTTGAAATCCTGGGGCCATAGGTTCCAGTATTATAAGAACACTAGTCACCAAAGTACAAACTGACAGACAAGTAGGTAGGAACCAGAACAAGGAATTAGTAAAACTCTAAAATACAGCATGCACTATAGTGTTAGAATGAAAGGTGTCTAAAATTGTCCCGATGAGCATGCAACAGGTGACTGCAGATGTTACTCCTCGGCCTGGTCTGCAGATATGTTGTGAGATGCGTACTAGTACCGGCCACATCTAGACACACTTCTGTTTATTGACCCTCAGTTGAGCTTCCGAGACACAGATCTGTCTTCTGATATTCTACTGATTATATTTGGAAGGCCACTCAATTCTTTTTTCACACATTGCTTTAAAAAACAAAACAAATCATTGTACTGAGTTTTGGAGATATCATTGCAAGCCGTCCTTTGTGATCATTGGTGGAACAATGCTATATTGAGAAATTTTTATGCTCTGTGAAGTTTGAGTAGAAACCAAAGGTGTAAATGTATCCTGAAAATACGGAAAAAGGAATAAAGACCGAATGCCATGCGGGATCTTGGACTAGAACCTGGAACAGAAAAAGGGCATTAGTGGGAAATTTTGTAAACCCTTTATAAAGCATGGGGTT
The DNA here is from genome assembly GCF_000296735.1 of Chrysochloris asiatica. NCBI lineage: Eukaryota > Metazoa > Chordata > Mammalia > Afrosoricida > Chrysochloridae > Chrysochloris > Chrysochloris asiatica. The sequence continues at coordinate 9,157,953 of NW_006408555.1, forward strand.
TGATTAGTAGTAACCTAGCAGGAGCGACAACAATCTAATTTCCTTCCTAGTTCGACACATGCACCATTCTTATATAAAATGTTAACATTAGGGGAAATTGGGGGAAGCTGTATTGCCATTGCAATCTTTCTGTAAATCTACAATGATTGTCAACATACATGGTTATTAAAAAACAAAAACAAAAAACCTACCAAACCCACAAAGATATTCTACTGTCATTTTTGGAAAAATCCATTATCTTTACATTCCTTTCTCTCATGAACCTTTGAAAGCCCTCTTGAATGTCAACCAAGGAGGCACCCTGGTGGCACAGTGATTAAGTGAAAGTTTCACAGTTTGAAGTCACCACCCACTCCTCAGGAGAGAGATGAGGCAGTGGGCTTCAGTGCAGATTCACAGCCTTGTCAAGTCAGTTTGGATTTGTAGCAACTCTGCACCCAACAGAGTGAGACACTGCCCAGTCCTGTGCCTTCTTCACAGTCATTCCTAGGTTCAAGTTCATTGTCATAGCCACTGTAACAGTTAATCTAATTGAAGGTCTTTTTGTCTTTTGATGACCTACTTTACAAAGCAAAATGACTGTCTCCAGGGACTGGTCTCTCCTGGGGATATATACAAAGTATGTGAGATAAGGTCTTGTCTTTCTCATTTCTAAGGAGAATGCTGGTTGTACTTCTTCCATGACAGGTTTATTGGTTCTTCTGGGAGTCCATGGTACTCTCAGTATTATTTGCCAACTTTATTACTCAAAGGCTACTAGAAAAAGGTTAACCAGAAGATCTTCTTTTGGAGAAAAAAATAATAATGCAAAGGCTTGCAGTTAGAAAACCAGGAGGGACAGAAACACTTTGTGTTTCTCAAGCTGAAAGAACCGAAGACAAAAATTCAAACTTTGACTTGAAATATTGAGGGATTCTATGGGAAAGATACTGAATGATGCGGAAAGCATAAAAAAGAAGATGGAAGGAATGCACAGAGTCACTGTCCCAAAAAGAAATAAGTTGATGTTCAGCCATTTCTAGAGGTAGCATATGATCAAGAGCCAATGAATTACACTGTAGAAAGAATTCCAAGGTGCTCTGAAGGTATTGGCAAAAAACCAGACTCTGGGAATTGACTGAATACAAATTGACAACATGCAGCAAACTGATGCAGCACTGCAGGCACTTACTCATCTATGCCCAGAAATTTGGAAAACAACTAACTGGCCAACTGATTGTAGGAGATCCATATTTGTGCCCATTTCAGAGAGAGATGACCATCAGAATTCAAAAGTGGTGTCATAGGATAAGGACTCGACCTCAAGGATGGTTTGAACCAAAAGGCCAACAATTCAAACTCACCAACCGTTCCTAGGAAACCTTATTCAGAGTTACTATGAGCTAAAGCCAACTCAGCGGCACTTATCACCAACACCACCAATAATAATCATTAATATCACACACAAGTAAAGTTTTACTAAAGATAATTCAAAAATGACTACAACAGTCCATTGACAGGGAACTGTCAGATGTTCAAACTAAATTCAGATGAGGACACAGAATGAGGAATATCTTTGTTGACATCAGGTGGATCTTAGCTGAAAGAAAAGGATACCAGAAAGATGTTTACTTATGCTTTGTTGACTATGCAAAGGCTTTTGACTCTGTGGATCATGACAAGCTATGGGTAACATTGTGAATAATGGATATTCTAGAACACTGAACTGTGCTCATGAGAAACCTGTGCAGAGACCAAGAGGTAATCATTTGAAGAGAAAGAGGGGCCCATTGAATGGTTTAAAATCAGGAAAGGTGTGTGGCAGAGTTGTATTCTTTCACCATACTTATTCAACCTGTATGCTGAGCAGATAATTTGAGAAGTTGGGTTATATGAAGAAGAACTTATATTGGAGGAAGACTCGTTAACAACATGAGATATGCATATGATACATCCTTGTTTGCTGACTTAAAATACTTAACAGGAGTTAAAATACTTACTGATGAACATGAAAGGTCATAGCCTTTAGAATAGGTGGGCACCTCAATATAAAGAAAACAAAAATCCTCACCATTGAACCAAGAAACAACATAATATATGGAAAAAAGACTGAATTTGGTAAAGACTACATTTTGCTTGGGTCTACTATCAACACAGCGTAGTGGTTACGAATCGGGCTGCGAACCTTAAGGTCAGCGGTTCGAAACTACCAG
>NW_006408555.1:9161439-9193742 GCF_000296735.1 Chrysochloris asiatica
AATGGGATCAATCATAACAGAGACTGTGTGGCTGGCCCAGGCCTGGGAAATGCTCTCTTCTGTTGTACACAGGTCTCTAGGATTTGGAGCCAGCTCGATGGCATCTAACAACAGCAAAAACAGTTACCTCCAAACCCAAGCAGTCGAGAACATCGCCTAGAGCTGATGTTCTTGTAAAAGATTTGTAAGCTCCTTTTCCAGGGGTTTGGGTCTAGTAGATCTGGGATTCTGGGGCTGGGGTCCTCAGCATTTTAATGAGGAGTCAGGTTTGAACACCATTGGTATACATTATGGTTCCTACCACCTAAGCAGTTGATATTGAGTTGGTTTTGACTCACGATGACCCTGTGTGCCTCAGAATAGAACTGGGCTCCATAAGGATTTCAATGCCCGTCTTTTAAAAAAAAAAAGTTTGCTAGATTTCTAGTCTTTTTTTCTAAGGTGCCCGTGGCTGGACCCAAACTGTCAGCCTTCCAGTAGTACCCAAGAATGTTAACTGGGGACTCCTTCCGTGCCTGGACCATGAGTGACCTTCACAGCCAGCCACCCTTTGTCACCATGTGGTGTCCTTGAGTTCAGGTGCCTACATGCTGTGCCTGCAGCAGATGACCCCAGAGCCTTACCTAGTGGTGTCTGTGGAGCCAGGCGCATGGAAGGCTGGCCTTGCCGTGCCTGCTGCAGAGCCAGGTAGCAGGGGAATCGTTGGAGCGTATTTATGACAATGCGCTGCAGCAGCAGTTTGTGCAGAATGTTCCTGTCGTCTCCTGACTCAGGCTGGTTTGCGGGTTTTGCAAGACTAGGAGTTTCAGGAAGTCTGTGTGGGCAGTGAGTGAAACCTGACCCTTGTTAGAATCACTGTTGTCATCTGCTTCTCATACCTCTGTCCACCCTGGGGCCGGGGATGGCAGTCCCTCCCAATGCTCTAGCCTCCAGTACAGACTCCTGCCCTTGCCTTTGAACTTGAGTAGCCTTCAGATTGCACCTGACTCTGCCTCTCTGGCAAGTTCCGGGTTGCCTCTGGGGTGCTCACCTTTCATTTTATTTTCTCTTGCTCCTTCTGGGGCTTCTATTTTTAGACACATAGTTGAGGTGTCCAGGCTGTTTGAGAGCAGGCCTTTGCTATGGTGGTAGCTTTCCTCCTAGGGGCGGTAGAGGCTGTCCTCGCAAAGACACCTTGCAGTGTTTACCTGACCACTTTCTTGTCTTCTCCCCAAACGCATGGACACACCACACATCCCAGGGACAATATTGATCCCTTTATTCCTTTTCTTGCCTTGGCCACTTTCTCTTATCCCATCTGTAGCTTTTATTTGAATATTTGGTATCCTTTGCCTTTTAGCAGCATCTCACTCTTGTCCCTGCGGTTAAGAAGTGGCACTGTCTGAGATCAGTCACTCAGGTGACTCCCCTCTTTCTGTGTGAATCCCAGGGCCCCCAGGAGAGCTCTCTGTCTGCTGGATGAATGGGAAGCCATCCTACAAGCTCTCTGATGGATACAGAGTCAATTCATAAGTAACAGACCGGGTCCCAGTGTTTGTCGCTTTAAAACGTCTTCACGTTGCCTACTCACGTGTTGACACAAGTGTGGCACAGCCGTCCAGCACACATTCTCGTCCAGAGTTGTCGTTAGTTGTCATCTAGTCTTCTCTGACACACGATGAACTCATGCATGTTACTGTTGTGTGTCATAGAGTCCATGTGGACTCATATCTACCCTATAGGATGGAGCGGAGCCCCCCGTCTCATGGACGGTGATCTTTATGGGAGCAGATTCATACATCTTTTCCCCCGAGGGAACATTGATGGGTTCAAATCAACATGTGAGTTAGCAGGTAATGCTTACCTGCGGCCGCACCAGGGCTCCTGGCAGTATGTCTGACAGGATAGAGTGCAGCCTGGCTCTGTGCTGATGTCCGGGAGAGAGGCAGGGATGGCAGAGGTCGGCATCTCTGTGGGAACACAGCCCCTCACCTGCCAGTGTCGTAAGAAATGAAGGCGACCCATCAGAGGCCTGAGTCTGATCCTGGAGGACAGGGGATTTGGCATCCACTCTCTGTCTCTATTGTTGTTGTTGTGAAGTGCTGTCAAGTCAGTGCCAACCCATAGCGACCCTGTTAGAGGGTTTCCAAGGAGCAGCTGGTGAGATTGAACCACTGACCTTGTGATTCAAACCAACTTTGAAGTCTAGAGCATTAGACCACAGTGCCACACTAGGACTCCACTGGTGGTTGGCAGTTGTGCCATGAGTTGGTTCTGACTCTTAGTGACCCTGTATAGGGCTTCTGAGGCTGTAAATCTTTACGGGAGCAGAGAAAGCCTCGTTTTTCTCCTGTGGAACGGTTGGTAGTTTTGAACTGCTGATCTTGCGGTTAGCAGTCCAACCATTATGATACCAGAGCTCCTTAGGAACTCCACTAGTTGCATCAAATTCCATATTACCACACAAAAATATTTTTTTCCAATTCATTCAAAATACCTTCCATCTCTGAAAATGCTTAGTTTCAACAAAGCATTCAAAACAGACAGTAGTTTGGTCTTCAAAGGGTTAACCTTTTGCCCTGAAATTTCAGCCCTTCCCTCTGCCTGACACATTGTGCCATGGCCTCCTGGCTAGACTAAAGCCTGCAGCTGAGATTTTACCTGTAGATCTTTCAGCTCTCAGCGGGGTGGTATCACCTCTCCTAAGAAGCCCACCCTGATTTTCCTGCCCCTGAGGCAGCATGAAGGGCTCTTGTCTCTGTTCTTCTGGTAGCAGAGTCCTGGGTGGTGGGCACAGACAAGCACAGACATATGCTCCTTCAAGAGAGGGCTTGGCACCTAGCTGTAGGAGGGGGAGACAGCCTATAGAGTGTCCCTGCAGGCTGTCCCTCAGTTGCAGAAAGCAGCAAGCGGGTAGCTGGTGGCCAGAGAATGAGCAAGGTGGGAATGTCAAGCCCCTCCGTTTGACCTGGTTCTGGCAATATGCCCTCCAGAGCCCCTTCAGACTTGGCCAGGTCTCTGTTGAACCTTATTCTGCTTTAGCTTCTCTGTCAGCCCCATCCTGGGTCTTTCCTCTCCTTCCATGTTGAACTCCACGTCACTCACTCCCTGTTTCTGGAACACCCACCCCAGGCCTCTAGTTAGCTGCCTGCCTCTGCTAGGGCCTGGGAGAATCTTATTGATGTTTGTGCCCACATCACCTGTTACTCACAGAGAGTTACCGTGTGTGATGGACTGAACAAATGAATGAATGAAGGGATACATGAATTTGGATATGTCCAAAAGGGGATTCCAGTTTCCACCCATCTCTGCCCATTACCCCAGTACCCTTAACTGATACCTGCCTCCATCCACCACCCCATTGTCCACTACAGATGCCCCTCTCTGCCTATCACCCCAGCATCCACGGCTGATGTCCCTCTGCGCCCATCACTCTACCGTCCACAGCTGATGGCCCCCTCCTGCCCCCACCACTGGAGAGTGCACGGTAACTAGGCCTCTTCCCTTTTGTCCTCCCTTCTCGCCTGTCCTGGAGATGGCTGGACTGGGGTGCTAAGCAGCCCACTACAGACAAGTCCTTTTATTCCTTTTGACGGCCACAGGGAAGTTTGACGGGATATTTCCATAATCGATGACAGAGGCCTGTCACCCCAGACATGGAGTCTGTAAAGAGAATAGGTTTATGCAAATTAGATATTGATGGAGTAATGATTAATTGGCGCTGAGCCTTTGTTAATATGCAATTGTAGTAAGAGAGATACATTTATAATTATTTCGGTTAATTGTTCAAACAAGCACTGGGGACTTAATTGCACAGAGTAATTGGAGGGCCTGGGTGTTACGATGATTCCTTTCCAGAGAGAAATCGGTGGGATTTAACCAGTTGGGTTCCGGTGCTCAAGTCAAACCAGTTGCTGTCAAGTCCAGTCTGACTCATATCAGCCCCGGGGGGACATAAAAGAGCTGGGACCTAGGGTTTCCCTGGCTGTGATGTCCCTCAGAGTGGCTGGTAAATTCAAACCACCAACCTTTCGGTTAGCTGCTGAGAACTGTGCCGCTGCACCCCCAGGGCAGAAGGTTGGGGAGGGGGTGAAACATGTTTCTGATGTGGCTGAATGAGAAGATATAAGCCACAGATACTTGGTGGTCTTGTTTTCAGCGACAGCTGTTCTAATACTGAGGAATATGGGTAGATGAGGGTTCAGCTTCCAGCCTTGCTCCTTCAAGAGCTGAATGGTTTGGAGCAAGTGATTTCGCTTCTCTGAGCTACAGTTTTGTAATCTGTAAAGCGAAAGCAATAACACTTAACTTGTACAACAGCGGAAAAAGGCAATGAGGCCGTTCCCACGCAGGCTTCCTTCCGGTGCCTAGTACCCCGTAAACAGTTCTGATGGGAACCGGCTCAGCGATCATCACCGTCTCCGTCCTTGGCAGAGGCAAGGGGAGTCAAGATGAGTCCATGGCACCAGACACCTGTGCACTCATGAAGCTGGAGTGCTTGGCAGAGGACGGGCATAAAAGACCTGACTTAGAGAGTTTATTTAAAAACACAGAAATTGGAACAGATTGGGAGAACATGTGCAGACTTCGTTACTGAACTGCAAAAGATGATGACGGTGCTTTGCAGGAGAATTGGTTTGGCTTCCCACCTTAAGGTGACCCACTTCTGAAGGGTATTACTGCATATCCTAACTTTCTTACTTATCTCTGTTCAGACTCTAAAACTGCACACACATACGTACACACGCCAACACCAGGAAGAAGGCTGTCTGGTAAGAGGTGATTCTTTCCAACAGCCCTTGGCTTCCTCTCCGGTCCTTCCTGAACGTGGATCTCTCCCAGCCAGGCAGGACCAGACGTTTCAAGATGTGCTAGTGCACCCGTACTTGACCACGGCTAACAAAGACCACCTCAGGGTTGGACATCCAGGCCCCGGAGGACTGTCCTGTTCAGAGGGTGCTCTGGAGCTGGCATGGAGGTGCCTGTCTGTACTTTGCCACTTCCAAGTCTGTGGCCTTGGAAAGACCTCCCGAGCCCTCTCAGTTTTCCTGTTAGTAAAATGTGGATGCTAACAGTTGGGAGTATTAAAGACTGATAGCACTCTTCTACTCATTTGATATCATTAACATGTACTCTGGTAGCGTAGTGGTTATGAGTCGGACTGCTAATCTCACAGTCAGCAGTTCAAAACTACCAGCAGTTTCACAGGAGAAAGATGAGGCTTTCTGCTCCTGAAAAAGATTTCCAGCCTCAGAAACCCTGTACAGGGTCGCTCTGAGTTGGGGGCGACTCCATGGCACATAACCACCACCACCACCACCACTATAGCTGACTTTGTAAAAGTCAAGTATATAGCATCATGCCTGGCGCACGTAGGCACACTGTAAACACGATGATCTAGAACTGGAGGGTGCTATGGGGGGCCTCCAAGGCAGTCTTAGAGGCCCCACCCCACTGCACGGCTCAGCCGTCTTTACATCACCCAATCTAGCTCAGACACAGAGGTACCTGGTGGGTGAGAGAAATGGGCGCATGTTTATCCCGCTGCTCTCTGGTTGACTGACTGCTTTTCCTGGAGAATAGGGAGTGATTTCCTTGACTGGGGCCTTCCCCTCAATGTGGCTGATCCTAATGCCTTTTCATCCCCTCCCACTAATATCTTAGAATAAGGGAGACTGGGCACACAGGAACATTCTCTTCAGGGTGGGTGACCCACCAACAACACTCTCTCATTGTTTCTGCTCCACCATGAATGCTGCGCAGTGAATAATTCCACACCGTGAGGGATTTCTCACAGCCTTATTTGCGTGGGTCTCAGCAAAGAAAATGCCAAGGGTATGTATACTCTATAGACTGTTGACTTTCAAGGGTTATTTCATTGCATCTTCCTATCCACGTGTGACATGGGTGTTTAATTATCCCCATTTTACAGGTACGGAAGCTGAGGAGCTGTCTCAGTTGTCTAGTATAGAACCTCCCCCTCATGGATGGCTTTTACAAACAGTGAGGGAGCGCTGAGTCTGAATTCAGGGGGCAGGTCCAGGGGAAGGCTTTCTTTCTCTGTTGATTCTGGGGAAAGGTCCTTGTCTCCTTTCAACTTCTGTGGTTCCAGCGGTCCTTGAAAATCTTGACTTTAGTCTTTCCCTGGGTTTAGAGGGTCCACACCACAGCCCAAAGGGCACATTCTGCTCCTAGTTCCTTTTGCTTGGTGGTACTGAGGTCCTTCAATCTCTGCATGCATCTCTCCTTTCTGTCTACTGTGAGATAAATGGTGGTAGGGGCCACACCCCAGGGAGACTCCCCTTTACTAGTTCCAGGCTGTGACCCAAAGAAGGGTATTGCATCCCATCCTATTCCACTTACAGTTGGAAGGTTGATCACGTCAGATAACATCCTGGGGGAGGATTGTATCATCTCATAACTGTCAAACTACTGGGAATCAAGGCCCAGCCACGCTGACATATTTGGGGGATGCAGTTCAATCCATGAGGACACAGAGAGATGAAATGTCGTTTTCTATCTTTGAGACACTTTTCCATGTCCTCTTCTCAAAATATTCTACAGCCTAATCACCCAGGTTCAGAATTCTACCTTCATAGATCCTTTGAAAGCCTTTATCCATTTTAAAAGAAAAATCTTGATGATAATATAGGGATGTGTGTGGGGCCCTTCCTGAAGCTGTTCCAAGGAACAAACTCGGGATGACTTGAGCTGCTCTCTTTCATGTAGTAGAGATTAAGGTGTGTCTGTGAGCCCATACATGTCTGCTGGTGCCTAATCTATTCTGACTCATAGAGACCCTATAGGACAGAATCGAGCTGCCCCCTAGGGCTTCCAAGGCTGCAGATCTTTCTGGAATCAGACTTCCATGTCTTTCTCCTGTGGAACAGTTGGTGGGTTTGACTAGCAATTAACTGCCAAGCACTTTAACCATGGAGCTACCAGCACTCCTTGTAACTATGGTCCCGGTGATGCAGTTAAATCCCAGCTTAACCATTTTCCCAGCTGTTGACTTCTCCTGTTTCCTCTCTGATCTGTCTCCTCTGCCATCCTCTGTCCTCTCCATCCTTGTCTTCTCTGCCACTTTCTCACAGGGACCTGGGAGCCCAGCAGCCTGTGTGCCATGGGGAATGTTCTCTGAGTGGTTGAGTCAAATGGCAGAACCAAAGTCTGGGCCATAATCAAGTTCTTGCTCAAAGACTTTTGCCAATAGTGTGTCACTGTCCCCATCAGATAAGGGTGGCTTCTTTCTCTCTGCAAACACACTCCAAGAATGTGACTTCCGTTCCCCACCTGTATCTGTTTTTACTCCTTATTTCTCTTCCTTCCTATACAGATCAGACAAACACTGCCATGTTTCAGGCAGCAGATGAATCCACAAGCTCCTTGAGTTAATTGGTTTCCTGGTCTCTCCCTGGCAGCTCTGCTGTCCTGTGGCCATTTTCAGCCCCCATGCTGTCGGGCTGCACCGAGGAGGCCAAATGCATTAGCACATTGCTCAGAACCCAACCCTGATGGCTTTGCCTTCAGTGACAAATGAGGATTCTGCCTAGGGTGTCACCTCCAACTGTGCCAACCTCATCCACATCACAGCATTATGTCCAGACCCAGCTCCTCAGCACCCTGGCTCACCCCCACACCCCTATCTTACGGACTGTCTCCCAGGCTTCCTAGTAATAGGAGGCTTGTTGTTGTTAAGTGCCATTGAGTCGATGCCAACCCATAGCGACCCTGTATAGGGTTTCCAAGGAGCAGCTGGTGAGCTTGAACCACCGACTTTGCAGTCTGACACATTAACCCTTGTATCCCTACAGCTCTCACCTCATCGTTGTTTACCTTACTCTCCTCCCTCCTGGTGCTTGCTTGAAAGTGAAGAGGACTTGAAACATTTACTTATGAAGCTCAAAGAGCACAGCCTTCGATATGGATTACATCTCAATGTCAAGAAAACAAAAATCCTCACCACTGGACCAATAAACAACATTCTTATCAATGAAGAAAAGATTGAAATTGTCAAAGACTTCATTCTTCTTGGAACAACTATCAACACTCGCAGAAGCAGCAGTCAAGAGATCAGACGACATATTGCATTGGGCAAATCTGCTGCACAGGAACTTTTTTAAGTGTTGAAGAACAGAAATGTCAGCTTGAGGACTAAGGTGTGCCTGACCCAGGCCATGGTGTTTTCAATAGCCTCATATGGATGCGAAAGCTGGACAGTGAATAAGGAAGATCGTAGAAGAATTGATGCCTTTGAGTTGTGGTGTTGGAGGAGAATACTGAAAGTGCCATGGACTGCCAAAAGAACCAATAGATCTGTTTTGGAAGAAGTGCAGCCAGAGTACTCCTTGGAGGCCAAGATGGCTAAACTTCGTCTCTCATACTTTGGACATATTGTACGGAGGAAACAGTCACTGGAGAAGGATGTCATGCTGGGTAAGGTGGAGGGTCAGAGAAAAAGAGGAAGACCCCTAACGAGATGGATTGGCTAGGTGGCATCATTGATGGACTCAAGCGTGGCAGCGGTAGTGAGGGTGGCCCAGGATCAGACATTGTTTCGTTCTGCTGTGCATGGGGTCACTATGAGTCGGTTCGGACTCGATGGCACCTGACAACAACAACAACAACCTCCCTCCTGGAGAGAATGGGACTGAGCTGCATAGGACCACTTCTTATGACAGGTACATTACAGGTATTTTATCCACAGTGATGATTCTCAGCATCATCTCCCACCTCACCCAGCGCCCAGCTCTCTCCACATCTGTGCGAGATAAGGTTTTGTGCCCACTTGATTGGGCCTGAATTCTCAGTGGTTTGACAGTTAAGATGTAGTAATCTCCTGCGAATTGAGTCCTGGTGGGGCGCTGCTGGATCGTGCACTGGACCACAAAGTTAGTTTGAACCACAAGGTCGGTGGTTCAAACTCACCAGCTGCTCTTCAGCAATCCTATATGGGGTTGCTATGGGTTAGAACTAACTTGATGACACAACAAATCTAACTTGATGGCACAACAACATCAACAAATGTCCCACAAGTGGAATCCTGGTGTGGTGCTGTGGGTTAATATGCTGAATTGCAAAGTCAGTTTGAACTGCAAGGTTGGTGGTTCAAGCTCATCTGCTTGCTTCTCAGAAACCCTATACAGGGCCACTATGGGTCAGAACCAACTTGATGGCACTTAACAACAACAACAACAATCTCCCAAGATGAGATCTAATATGATACAATCACCCATGATATGGTCTGATGTGTTCAGAGCTGATCTGAGGAAATTATCCTGTTGTTGGTGGTAAGTGCTGTGTAGTCAGTACCAACTCATAGTAACCCTGTATAGGGTTTCTGTGGAGTGGCTTGAACTGCTGACCTTGCAGTTCAAAGTGACCTTGCAGTCTAGCACATTAACACACATTGCCATACCAGGACTCTATAATTGCCCTCTGTGTTGTAAATTCTCGCTTCTATGATGTTAATCAGGTTGGACTCAGTCTACAGGATTAGGTTGTATCTTGAGTTGATATCTTTTGAGATGTGGTGGTGGTTATGTGCCATGAAGTCCGTTCTGACTCATAGCAACCCTGTATAGGGTTTCTGAGGAGGAGCTGGTGGCTTTGAGGCACAGACTTGCGGTTATCAGTCCAGTGCTTATCCTGCAGAGTCACACCTGGAGGTCCCATAAGAGACTTGGGTGGTTTGTTGTGTGCTGTGGAGTCAGTTCCAACTCATAGCGACTCTGTATTAGGTTTCTGAGGCTGTAAATCTTTACTGGAGCAGAAAGCCTCATCTTTCTCTCGCAGAACAGCTGGTTGCTACACACTGCTGAGTTTGAGCTTAGCAGCCCGATTCATAACCCCTACGCTTCCAGAGCTCATTTTTGAGTAGAGCGTGTCCTTTGCACCTGGTGTCTCTGCAAGTGAAGTTACTAGATCCAGCGGAAGTTTGATGCCAAGATATGTAGACATCCCCAAGGAATGCTGGGCCTACAGATGCTAACAGGACAGAGAGCAAACCCTCCTATTGAGTCAGCTCTCTGAATTTAGACTTCTAGCCTCCTGAACTAGGAGAGAATAAGAATTTGTTTGTTTTGATATTTTTGTTTTAGCAGCACTAGATAACTAAGACAATCCATTACAAAGATTCACTATAAAAGTGGGTTTTCCAGTGGGGATCAAACCCTCTGTGTCGTGGCATGTAGAATATTGGCAGCAGGGAACTGATGTAATATGTTAATCAGAAGCATTTGGTTGCATCAAGGCAAACATACTCAGTTTACACCCGCTTCAATCAAGCAGAGCGTTTATTAGCTAATGGGACAGAAGAATCCAAGGGTTATGACTTCAGGCATGGCTGGACCGATTTCTTTATCTTGGCTTTGTTCTCAGAAAGACAGGATGGCTGCCAATAGCTCCATCTTCTCAGCTAGCCCAGAAGAAAATGACATTGTTTTTCTATATGTCTCAAAAAGTTTTACCCCTAAACTCGGTCTCATGGACTCTGACTGGGTCACAGAGTGCTGCTTGGCCAGGTCTGGGTCACAGGTCCAGTTTGAAGCCACAGGTTAAGTCCACTCTGGTCTGAACCACCTGAACTGAGGACGTTGTTAGGCCTCATGAATGAGAAGGTGACCAAGAGACAGATTTTTATTTTTTGAACGGAAGGACTTAACATATACTCTGAAGCTCTGTTATTAAGCACATATTTATGCATGATTAATATGTCTTTGTAATGAATTGATTTTTAAAAATTTTATCATGAAAGTAACCAAAAAACCTAAATTCATTGCTTTTGATGAGATTCTAACTCACAGCGACCACATAGGACAAAGCAGAACGGCCGCATAGAGAGGCTGGTGGGTTGAAACCACAGACTTTCAGTCATCAGCTGATGCTTAATTAGTGTGTCACCAGAACCCCTGATTACATTATGAAATGCCCCATGTATCTCTGAAAATTCTTCAAGTATCAAAGCCTACTTTGTCTTATAGTACTATAATGGCGGCAGCTTTCTTATGTTTACTGGTCTATGGTGTATCTGTTCTAGTTCTCTACAGTCGCTGTAACAAATAACTACAAACTTGATGGCTTAAGACAACACGGATTTATTGTTTTACAGTTATGGGTATCAGAAGTCTGAATTCCATTTCACCGGATTCATGTCAATGTGTCAGTTTGGCTGGTGCTTTGTGGAGACTCTAGAGCAGAATTCATTTTCTTAATGTTTCGGGCTTCTAAAGGCTACCTTTCCCCTAGGTTTAATGCCCCTTCTGTTGTCTTCAAGGTGTATCACTCCATTCTCTTGCTCTCCTCTTATTAGGATCATTGTTTAATTGAAGACCTACTTCAATAATCCAGGAAAATCTCCTTCTCTCGAGATTCTCAATCATACTGGCCAAGTCCCTTTTGCAATAAAAAGTGCCGCTTACAGGTTTTAGGGATTTGCATGTGGTCCTATCTGGAGCCATTGGTCAATTTACCATACATAGTGACTTCTTATATCTACTTTCAGCCTCTCTGTGTTTTTATGGTTAAGGAACATCTCAGACAGTACATAGTTTGGTCTTGCTTTTTTTAATCTTCAGACAATCTCTGTCTTTTTAATAGGAATGTTTCATTTGTTAGCATTGAATGTAATTACGATATGATTGAATTTAGGTCTTCTCTTTGTTTTCTCTTATTTTTGTTCCTCTGTTCTTTTTTCCCAACCTAATTTTATGCATTTGAATATGCTATATATTTTAGTCCCATATTATTTTGCCTATTGGATTTTTAAGGAGCTCTGGTAGCGTAGTGGTTACGAATTGGGCTGCTAATCTCAAGGTAGGAAGTTCGAAACTATCAGCTGTTCCGTGGGAGAAAGAGGAAGCTTTCTGTTCCCATAAAGAGCTACAACCTTGAAAACCCTGTATAGGGTCTCTCTGAGTTGGAACAGACTCCACGGCACATCACTACCACCACCACTATTGGATTTTTAGGTAAGCCTTTTTTATTATACTTTTAGTTGTTGATTGTAGAATGTATGTCGTTAAACCTATGTACAGTCTGGTGGTGGTGGTGGTGGTTATGTGTCGTGGGGTTAGTTCTTACTCATAGCGACCCTATATAAGGTTTCTGAGGTTGTAAATCATTACAGGAGCAGAAAAACCTCATCTTTCTCCCATGGAGCAGCTAGTAGTTTTTAACTGCTGACCTTGAGGTTAGTAGCTCAACTCATAACCAGTGTGGTACCAGAGAGTTAATTATATACCGCTTTAACTATACTGTGAAAAACCTCTAACTATATAGATTCACTTACTCCTACCCAGCCTTCATGTTTTAGTTGTCGTATGTATTGCAGATACATGTTTTAAATTCAAAAATAGAATTTTGTAGTATTTATTTAAAATCGGGCTTCAGAAAACTATGGCCTTTAGGCCAAGTCTGGTGTATTACTTGTTTTTGTAAATAAAGTTTTATTGGAACACAACCATGCTGTTGTCTTTGGCTGCTTTTATAGGACAGCAACAGAAGTGAGTAGTTGTAATGAAGACTATATATTTTATCAAAAAAAAAAAATTGCAAAAAATATGTACTTTTTGGGACTTTACAGAAAAAAAATGCCAACCCCTGCTTTAAATAATCATGTGTGTTTTAAAGACGTTGTTGTTGTGAAGTGCCATCGAATCATTTCCAACTCATAGCAACCTTATTTAGAGTTTCCAAGAAGTGACTGGTGAGCTTGAACCACCGACTTAAAGGGAAATAGGCTTTTTTAAGTTCTCAAGTATTTATCATATGTGAAGTCCCCAAGTCTTTCTTGAAGGTCCGGGTTTTCCTCATACTCCATCAGCCTGAAGAATGTGATTTCGGCCGTCTTGTAGAAGTGTCTTTTTTTCCAGGCGTTAACCACTTTGCCAAATCTGCCTGTTTTGGGTCACTCTTCAACTCCTGTGGATTTTTCTATTTTTTTCCTTGAGTTTGTATCTACAGCATGGTTGTTTCCATGGGAGCTACCCAGCCGTGCCTGGAAGAAGAACCACTACCATCCTTTTAGGATAGTTATAATTTACCTCAGGTGTAGTGAATTCTGGGCTACTAGAAATCTCGTGGACTTTGGACATGTTATCAAGAGGGACCAGTCTAGTGGAGAAGGATACCCTGCTTGGTAAGTAGAGGGTCAGCAGAAAAGAGGATGATCCCCAACTAGATGGACTGAAAAATGGTTGCTAACAATCTATTCAAACGTAACAATTGGGAGGGTGGCACAGGACTGGGCAGTGTTTTGTTTTGTTGTGCTTTGGGTCACTGTGAGCCAGAGCCTTCTTAATGGTATTTGGCAAGTACAGAAGTCTTCAGGCAGAAGCTAGAAAATCTGCGGGAAGAATAATGTCATAGTCTGAGTTCTCAAGAGACGCAAAACCAACAAAACGTATATAACCGAATCAGCAGGTCATGCTGGACTGCTGCTGATTTCCAGGATTGGCAGGCAGTGCAGCAAGCCGCTCGCTCAAGTCCACATCATTGGAGGTTGGATGACAAGTCAGATGAAGGATCCAGACCCAGCAAAAAGCAAGCAAGCTTTGCCCAAGTGTCCAATGTCCTGAAAACAGTTTACACCCCTGAGGAAACTTCCTTTCAACGGATTGATTGGCTGCTCATAACAGATCTCATCATGGGAGTCCTGATGTGGCACTATGGGTTAATGTGCTGGGCTGCAAAGCTGAACTGCAAGGTCGGCGGTTCAAACTCACTGGCTGCTCCTTGGAAACCCTGTACAGGGTCGCTATGGGTCAGAACCGACTCGACAGCACCGAACAACAACAACAACTACTACAAAACCACTGAGAATCCTGGCCCACTCAAGTTGACCCCAAACCTTAAGCATCACAGAGAGATATTAGAGGATTATCTATCAGATGGCAGAGAGGAGGAAGAGGAGGAAGCTGCTCCAAATGACCATAGGTTTATGAGATTGTATAACTGCTTGAAGGTTGCTTGGGGCCATAGATATAAATTTCACAAGACAACTACATGTCTGTATGAAGGGAGGTGATTTTGTGTAAGACACTCGCCTAACCCTTTAGATAAGTTTTTTCATTGTGTCTTTATAAAAACCCATTGATGTCCCATTTTATAGATGAGACATGTGAAGGTATATGGGGTGAAAGATGTGTGCAGGTCAGATAGCTAATGATGGATCCACCCATAAAACCCAAGCAGGTCTGATGGCAGAATTCATGCCCTTGGCCAACGCTATGCTTGGGGCCTTCTCTTAGCCCCTGACTGCCCTGCTTAATTGCTCATGGGTGTTTCTGTTTGTCTGGATAGACAAAGTCTGTGGCTAGAACGTAAGCTCCTAGAGTGCATGAGTTAGGGGTTTCCTGTCTGGTAAAACCTTTACATGACCACAACCTCTGCACTGTACGTATCTCATTTTACAGATGTTAGGAAGTAGGGCTGATTTTCAAAGTGAGAAATGAGTGGTGGGTGGGCTAGAGACTCTGAGGACCACCCATCTGTCAGTTTGCTGCACCGTGGTGGTCTTCATGGTGCTGTGATGATGGGATTTCAAGTATCAGCAGGGTCACCATGGTGGAGGTGTCAGTGGAGCTTCCAGATCAGGACTGACGAGGAAGAGAAGCTTGGTGATTTACTTCTGAAAAGTAACCAATGAAAACCTTACAGATAACACAAGGACATTTTCTGACTCATTTGCTTTGGCTGTGTCATCAGGAGGCATGGTTGTCTGGAGGAGGATGTCTCGTTTGATGAAGCAGAGGGCCGGAGAGGTGAGGATGACTCTCAGTGATGTGGATTAGCACAGCAGTACAACGATGAACTCAACTACACTGGGGATAATGAGGACAGTGTAGGACCATGCAGCATTCTGTTCTGATGCATGGAGGATCATCATGAATTGGAGGCCAGTGGATGACAGGGAGTAGATTAGAAGACTGTGTAAAGTTTCCTGAGTGAGGCGGGGTCAGAGCAGAAGGAAGTAGGCGAGGTTCTGTACACCATGAGGTGCTGGAGTCGGATTTGAAGACTGGCAGTCATTTCCAAGAGGCAGAGTTGACGGGCAGACAGAAACCTGTGTCCTTAGACTCAAAGAGACAAGTTTCAGGAGCAGGTGTTGATGTAGGCAATCAGGACAGATGTCTGGAAGACATTAACCTGCTGAAGTTCCAGAATCTCTGACCCTCACCCCAACCAAATGCAGGAGACACACCGCCTTCCTTCCTCCTCTCTCTCTCAGTT
This sequence comes from Chrysochloris asiatica, assembly GCF_000296735.1. Lineage (NCBI taxonomy): Eukaryota > Metazoa > Chordata > Mammalia > Afrosoricida > Chrysochloridae > Chrysochloris > Chrysochloris asiatica. Next base: position 9,176,650 of record NW_006408555.1, read on the forward strand.
TCAGCTCCCCAGCTTGGCCTCTGATAGCAGGTGCATAATAAATCCTTGTTGAATTAAATTAAATTGTTTAAGGAGCCATGTTCTTAGCCAGACCTTTCTCTGCTGTCAAGGAAGAATTTATTTAACAAGACCTAGACTTTGGCAAATAGATTTCACTTCTCTTGGCTGGTCTGTGGCTATGATTTAAGATGCTGAGGTGGTTGCCCAGTGTTGGGAAATCAGCTCTTTTTGGGGGGAGAGGGTGTGGCTTAAAGATTGGAGAAGAAGTTAAAGAAGGAAGCTCTGAAAGGGGTATTTGGTTCATAATCTGGTTTCCCCGCCCTCAAATGCTCTGGATCCTTGGAGTGTGCAGTTGACCCTCAAGTGGTGGAATTCATTTTTGTAGAGAATGCAATAACTTTTGCATCAGAACAAACAGCCCAGGGTCACCGTCGGTAAGAAACCAAGGCAATATTTGTGTCTGCTGCCACTTTTCATACTTCCTTTCTCCGTGGACATTGTCTGTTGCAAGCGACATCTTAAATAAAATATATCTGAGCTGTGAGGTGCATCTTGTTTCACGACCTGCAGAAAAAGGTGCTATTTTTTCCCACATCCCCAGAGCTAAGATGGAGGAGTTACCGCAGGGCTTACACATCACCTGTTTTTCAAGAAGACAGTGGCAGGGACTAGAGCAACCCCGAAGTTCAGCAGTGGAAGAACTCAATGGGATGTTTTCATATTAGTGGGCAAGTATCACGTGACTCTAAGCACTCAGTCACAACTCCAGTAAATGCCAGTTCTTATCCCCAGTTTGGGTGGAACGAGCACCAGCTTCTTCTGGAGGGACCAGGTGGAGGGGGAAGAAGCCCAGTGGGTGTGGACAGGCCACAGAGCAGGGTGACTTCTAATGCTAGTGTGCAGACTGCTCAGGAAACTTAACTCTTTCAGGTCTAGTCCTTGCCTTCAGCTGGAGAGAATGCTCTAGAGCCAACACTGTAACCTTCCTTCTAAGCCTTCTACAAACTAGACCCTCAGATCCCTCCAGGTATAATTACCTGGGAAGTAGACTCAATGTACTTAGCAGTGGACGATTCTCCTCATAAAAGGATTCTCTTTTTGGCAGGAATGTGGAAGTTGGTCCAGAATTTAAAAGACTGCAAACACATAGGCAAACTGGAAACTTCATTTTACCTTCTTCTAGTATGTGCTCAAAGAAGCTGTCCTGGCGATGCGAGGGTTGCACTGCTTACCATAGGTCAGTAGTTCAAACCCACCAACCATTCCTTGGGAGAAAGACAAAGATGTCTGTCTTGTAAAGAGTTACAGTTTAGGGCCTCTCTGAATTGGAATGACTTGATGTCTGTGGGTTAGTAGGTGCTAAAGGAGGCCCGGTGGTAGCTGAAGTACTCAGCTGCTCTCTGAAACGTCTGGGTTCGATCCCACCAGCTGCTCTTCAAGAGAAAAAGTCGCATTGTGCTTCTATAAAGATTTACCACCTTGGAAAGTCCACAGGGCAGTTCTACTCCGTCCAACAGGGTGATTGTGAGTTTGAATCAAGTTAGTGGTGGTGCGTTTGATTTTTCCAGTACGTGCTAAAATTAACAAGAAAGGAGCCCTGGTGTCACAGTGGGTTAAGCGTTGGTCTGCTAATGATGTGGTTGGCAGTTCAAACCCACTAGCTGCTCCAAAGGAAACAGCTGAGGCAGTTTGGTCTCGTAACTATTTACAACGTTGGAAACTCTGGAATAGGTCTACTCCTTTGAGTTCACCTTAAAACATTTCAAGGTACAGTCAATTGGGAATACAGGTGACCTAAATGGGAACAGTTTCTGTTCAGTTTTCTCCACCACCAGAAAGTGTTTTTTTCCTTCTTTTGGTGCTGTTTTCGTAGATGGTTCTCCATGTATCTTTAATGAACAAGTGATACACAAACATTAACGACATTAGAAATTGAAAAGCTATGACCCTGTGCCCTAGCTCAGTAATTTCATTTTTGTTTAAATCCATAATTTATGTGTAATTTACACTGATAAAACAACGCTAGACCCGCTCCTCTGTGCTTTATCTCCATGTCAACATCTTCCCCGTGGTGCAATGAAAGTCATTTTAATGATTCCTTAGAATCCTGTCCCATTGCTGTTCAAAAACATTGATTAAAATTGCCCCTGACTATTGAACCATTTACGTTGTTTCCAAAGATTCGCTCTTAGAGAAAATCACATAGTATATTTGCATGCATATGATTTTATTTTCTTCTGTTTCTCTTAATATCCTTAAACAAACCTCATAGAAACAGCATTGTTACCCTTAAGGGACATGTCTGCTTTCAGGAATATTTTTACAGATGGTAAACACAGCGTGGTGGAGGTGTCTGGCCTCCTCTAACTTCACAAGAATGGAGGAATGGAGGCACAGCCCAATACTGATGCCTCTGAGGTGGAGGTCAGACATGCCTCCTCTCTGACCAATTCTAACATCCTTCCCACATACTCTCTCCTTCTCAGCTGGGCTCAATAGTTCATTGACGTGGCCACACGACACTCACAGACCACATTAACAGGAGTGGGCTATGTTAATTGTTGTTGTTAAGTGCTGTTGAGTCAATTCTGATCCATAGCAACCCTGTATAGGGTTTCCAAGGCTATACATTTTTACGGGAGCAGAAAGCCTCATCTTTCTTCTGCGGAACAGCTGGTAGTTTCGAACTGCTGACCTTAAAGTTCGCAGCCTGATTCGTAACCACTACGCTACCAGAGCTCCTAGGGTTTATTCGTAAGTAGGTTATAATCTGGAGTACTGGTGTGGTGCTGTGGGTTAATGCGTCAGACTGCAAAGTCATTTGAATTACAAGGTCGGTGGTTCAAGGTCACCAGCTGCTCCTTGGAAACCCTATACAGGGTTGCTATGGGTTGGAACCGACTTGACGGCACTTAACAACAACACCAATGACAGGTTATGATCTAGGTTCAGGAACGCTCAGAATCCAATTCTCTGATCAGGACAGCTAGGACAGCCTCTTCGGAGTCATTCTGTATGTAGTCAGATCTCCCTCTGGCCTTTGGCCCCTCACACCTTCAAGCCTTTGGGCTGGCCCAGTCTCTGGCCTGCTCAGGGAAGTTTTACAAAACTCTTTCAGTTCTGCCAGCAAATGCCCAGAGACACTCCACTCCACTTGAAGTAAGCCCTGGCCTGAAGGCACTCAGCTCTCTCTGTGAGTCAGTGATCCTAGCTCCTCCAAGTGTCCATTCATCCAGCTAGCTTCCTGTCTGAGGTGCTCAGTTCTCCTGCTCTGTGGACTGGGAAGTGCACAGCATCATCTGCAGCCAATCTCCAGGTTCTGTGCCCTCTGATCTTTCTGTTTCTCTGACGATGCTTCTTGTTGTCTCTGGTGTTAGCGCTTTCTTGCTATGTCTCCTGGATCCAAGAGATTCCCAGTGCAGGATCCTGGGTCTGATGGATGTGCCCCACTTCATTCACTCCTTCTTGATGATGGGAGAGGGTCTCCATTTTACTCTGGGATTGGCACTCTTTTAAGCCCAGCAGGATGGCAGAATTGATCAATCCCCTTATTAGGGTTCCATACACATAATTTGCATGCTCCTCCCCTACAAGAATGCCAGGCACCTATGTTCATCATTAGCAAGCTGTCTAATTCTCTTGCAGGGCCATGGGAACCTCATTTGAAAAGTCCTACCCAGTCATTTTGGGAGCTTGGTGGCTCTGGAGAATAAGCACTGGACTGTGACCCATAAGGTCGGCAGTTCAAGCCCACCAACTGCTCCAAAGGAAAAAGATGAGGCTTTCTGTTCATGCAAATATTTATAGCCTTGGACACACTCTATATGGTCACTGACATGTCAGCTGACATGACAGCACTTGATAACAACAACCCATCTGCTGGAAGTTATGAAGATGGTAGGTGGACAGGCCTTATTAAGTACTTCCTGCACCACATGTATCTTCATAATGCTTCCCAACATGGTGAGAGCAATTTACAGTGGATGAATGGGAAGATGCAGCCCACTGAAAACGCACCAGCATTTGGGGTTAAAATTTGTCAAATTTAGATTTAAGAGACCATCACCCTGTTGCTTAATTTTCATGTATTTGATTTCTCTCCAAGTTTCTAATCTTCTTTCTAGCAAGAGGGACCTAACTGTTCCCCAGCTAATCAAAGGCAGAGTGTTCAGTTGGCTTCAAACCACATGCAGTCATTTCTCTAAGTGCTAAGAATTCCTGTAGACTTTCCTTCCATGAGCCAAACACAACAAGAGAGGGAACAAGTTATCTACTAGTGTGATGCTGCCAGTCTCTATAAAACTTAAGGTCTGTATTTTCCCCCAAACAGGGAAAGCAATCATCTCAATTACATGATTTCTCACATTTTCAACTTTGGAGCTGTTATCTCTTCTTTTCAGTCCTCATCCTGCTTGACCCCCAGCAACGCCTGTCTCCTTGAACAGTTCCTTTCTCTCCTTTGTGTCTCTGGCCTCATTTCAATTTTCTTCCATTTCTCCAGCTGTTTGTTATAGAGTATTTTTGGTTTGCCTCCCTCTCCTCTGCCCTGGCCATTAATTGTGGAGTTTCTTGGGTCTTAATCGCCTCCCTTTCTTCTGTGCTCCCTGACAATAGCCTTCCCACCATGGGTTTCTATTGTCATCTTCATGCCATAGCTTCTAGACCTTCAGCCCGGACCTCTGTGTGCTGATGCTTAGAGAGAGTGTCAGTGGATGTCTCCATGTGAATGGTTAGGAATGGGCAAGTTGAGAGTCACACTCTTCCTCTTCTTGTCACCCTCTCAAACCTGGTCCTCTCCATCTCAGAACATGGCACTTCCATTCATTCATTTGGCCAACCCAGAAACCAAGCAGGCATCCTTGATGCCCTCCTCCTGCTCCATTTCTACATCTGTGTCACTACCAAGTCCTGTTAATTTACCTCCTAAACATATCTCCTATTATAGCAATATGTGCAAAGACCTGGAGTCAGAAAACCAAAAGGGAACAGCATGCTAAGCATTTCTCAAGCTGAGGAAACTGAGGGACAAATTCAAGCCTCATTTGCAATATTGAAGGATTCTATGGGCAAAATCTTGAATGCTGCAGAAAGCATTAAAAAAGATGAAAGAAATACACAGACTCACTGTACCAAAAGGAAATGGTCAATATTTACCCATTTCAAGAGGTAGCATATGATCAAGAGCAAATGGTACTGAAGGAAGAAGATTAAGGTGCACTGAAGATATTGGCAAAGAACAAGATCCAGGGAACTGATGGACCACAAACTGAAATCTTTCAACTAAGCGATGCAGCACTGGAGGCACTCACTCATCTATGCTAAGAAATTTGGAAGACAACTACCTAGCCAACTAACTGGAAGAGATCCATATTTGTACCCATTCCAAACAGAGGTGACCCAATGGAATGTGGCAGTCACCGGACAATATCATTAATATCTAATATAAGTAAAATTTTGCTAAAGATAATCCCAAAGTGGCTGCAAACATACATTGACATACTGGGAACAAGGAATATCATTGCTAAATGTCAGGTGGATCTTAGCTGAAAGCAGATAATACCAGAATGATGTTTACCTGTGCTTTATTGACTATGCAAAGACTTTTGATTGTGTGGGTCCTGACAAATCTATGGACAACATTGTGGAGAATGAGTCCAGAACAGTTAATTGTGCTCGTGAGGAACCTGCACAAAGACCAAGAGACAGTTTTTCGAACAGGACACTGGATGGTTTCAAATTAGCAAAGGTGTGCACCAGAGTTGTATTCTTTCACCATACTTATTTAATTGGTATGCTGAGTACATAATCTGAAATGTTGGATTATGTGAAGGAAAACCTGGCATCAGGATTGGAGGAAGACACATTAACCACCTGCCTTAGGCAGATGATACAACCTTACTTGCAAAAAGTTAAGAGAACTTAAAATATTGATGAAGATCTCAGACCACAGCCTTTGATATAGGTTTTACCTCTATGTAAAGAAAATGAAAATCCTCACCACTGGACCAATAAAAAACATTCATATAAATGGAGAAAAGATTGAAGTTGTCAGAGGCTTCAGATCAACCATCAACATTCAAGGTAGCAGCAGTCATGAAATTACATGACATATTGCATTAGGCAATGTGCTGTATAAAACATCTTTAAAATGTTCAAGAGCAAAGATGTCTGTTTGGGGACTAAGGTGCGCCTGACCCGAGCCATAGTACTGTCAGTAACCTCAAATGCATATGAAAGTTGGACAGTGAATAAGGAAGACCGTAGAAGAATTGATGTATTTGAGTTATGGTGTTGGAGTAGACTATTAAATGTACCATGGACTGCCAAAAGAATAAACCAATCTGTGTTGGAAGAAGTATAGCTAGAATGCTCCTTAGAAGCCAGGATGGCTAGACTTCGTCTCTCATGCTTAGGACATATTGTCAGTAGGGACAAGTCCTTGGAGAAGCATATCATGTTTAGTGAAGGGTCAGAGAAAAGGAGGAAGACCCCACTAGATGGATTGGCGCAGCGATAACAGTAATGGTTCAAACATAGCAACATCCATGAGGTTGGTGCAAGACTGGGCAGGGTTTGGCTTTGTTGTGCATAGGGTCACTATGAGTCAGTACCAGCTCGATGGGACCCAACAACAACAACAACAGCAAACTTACCTCCATCCATTCACTTCTCGCCATCTCTTTTGCCTCCATCTTAATACAAAAATATTGGTCTTCCCACATCCACTCACCCTCGCTTCTCATTTTGTTTAATCATACCCTCTTTACTGAAGCAGCGTCCTCCCTTTACTTAACGGTATTGTTCATATTCCTCTATGACTTACCATACTCTTAGGATAAGGATGTAAATTCTTGCTATAGCCCAGAAAGCTCCATGTTCTGGCCTGTTCTTCTCCAGTTTCATCTCATTTCATGTTCACACTTTCTCTTCCTGCTTTAGTGCTACTTTGCCCTCTCTGTGTTGTTTATATACCAGAGGCCCTTTTTCACACGTTGTCTCCCCTGGTTAGTATAGCTCCCTGCCCCCTTTTGGTTCGAAATCCTTCAAGGGAATGCTACTGAAAGGTTTTCTCTTCAGGACCAAAGCGTTCCTTCTTTTGCTGTAAGGAGGGTTACTTGCTGATAGCTGAGTCTTTCCTCAGAATGCTTTTCACCTGAGGGAGTTGCCTCCCCAAGGTTTCTGGCCTCTTGCTTGGGGCCATTTCTCTTGAGACCTCCCGGTTCCAGATGGGCTTGGCTGAGTCTTTGTTGCAACATCTTCCTCTGCCTGATTCAACTTCTCTCTCTTCATTTACAGGTTCTGTTTCTGAGAGCACTCACAAATCCAATAAAACCTGGGGACCCAACTAAAAAAAAGAAAGACATTGCTTTAATTGGGATGATTCATTACCTATCGGTAGATACTTTTGGCTTCTTGCCAATTACTAGTTGCTTGGGGCAACTGGTGCTGTTATGTGCCCTTGAGTTGGTTCAGAGCATGGTTGCCCCGTGTATAAGAGTACGAGAGCTTGCCTGGCCCTGCCCCATCTTCGTAATAGCTGATCTCTTTGAATCCATTGGTGCAGCTGCTGTATCAATCCTATTCATTTGAAATTCAGCCTCATTTTTGTTGGCCCTCTACTTTACCAAACCTAATACCCTTTTCTAACAATTGGTCTTTCCTGGTGACAGGCCTAAAAGAAGCAAGCCAACATTTCAGCTTCTCTGCTTCTAAGGAACCTCAGAGGCAACTAGGAATGGCAAACATTTCTGTGTCTAGATTGATTTATGCTGCTGCACCCTCAAGTCAGTTATGACTCTTAGTGACCCTGTATAGAGTTTTCTAAGGCTGTAAATCTTTATGGGAGCAGAAAGCCTCAATTCTCCCTCTGAGCAGCTGGTGGGCCTGAATTGCTCACTTTGCAGTTAGTAGCCTAATACAAAACCCAATAAAGCTACCAGGGCTCTTAGACCAGATGATGGGAGTAGGTCAAAAGATACAAAGCTCCTTACTTTATTCATTCTAAGTTTTGTAAGGTTGAAAAGAAAGTCTCGACTTTCTCTACTTTGGCGTAAAGAAGAAAGAGTAAAATGAAGTGGGAAGTGGGCAAATTTGTGCTAGACTGAAGGGAATAGAAACATTCCACCTATAGGATTTCTTCGGTGAGCATTCTTAGACCAACTATCTAGTTCCTGGGGAGCTGAGTCCAACTGGAGAGTTCAGTCCTGAAACAATCCTTCTTCCAGCTCTTTTAACATCTGGCGAATTTTTAGATGGACAATCTCTTTCTTAGCAGGCTACTTACTGACACATCTGCCTCTGATGTTCCTACTCTCCATGTTTAGCTTTCTTAATGCCATGTTTAAATATACTTTCAAAATCCCTGAATATCATTTATCTCAGGCAGCCGTACATCTTTGGGAGAAAGAAATCTTTGCATCAAAAATCAGAGTAGCAATTAAAAGGCATAGAGGTCTATGGGGATAAATGTAAATTGAATTGGGAATTGGATGCACGAGAAACTTTTCAAAAACCAAGAGCTACTCATTCAGTACACCAACCAAGTTATTTATTTTTTTAAAAGCAGGCCCTTTCAACTGCTTCCAGTTTATTTTCTTAATGCTTCAGTGACTAAAAATGGCAAAAACATTTTATTTATGTAAAAAGAAATCACTTGTATGCAAAGTTGCAGCTGCTTCTTGTAGGTATACAAACACATAAAAGCCTAGGGACATGCTGGTTTTTCATTTAAGAAAAAATGGCAATCTTGATTCGCTCTTCAGTGGGGAGCGGAGAATCCTTCATTCACTGAGATCTTGGAGTTTCAACTGGGTTGACAGCAGGAAATAAAATCCTAAAATGACACCCCGATTCTGCTCACATCTCATTAAGTACCGCTGACTTGGCTTTGTGCTTGATAATTGTGACGCTCTTGATTGTGTTATTTTATTTGTATTTTTAAAAAATGATGATGATGATACTGACAATATAATCTAGTATCATTTAAAGATAAATCCTGGTGTGGTACCATAGGATAAGCGCTGGGCCTTAAGGTCAGTTTAAACTGCAAGGTCAATGATTCAAACTCACCAGCTGCTCCTCAGAAACCCTATGTTGGGTCACTATGAGTCAGAACTGACTCAATAGGACTTAACAACAACAACAAAGATAAATCACTGTTGAATACTATTCGGTCACTACTTTTGCCATCCCTCTCCCCATTGTATTTTAAATATAGAATAATTTTTAGTAAAGTAATGTTCAAAAGTAGAATATTTGGAAAATAATTCAATGAAGATTCCAGTTTATTTTTTTAGAAACATCAATGAGCTTGTTTCCTGCTTGGTGAAAAGCAAACAGCAATGCGCTGTGTACGCCATATCTCGTGAGAGGATTTTTAAAAGAAGAGCAGAGAAGCACTTATAAGTCAGTTGCTTTTTTACAATTTTTATTTGGGGTAATAAGATCACCTTTGAAGGCAACTGTGGTGTGGATTTAAAGGACACACAGTGGCCCAGGTCAAGATGTATTTGTGGTTGGAAACTTCTCTCTGAGGTCCTGCCCAGAGGAGCCATGGTCTGGCAAGAGTGGAGTCACTGGAGGTTACATTGCTTGGAAGAGCTGTCGGTCTTATGTTCTGACCTGAAGTCCAAGACTGGCTCTGAAGCAGGGAGGGCATTTTCCCACCAGGTGCCATTTGCTCATGTCTGGAAACATTTTGGGATGTCATTGCTGGAAGCAAGAGGTGCTGTTTGCATCTAATGGGCTGAAGCTAGGCATGTTGCTGAACATTGTACAATGCACAGAAAAACCCCAATCAACAGTGAATTATCTACCCCAAATGTCAGCAGGACAGGCCACCATTGAAAAACCCTGATCTAGTGAGACTGGGTTTGGAATTACTACCAAGGCTCTCACTTAGAAAACACTTGGTCATGAAATGGGGCAAACTGCTTTTCCTAGAGTTGCCCAGCTCCTAAGAAGAATTTCCAGGCTGTAGCCTACGAAACTCTCTTACACTCTGGAAGCTCTTATTTGTCTCATTGTGTCCTCTCAGCCATGCTGGGAAAGGTAGTGTTAGATCCATTTTCTTGCTCTTGCTAACTGCCCCGAAGTCCACTCCATCGCTTGGCAACTTCTTACACAATGGATGGTCCGGTCTTACGTCATCCCCATCATCAGTTGCAGATCGGACCACTGTGACTTTTGGAAATAGATGGCTAGACTTTTATCTCTAGTCTGTTTTCGTCTGGAAGCTCTGCTGAAATCTGCTCATCAGCATAGCGACATGTGAGTCTCCACTAGCAGGCGGCTGGGGGCTGCATATCAGGAACCTTCAATGAGCATTGAACTTAAGGCTCCTACCGTGAAGGTGAGAATTCTACCCCTGAAACACCCTTGTCCCAAATTCAATTTACAGGTAAGCAAACCCAGAATCTGGCCACACGAATGCACTGTACAAATTGAACAGAGCTACTAAGGGATTTTGAAGTCCTCATGTGATGCTGCAAGATAATTCACTGAATCCCAAGGTTAGTTTGAACTGCAAGGTCGGTGGTTCAAACTCACCAGCCACTTCTCAGAAACCCTAAACAGGTTCACTATGGGTCAGAACTGACTCAACGGCACTTAACAACAACAGTAAGTGGTTTAAGTCCTAGTGTGGCACTATAGGATAAACACTGAACTGCTAACTGCAAGTCGGTTGGCAGTTCAAATCCACCAGTTGCTCCTCAGAAACCATAGCAAGGGTCACAATATTAGAACCAACTTGATGACACTAACCAACAACCACAATGACATAGTAAGTGGTTAAGATGTGTTCCCCCAAATGGGTGAGTCCCGGGACCCTCACTGTACTTCCTGGGAAGTCCAGACACACCTCGGAGATACTGCAGGTTTGGTTCCAGAACACCGCAATGAAGCAACTAGCATGATAATGCAAGCCAAGAGAGTTTTGTGGTTTCCCAGTCGATATAAAAACAATGCTTACCATATACTGTAGTCTACTACTTGTACAGTTGCGTGATGAAAAACGTTTGAAATCTTATGAAAATGACCAACTTGTGACAGAGGCAGGAAGTAAGCATGCGCTGTTGGATTTGCTTACTGTCCGCATGCCTAAAACCTTGCGTTTGTAAGAACAGTGAGTTTGCGAAGCCCTAAAGTGAAGCGTGTTAGAATGAGGTGTACCTGCAAGAGCTTCAGAGAGTCATTCCCAGCTTCTGCACACCTGAAACAGGAGACACAGTCGGTGCCAAATACGGTCCTCCAAGGAACTCCGTGCTTACACATGAATCTATGCAGGCCAGGAAAGTTAGCAGAGACAGCCGCTTCCATCTAAGGAGAGATACCATCGTGATGTCTCTGGCTTCACAATCACCAACAAATTAGGGGTGTGTGTGAGCTGATGAGTTTTGCAGTTGATGAGATTGGAGCATCTGTCTGTTGGGACACATCACTTCTGTCTGCAGCCTTCATGTCGTGATGGACAGTGACCCAGATAACCACTGCACAGTGAGACGGTGCAGCAGCGACAGCAAAGTGCTCGGCCATCCAGGCCTGGAAGTGGGTGTGGCGAGGACAGAAGCTTGTCTGGACACCTTCTGCTTCCTGGGAGTGACTTCTCATGGTTCATCCAGTCCAACTGAGCATGGGGGTGGGTAATGTGGCAGTTACGTAATGATGTAATGTGGCAGTTAGGTGTAATGTGCAGAGAGCCCTTCTGAGGGCAGGGTGGACCCAGCTTCATACTACAACGAGCCCAGCAGTTCTGCCCACAAAGCGGCAAATTTATCTGCTACTTACATCTATCAGTGATTTCAAGATCTGCTTGACCCAGCTTGTCTTTGTTCTTTAGTGCTCCTGTGGCAGAAATACCACACGTAGACAACTTTAACAAACCAAAATTTCTTTTCTCACAGCCTAGGAGGTTAGAAGTCAAAATTCAGAGTGCCAGCTCTGGAGAAAGATCCTGGTCTCCTTCAGCATCTGGGGGTCCCAGCATTCCATACAGATCCCCCATGTGTCTTGACATTAATCTTTTCTTGAATCTGGAAGCTTCGGCTACGGTGCAGCTATGAAGGATACTTTCCACTCCGGAACCTTCTTTCTCAGTGGTAATAAAGAGTCCGTCTTTACTCACTTCTCTCTTTTACCTCTTTTCCTATAAACACCCTGGGACACTCCCTTACATCAGATCAAGGTCCTGATGGGATCCCACCCTTGAGCCTTTTACTGTCGATCCCATGAGATCACATCACAGAGACTCATCACCTAACTGCCATGTTACATCATTACGTAACTGCCAGGCTTCTGAGAAGCAAGACCTGGCTGCCAAGCTAACACATATTTTGGGAGGACACAATTCAATCTATGATACAGCCTCTGTGTAATTTTCATCCAACTACTGAAATCTTTATTTCAACTAAAAAACAGTGTTGTGGCCAGGATCATGATCTATATTTTGCTTGTCTGTTTCCGCCTCTCAAAAGAAAATGGAAGGAATATACAGAGTCATTCTATCAAAAAGAATTGGTCGATGTTCAACCATTTCAAGAGGCAGGATACGATCAAGAACCCATAGTACTGAAGATTGAAGTGCAAACTACACTGAAGGCATTGGCAAAAAGCATGCATCCAGGGACTGATGGAGTACAAATCGAAATTCTTCAACAAATGGACACAGCACTGCAGACAGTTATTGTCTATGCCAGAAATTTTGGAAGACAGCTCCCTGGCCAACCCATTGGAAGAGATCCATATTTGTGCCCATTCCAAAGAAAGGTGACCCAAAGGAATGCGAAAATCACTGAATAATACCATTAATCTAACGCACAAGTAGATTTTGCTGACGACAATTGAAAACTGGTTGTAGCAGTACAATCACAGGGAACTGCCGGAAATTCAAGCTGGAAGCAGAAGAGGATGTGCAATGAGGACTATCATCGCTGAAGTCAGATGGGTCTTGACTGGCCATTTAACTGGTTCTGGACACTACAGCTTTCTGTTTCTACTTGTTTATTTGTCCTACTGGCATTGAATTCAGCAGTTTAAAAATTTTTAAAAATTTTTTTGTAAAGGGCCAGACAGTTTCTGGTGCAGTTACTCAATTCTACTATTGTAGCACAAAAGCTGCCATAGACAATATGCTATGCAATCAGAAAGGCATGGCTGTGTGTCAATAAAACTTTATTGGCAAAACCAGGTGGTAGGACAGGTTTTGTGGCAGGGCATAGTTTTCTGATAGCTACAATAGATTTTAAGGAACTCTGGTAGCGTAGTGGTTGCAAATCAGGGTCAGCAGTTCAAAACTACCAGCTGTTTTGAACCATCTTTCTCTGTGGGAGAAAGATGAGACTTTCTGCTACAGTAGGAAATCCTGTACAGGGTGGCTATGAGTTGGAACCGACTCCATGGCACATAACAACAACAACAGTAGACCTTAAGTTCTATGTCAGCAGCCAGGATTTCACAGGGGGAGCATTTAAGGAAGCTTCAGGCAGGCCTTTGATGGCTCAGTGCTAGCTCAGTGGCAGCCTGCTGCAGTCTTGTAAATCACAGCTCATTCTAGGGATCCAGGGATCAACAGTGGAAATGGTCATTTACATTAAACATGACTGCCTGTCAGAAGGAAGCAGGAACAATAGGAGCCCAAGTTTCTGCCATCAAGCTGTCTGTCAGTCCTGCCTGTTGGGTGACCCCGGGTGTGAGGGTCAGTGCAGCAGCCTGGACAGCCAGCCTTGGTGTGTGGTGTGGCTTGTCAGCTGAAATCCAGAGCTTTGGAAGTTCAGGCCTGACAGTGCAGCCTGATAAAGACAAGAGTACCATGGGCGATGGGCAGGCCCTTGTTGGGGGTCTGGGGGTTCAGCCATTAGATCCCCCCTGCTGCCAAGTTCTCACACAGAAAGGAAGTGGCACCTTTTGTATTTCAAGTTGACTCTGCTGTCATTGGCCAGTTGGTGAGATTTCAAGCAGATAAACGCCCCTTTGGGGAGCCTGAATGCCTTGGCAGACAATTTGAGGTCCTGATTTGATTGATAAATCCTTTGTGACAAGGGAGGATGAATGAGGCCCCTGGTTTGGGACATATAAATAGAAAATTAGCTGGCAAAGTTGTCAGAGATAATTAACTTTCTGATTCTGTGGGTCTATTCAGGTTGACATCGTGAAATTATTTAGAAGTGCATATGTCAACACTCTGACAGAATTTGGGGCTGATCAGATAAACAGCTCTGAAGATACTCGATTGTAAAGCCATGTAAGCGCTTAGCTGGCGTTTTATCGCTGCGTGCTGCAGAGAGCTGCATGGATGTGAAAGGGTCCAGAGCGGTGGGGAGTTTGGGGAGTTTGGGGTTGGCAGGTTCAATGGGATGCAGTAAGGGATGACACATGTGGTTTCTTCCGGGTACTGCTGAAAGGTTAAGAAAGTCTTAACCCTCAGTTTAACTGCAGTTAACTTTGGACTCATCCCCTCCCCAGCCTCAACTTGTAGTAGGAAGGGATGGTTACCAGAGGCTGGGCAGCACTCGCTCTCTGAAGCCTGGTTTGGTCCAGGTCCAGCAAGTGCTGTGTGTAAAACCCTGTAGAGTTGCTACTGTTTTAGACTCCTCCGGACTCTGGGTAAATCACTTTTCTTGCTGTTAAGTGCCATCAAGTCACTACTAACTCATAGAGACCCTATACAGGGTTTCTGAAGACTGACTGGTGGGTTTGAACTGCCGACCTTGTAGTTCACAGTTCAGTGCTTTTCCTCTAGCGCCATGCCAGAAGTCCTTAGCAGGCATTTTTTTTTTTTTTTTTGAGTCACTGGGTGATGTAAATGATTCATGTGCTTGACTACTAACCAAAAGGTCTGCCCAGATGCACCTTGGGAGACAGTTTCTAAACACCAGCCACTGAAAACTCAATGGAGCACAGTTCTACTCTGACATACGTGGGGGTCCCTATGAGTTGCTGTCAATTTGGCATTTCTTTTTTTTTTTATTAAATATTGTTGTTGTTGCTAAGTGCTATCCAGTCAGTTTCAACCCATAGTAACCCTGTATAGGGTTTCCAAGGAGTGACTGGTGAGCTTGAACCATCGACCTGGCATTTCAAACCAACTTTGTAGTCCAGCGTATTAACCCACAGCGCTGTACCAGGACTCCAATGACAGGATTCAAAAACACAGTATTAAGAGGGAAGAAAGCTGTTCTTTGACTTTCCATCTTGTTATTGGAAATAGCATTTGAAAAGGATAAAAATGACTAAGAACATATATTTACTGAGCACCTATTATGTGGTATGGGCCACGCTCACAGAGCTTACATCAGCTACTGAAGGCAACCAGCCATTCAGAGTCGGGGTTTGGATTTAAACTTAAGTTTGGCTCTCTCCCCAAACCTATATGTCTCTCTGCAGCTCCATTCCCATTATTTTCAGGTTAATAGAACCACAGATTCTGAGGAAAGAGTTGGAAGATCATCTTGTTCAGGGCTCAGCAAACTGGAACCTATGGGTTCAATTCATCTTACGGCCTGTTTTTGTATGGCCCATGAGATGAGAATAGTTTTAGCATTCTTAAATGGTTGGGAAAATGTCAGAAGACAAATATTTTGTGATCTGTGTAAACAACATGAAATTCAAATTTGAGTATCCCTGAAGAAAGTCTCTGTGGAATGCAGCCTCACTCCTTTGTTTATGTATTGTTGGAAGCTGCTTTCTCATGGCAGCAGAAGAGTAGAGTAGTAATGTCAGAGACCAGGTGGAGTGAAAACCAAAAACTGTTTCCTGTCTGTCCCTTTACAGAGGATGTCTGCTGGTCCCTGCTTGAGCTCCACGTTCCAGTGATAGCTCATTGAGAGCTTGGGATGTGACAGCCACTGGGCAAACTCTCAACAGGCATGAGCTAGTTATCAACTGCTCAGTGTGGACACCTTTAATTATGCTCTTCAGGTGTGGAAACTGAGATCTGGAAAGATTCAGGATGCTGGTTAGGCT
This sequence comes from Chrysochloris asiatica, assembly GCF_000296735.1. Taxonomy (NCBI): domain Eukaryota; kingdom Metazoa; phylum Chordata; class Mammalia; order Afrosoricida; family Chrysochloridae; genus Chrysochloris; species Chrysochloris asiatica. The sequence continues at coordinate 9,192,610 of NW_006408555.1, forward strand.
AACACAGCAGAACCAAGATTCCCAATCATGCCTGCCTACCTTCACACTCAAAGCTTATGCTCAGCACCCTGCCCTACAGTGGTCTTTAACTAAAAATCCATGTTCCCAGGCTGGCACTTCCCTGGCATGTGTGCTTGAGTTCTGATGGTAATTGCCAATGTGGTTGGCAGAACCGTCTGTGTCTAACCTCTGGAATCTATGAATGATACCTGATATAGTAAAAGAGACTTCACAGGTAGGATGAAGTTACGAATCCTGAGATGGGATGATGATTCGAGATGATCTAGGTGGCCTCAATGTAAACAAAAGAAGCAGGAAAGAAGACCAAAGAAGGGGAAGGAGATGGCTCAATGGAATAGAGTAGAGGTTGAGTAATGAGGGTCAGGCCACCACTCATCTGTCTGTTTGTCATACTGTGGTAGCTTGTGAGTTGCTGTGATTCTGAAAGCTATGTCACTGGTATTTTAAATACCAGCAGGGTCACCCATGGTGAACAGGTTTCAGATGAGCTTCCAGACGAACACAGAGTAGGAAGGAGTGATGAACTACTTCTGAATATTTAGTCACTGAAAACCTTATGGATAGCAGAGAAACACTGTCAGATATAGTGCCGGAAAATGAGCCCCTCAGGTTGGAAGGCACTCAAAATTCAACTGGGGAAGAGCTGCCTCCTCATAGTAGACCTCACCATGATGGCGTGAATGGAGTAAAGCCCATGGGAGAAAAGCCCACAAGATCTTCATTTGCTCATGGGGCACAACTCAAAATGAAGAGAAACAACTATAAACATCCATTGAAAATCAGAATATGGAATGTATGAAATATGAATCTGGGAAAATTGGAAGTTGTCAAAAATGAAATGGAACTCATAAACATCGATATCTTAGACCTTAGTGAGCTGAAATGGATTGGTATTGGCCATTTTGAATCTGACAACCACATGGTTTACTATGTCGGGAATTACAAATTGAAGAGGAATGGTGTTGCATTCATCATCAAAAAGAACATATCCAGACCAGTCATGAGGTACAACACTGTCTGTGATAGGATAATATCCATGCGCCTACAGGGAAGCCCAGTTAATACCACTATTATTCAAATTTATGCACCAACCACTAAAGCCAGTGAGGATG
>NW_006408555.1:9195937-9208325 GCF_000296735.1 Chrysochloris asiatica
AGATCTGTTTTGGAAGAAGTGCAACCAGAGTGCTCCTTGGAGGTCAAGATGGCCAAACTTCATCTCTCATACTTTGGACATATTATCAGGAGGGACCAGTCACTGTAGAAGGATATCATATTTGGTAAGGTGGAGGGTCAGCGAAAAAGCAGAAGACCCCCAATGAGATGGATTGGCCAAGTAGCAGCATTGATAGACTCAAGCTTGTTAACAGTACTGAGGTTGGTCCAGGATTAGGCAGTGTTTCGTTCTGCTGTGTATAAGGTCGCCATGAGTCGGTACTGACTTGATGGCACCTAACAACAACAATAACAATGAGGGACCACATGCCAAGGAGTGTGGGTGGCCATTAGAAGTTGGAAAAGACAAGGAAATGGGTTGTCCTCTGGCCTCCAGAACTCTAAGAGATTGGGTTTGTGTTTAAGCATTTAAGGAATAAGAGGAAGCCAAGACAGACACCAAGTCTTTGCTGTCCAGCTGTGCGAAGCCTGGTAAGAGGACTAGCCATCAACTAAGATAGATTTCAAAGGAACATCTATGCTATAGGTGGTTCAGCTAAGCAACTAAGGTTCAGCACCTTATTTCAGGCGGGATCAGTTTCAAAGGCCTCCCTAAAGAAGGGGGCTGTTGTAGTTAGGTAACCTTTCCTATTTTGACTTATGACAATGTCGTGTTACAGAGTGGAACTGCCCCATACGATTTTGTAGGCTGTAATCTTTATGGGAACAGATTGCTAGGATTTTCTTCCTTGGTGCCACTGAATGATTTTGAACCTCCAACATTTAGGTTAGTAGCCGAATCCTTAACTATTGTGCCGCCTGGGTTCCTTTCTAATGGAAGAAGTTGGGGGGCTTGTAATACCATGCAGTGCCTTAGGCAGGGCTTCTTCATGCCAGTTTTCTGCAGTTGGATGCTGGCATGTTCCAGCATCAGCCATAGTGCAGAAGGAAGTGAAAGACGAGAATCAAAGCAGGTCCCCTCGGCCATGCTTCAGGCCCCTCAGCTTGCTCCGCACATCTGGAACTGACGCCAGGCTTTCTGGCACGTACCTGGCAACTGACACTGCGCTCCTTAGCTAGTCTGCTCCTCAGTGGCATTGAGAATCTGGACTTCTGCGAAAGGGAAATCAGAGTCTGGCCTGCATTTTATTACTATCGTGACCATTTGCAAATTCATTTGGAAGGCAGTATCATTTACTGAATTCTTGTGTAGAATTCAGTCCTGATTACCGCCATGTCTCTGAAGCTCTGGCTCTCATGTAGGCTCTTAATTTGAGAAATTAAGACACCTGTCTCCCTCATCCAAATACAATAAACGTATGGCCACAGGACACTATTGAATGAAAAATATAATTTCATCCAGGGAACATAATTATTCGAATGAAACTAGAGAGGGGAAACTCAATCTAGGATCTGGGCATTGACGTGAAACTTCGAAGGCTATTTCCACTCATTGTTGACTTTTAATAGCACTTTGAAGACAATCGTTTGCTGCAGCAGAAACCTTGTTAATGTGTTGTTGGTTATTTAAAAATCATGTCGAGTTTCTAGCAAGAGTTCTTCTCCAGACCCCTGCTGGGGCACAGATGTATTTGCACAGATATCTCAGAAGTGAGACCCCACTACCTGTTGCTATGACCCTTGTTGATTGGCATGTTTTTTTTTTTCCTTTGGTCATGTGTGGCTCAGGATGTTATTTGAGAAGATAAAGTTTCGCTTCTATGTATGCATTAATGCATGTACCCCCTGAGTATCACATGTATATACATACCATATATACATATGCATATGATATCATGCATATTTCATGCAATTGCATACATGCATACATATGATATCATGCATATCATATGTAACTAGCATGCAGGTCACACATACATGTACATATGATATGTGTATTATATGTAATTGTATATACATATGATATATACACATACATATGACATGACTTTGTATATGTATAGCACATGTGCTATACACATGTAGCAGGTATATGTTTACATAAGCGTATATGTAGTATATATGTGTAGCCTGGAAGTATACTCTATGTGCACATATACAAACACAAAGGAGGGGACTTCAGAAAATTTGTGGTAAAATGGAATTAAAAATAGTGGAATTTTTCCACAAACTTTTTGAAGCTGCCACATATACCATACGTATCTGTACTACATGTATATATACATCTCCATCTCCTCACTAAATATACACATAAGTATTCACTAACTATACATAGCAGGGTAAGTGGAGAAATAGTGTTAATAGGGTTCTAGTTCTGTGCATTGTTGTTGTGGTTGTGTGCCGTGGAGTCAGTTCCGACTCATAGTGACCCTGTACAGGGTTTCCGAGGCTGTAAATCTTTACAGGAGCAGAACGCCTCATCTTCCTCCTGCATGCTCAGGTTTATTCCACACAAAAAGTGTTTAAGCACATCTCTGCAATCAGTGGATAGCTGCAGACAAGTTCTCTCAGTAATGTACTTGTCTTAGTCTCATTAGGGTCTATTCAAGAATCAGGTCCCATGAAAATAGTGGAAGCCAAGGGGCTCTGCTGACTCAGTTAAGTCACCTCAAATGGTTATAGTGACTATTTTGGGGTAGAGGTTCCAAAGGGATAATCTTGGTACATTTTCTTGAAGAACACTGGATGAGAACAAGGATTTATTAAGAAGAAGTTAAATAAAAAACTGCATTGGTAAGAAAAACATGAGGAATTCCCCCCTCCCTCATCAAGACGATGCATCTGCTCATTCTTTGCAACAGGCAAGAGCTGTCCTACAAGAATTTCCTTGAGAAACCCTATCCCATCCACCCTCCAGCCCTGATCTTGTCCCTTGAGCCTTATTTTTGTTCTCCAAATTCAGAGAACATTTAAACAGAACATGATCTGAGTCCCTTAAAGATGTCCAAACTGCCATTTTGACATGGTGTTGATCAAAGAGCGCAGAATTATTCAGGGGAGGGTTGGAGAGATGGAAACTTGGCCTTCTGAAGAGTGGAGACCTAGATGGAGGACATGCAGGAACAGGGGGGTCTTGGTTATCGAAGGCTGCTATCACAGAGCTACTGCAAGCGGATGGATCAACAACCAGCAATTTATTCCTTCTTAGTTTCGGAGGCTAGCGTCCAAATTCAGATTGCCGGCTCTGTGGGAAGGCTGTCTCCTTGTTGGCTCTAGGGAAAGTTCCTTGTCTCCTTTCAGATCTGTAAGCCCCGTATTCCTTGGGGATCTCCATACATGTTGGCATCAATCTTCTCCAGGATCTAGAAGCTTTATAGTGCAGGGATCCCAGGTCAAAAAGATACACCGACTCAGAGCTCTTTTATTTTGGTGGTCGTAGGTCATTCTTTCTTACTCAACCCTCTTTCCTTTTATTTCTTGTAAAATAAAAGGTATTGCATGTCATACCCTTGGGAATCTCCCTTAAATTGGGTTAGAGATGGTGCATCCCACCCTTCCAACACTCATCTGTCAGTTTGTCTACTGTGGTGGTCTTGCATGTTGCTGAGATGCTGGAAACTATGCTGCCGGCATCTTAAATATCAGCAGGCTCGCCCATGGTACACAGGTGTCAATGAAGCTTCCAGACTAAGACAGACAATGACGAAGTGAGGAGAGATACTTCTGAATGGTTAGCCCCTGAAAACCTTATGAATAGCAGAGGAACATTAACAGATGTAGTCCTGGGAGATGAAAATGTTATGAAGAGCATCAGAGTATTGTTAGATAGAGTGCTAGAAGATTAAGCCCTTAGGCTGGCAGACCCTCAAAATACACCTGGGAAACAGCTGCATCCTCAAAGTAGAGTTGGCCATGATGACACAAACGGGGTAAAGCTTTTAGGACCCTCATTTGTTAATGGGGCACAACTCAAAATCAGGAGGAACAGCTGCAAACATCCATTAATAATCAGAACATGGAAAGTACAAAGTATGAATCTGGGAAAACTGGAAGTTGTTGAAAATGAAATGGAATGCATAAAGGTTGATATCATAGGCATTAGTGAGATGAAATGGAGTCATATTTTGAATCAGATAATCACATCATTTACTATGCCAGCAACAACAAATTCAAGAGGAATGGCATAGCAGCCCCCATCAAAAAGAACATTTCTAGATCATTCTTGAAGTACAACGCTGTGATAGGATAATATTCATACATCTACAGGGAAGACTAGTTAACATGACTATTATTGAATTTTATGCACGGATCAGTGAAGTCAGTGATGATGAAGAGTTCTACCAACTACTTCAGCCTGAAATTGATCAAATATGTAAGCAAGATGTATTGAAAATTTCTGGTGATTGGAATGTGAAAGTTGGAAACAAAGAGAAAAGATCATTAGTTGAAAATACGGTCTTGGTGATAGAAATGAGCTGGAGATCCCATGATAAAAGTTGTCAATAGCAATAACTTACTGAATTCAAATACCATCGTCACCAACATAAAAGGTAACTATACACTTCAACACAATAGAATTACACAATCAAATTGACTACATCTGTGTGAAGAGATGGTGGGAAAGGTCATATCATCAACCAAAGCAAGGCCAGACACAGATGTGGACCAGACCATCAATTGCTCATATTCAAGTTCACACTGAAGCTGAAGAAAATTAAAACAAGTCCATAAGAGCCAAAATATGAACTTGAACATATCCTACCTGAATTCAGAGATCATCTCAAAGACAGATTTGATGCATTAGACACTAATGACCAAATACCAGGAGAGTTGTAGGATAGCATCAGGAACAAGAAAGCAGAAAGTCATTAAAAAGACAGGAAAGAAAGAAAAGGCCAAAATGGGTGTCAGAAGAGACTCTGAAACTTACTAATGTAAATGGAAGAAAGAAGAAGTCAACTGAGCTGAACAGAAAATTCCAAAAGGCAGCTTGAGGAGACAAAGTCGAATATTACAATGAAATGTGCAAAGACCCGGAGTTAGAAGACCAAAAGGGAAGAACACGCTCAGCATTTCGCAAACTAAGAGAACTAAGCAAAAATTCCAGCCTTGACTTTACAATAATGAAAGATTCTGTGGGCAAAATACTGAAAGATGCAAAAAGCATCAAAATAAGATAGAAGGAATATACAGAGTCACTGTAACAAAAAGAAATAGTCACTACTCAACCATGTCAAGAGGTCGTGTATCATCAAGAACTCATAGTACAGAAGTAAGAAACCCAAGCTGCACTGAAGTTATTGATGAAAAACAAGGCTCCAGAAACTGATGGATACAAATAGAGAATTTTCATCAAACTCGTGAAGCACTGGAAATACTCACTCACCTGTGCCATGACATTTGGAACACCTGTCAAACCAATTGGAAGCAATTCATATTTGTGCTCATTCCAAAGAAAGGTGACCTAACAAAATGTGGAAATCATCAAACTGTATCGTTAATATCACATGCAAGTACAATTTTACTTACTATAACTCAAAAATCACTGCAGTATACATCAACAGGGACCTGGCAGAGGTTCAAACCAGATTCAGAAGAGGAGGTGAACTAGATACATCATTGTTGATGTCAGATGAATCTTGGCTGACAGCAGAGAATACCAGAAGGATATTTACTTGTGCTTTATTGACTCTGCAAAGTCTTTTGACTGTGTGGATTGTGACAAACTATGGAAAGCATTATGGAGACTGGGTATTCCAGAACACCTAATTGTAATCTGTACAATTGAAATCTGAGAAACCTGTACATAGACCAAGAGGCAGTCGTTAGAACAGAGCAAGGGCATACTGAATGGTTTAAAATCAAGAAAGGTGTGCGTCAGGGTTATATTCTTTCACCATACTTATTCAATCTGTATGGTGAACAAATAATCTGAGAAGCTGGATTGCATTAAAAGAACATGGCATCAGGACTGGAGCAAGACTTATTAGCAACCTACATATGACATGCAGGTGATGGTACAAACTTGATTGCTACAAGCAAAGAGGGCTTAAAATACTGATGAAAATAAAATTCCCTCCCAGATAAACCACTTGAGCTCAAATCCGTATCTTCTAGTGGTTTTGGAGGAAACCAAATCAAACTAACCATTTTACCAACACATTTACTAGTTTCTTTGCCATTTAATACTTTAAGGGACCTGTGAGAGCCTGCATCAGAGAAGCTGAAAGGACTTGGATCCTAATGGGATAGTAAAGGTTAAACAAGTGTCCACAGGATAGTTTGGGATTGTCCCTCAGTATGGGTTGTACTTCAATGTAGAAAAAACAAAAATTCTCATAACTGGACCAGTAAAGAACATCCTAAAATATAGAGAAAAGATTGAAGTTGTCAAAGACTTCATTTTGCTGGGTTCAGCAATCAACACTCATGCAAGCAGCAGCCAAGAAAGTAAGTTATGATTTTGCATTAGGCAAATCTGCTGCACAAGGCCTCTTTACAGTGTTCAAGAACAAAGATATCAGATTGAGGACTAATGTGAACCTGACCCAAGCCACAGTATTTTCAATAGCCTTATATGTACTTGAAAGTTTGACAACAAATAAGGAAGATCCTAGAAGAATTGATGTATTTGAGTTATGATGTTGGAGAAGAATATTGAAAGTACCATGGACTGTCAGAATAACAAACAAATCTTTGTTGGAAAAAAATACAGCCACAATGCTCCTAAGAGCCAGATTCTCAAGGCTTTGTGTCTCACACTTCTGCCATGTTATTAGAAAGGATCAGTTCCTGGAGAAGGACATCATGCTTGGTAAAGTGGAGGGTCAGTGAAAAAGAGGAAGACCTCCAACAAGATGGATGGGTACAGTGACAGCAATGATGGGCTCAATCGTAGCAGCAACTGTGAGGCTGGCACAGGACCGGGTTGTGTTTTTTCTGTTGTGCAGAGGGTCAGTGAGTCAGAACCAACTCAATAACACCTAACAACAGCAGCTTCCCATCTTAATCCTTTTATTGGTTTATCACATCCAATCCCATCATGGGCATAGCTACATCTCAAAAGGCCAAACCACTGACAATCCTGATCCTGTCTAGTTGATACAAAACATTAAGTATCACAAATGTGTTCACATTTTGATTGTTGTTAAGTGCCCTCGAGTCGATTTCGACCCATAGTGACCCTGTATAAGGTTTCCAAGGAGCAGCTGGTGAGCTTGAACCACCGACCTTGCAGTTCAAACGACTTTGCAGTCTGACGTATTAGTCCAGAGTGCCACACTTTTGTTTAATGAATGTTTCTTTGTTTTTGAAGCAATATTTGACTTAATCCTCCTTTATGCTATATATGTGGAACACGGTGGTTCTATAGGATAAGCACAGGATGATGAGCCACAAGGTAAGTGGTTCTAGTCTACCAATTGCTCCGTGGGAGAAAGATGAGCCTTTCTGTTCCCACAAAGTGGGAACCTCAGAAACCCTATTCTGAGTCACTCTGAGTTGGACCTCACTGACTCCATGCCACGTAACAGCCACCACAGTGTTAGGAATTGGTGTGTATATACTGATACGTAGCAGTGCGTTTTTGTCCATGAAGTTGGGGGAATGGGCCTGATTTGGAGGCTTTCACCAGGCATGGTCACTGGCACAGGGGCCTAGACCATGAGTACTTTGGTTTACACCCTGTCTGATTTCTCACTGCCACACCCTGTGATTCTCTGTGTGCCTCTGGAAATGATGGGGAATGAGTATCCCTCAGCAGATGGCCTCAGTCAGTAGTGTCTGTGAGTTGGTGGGTGGAGTGTGGACAGCCATGTGTCTCTTCTCCTCGGGTTCCCCTGTAAGAGCATCTGTTTCTCACAGGGATGACCAACCTGCAGATCCACATTTCTCCCAGTTTTCTTCCTTCCCTGCCTCCTTTTCCTACTTCCCTGTTGCTTTCTCCTGGGATTCCCTCCAGATAAACCATCTGTGCTCAAATCCATGTCTCATAGTTCTTTTGGAGGAAATCAAATCAAATCAACAACCATTCTACCAACCCCTTTGCAAGTGTCTTAGCCATCTAATACTCTAAGGGACCTGGTGAGAGCCTGCAGCAGAGAATCTGGAAGGTCTTGGACCCTGATGGGATAGGAAACATTAAACAAGTGACCACAGGCTAGTCTGGGATTGTCCCTCAGTGTCCTGTTGAGTGTGCACAGGCTATTGGGAGGGAGGAACGGGAGAATGGAGTGCTGGTATGGCGCTGTAGAATAAACACTGGACTGCTAACCCATCATGTGCTCCTTGGAGAGCCAACACAAGGTGGCTATGAGAGTGAGAACCAACTTGATACCACTTAACAACAAGAAGAACAATGGGAGAAAATTCTGTAGCGTGGTCAGGGAGGGTTCCTTTGTGAGCTGTTGACCTTTGGCCTGAGACCAGCAGATGAGAAGCAAGCTTAAGGAGGTGGTGGAATGTGGAGACTTATTCTTCATCACATCAGATCACATCATGGGAGATAGACAGCTACATCTCAAATGCCAAACCACAGAGAATCCTGACCTGTCTAGTTGACGCACAACCTTAAGTATCACAAATGGCTTCACATTTTAACATCTTGGTTTAATAAAGTTTTCTTTGATTTTGTAGCAATATTTTGATTTACCTTCCTATCTGTTATGTATGGGGATACCAGTGGCTCTGAGTATGGAGTGTTAGGCACAAAGCGATGATGTGGGATTAGTTCTGAGAAGGAAAAGGTGGTCAGGATTTTAAAGGCTCTGTGAAGTCCTGGTCATTTCTTTCTAGAGGGAGAAACTGGAGTTAAAATCCACGTGAAAAGACTGGACCGTTTGCAAATGAATCTAAGCATCTGAGATGTGGATTATTGTTGTTATTAGGGCCCCTTGAGCCTGTACCAACTCATTGCAACCTTTTGCAGAACAGAATGAAAAAAAATGCGGGGTCCTGAGCCAACCTCACAATCACTGCTACGTTTGAGCTCATTGCTGCTGCCACTGTGCCAGTCCATCTTGTTGGGAGCCTTCCTGGTTCTCCCTGAATCTCCACTTTCTCAAGCATGATGTCCTTCTCCAGAGATTGGTCTTTCCTGATAACATAGCTGAAGGATGAGAGACAAAACCTCACCATCCTGGCTGCACTTCTTCCAACACAGATTGATTTGTTCTTTTCGCAGTCAGTGGTACTTTTAATATTCTCCTCCAACACTCTACCTCAAATGCATCAATTCTTCTACAGTCTTTTTTATTCATTGTCCAACTTTCACATGCATATGAAGTTATTGGAAACACCATGGTTTGGGTCAGGCGCACCTTAGACCTCAAACTGATATCGTTCCTCTTGAAAATTTTAAAGAGATCTTGTGCAGCAGATTTGCCTAATGAAATACGTCATTTGATTTCTTGACTGCTGTTTCCATGAAGTACACTAAATGATAGTAATTGCAGATAACACCTTGAGTCAGGGGTTAAACAACAATAAAGAAAGGTAGAAAACGATTGTCTTTGTTATCTAAGAACTGCCCTGACTCAAATACCACAAGCAGATGTCTTTAGCAAACAGAAATTTACTGTCTCACCATATAGGAGGCTAGAGGTCCTAATTTAGAGTGCTGAATCTAGGGGAAAGCTTGATCTTTCTCTGTTTCCTGATTTCAAAGAGGCTCCCAGAGCAGGGACCCCAGGTCCAAAGATGTGGTTTGCTCCCAGTTCTTCTTCCCTGGTGGTTGCCTTACCCAGCTTTTCTGGAGAAACAATATATATTTATATTGAGAGAGATAGCTCTGGTAAGGAGTTGGACTGCTAACCTCACAGTCAGCAGTTTGAAACTACTAGCCGTTCTGCAGGAGAAAGATGAGGCTTTCTGCTTCCATAAAGATGTGCAGCCTCTGAAACCATGTGTAGCGTTGCAATGGGTTGGAATCTACTCCATGGCACACCACCACCACTATATATATGAAATTTATTATCAAGGAAGTGGCTTACAATTGTACAGTCCCAGCTCCCCAGTGGAAGAGAGAGAGAAAGCTTTTCTCCTATGTGTATTGTATTGGGAGCAAGCCACACCCCCCAAGGAAACATTCCTTTAATTGATTGGCTACTCATAGCCACTCATCTTGGTTAACTATGCCTGAATTAGGTTTCATCACCATGGGAACAAATACATCTCAACTGTAAGACCTCTGACAATCCTGGCCTACTCAAGTTGACAGAGAACCCTAACCACCACATTGGTAGTCAGTCCTTCTGTCTCAATTTATATCTCTCCCTTTTTCATCTCTTGTAAGACAGAAGATGTTTTAAGCCACACCCCAGGGAAACTCCCTGGCATCAGATCAGAGCTGTTAGGTCCCACCCTAGTCTTCTTTTTCTATCCCATCAGATCACATCTCAGGGAACCATTACATAAGCGGAAAATTATATCACCACATAATTGCCAAGCCGCTGAGAATCATGGCCCCATCAAGTCAACACATGCATTTAGGGGGACAATTCAATCCTTGGTAGTGGTTAAGGTCTGTTGTGAAGCCTCTTTGGGTCAAATATTGGCAACGTGCTTTATGCCTGATAGCATCTCATTTTCATACTTTTATCAGCCAGCAAATTTGAGATTGTTGGCCATCCCTGCTTCACAAGGTGAGAAAAAGGAAGATCAGGGTGTTTGGGACATTTGTCCAACGCCAAGTAGTTTTCTGGGGTTAAGTTGGAAAATGAATCCAGATCTCTCTGGCTCCTGAATTCCCAATCTTTCAATTAGTAAACCACACTACCCTTTCAGTTTTGTTAAGTACTGTTTAAAGGCAATGATAAGCAATGAGTTACCTATTTGAAAATTAGTCTGTGATTTTGTGATTCAGTGAAGAAAGGAGAATCGGTTTATTAGTTTGAATGTTACTGAAGTCACGTTTCCTGTTCAATGGAAGTATTAACACATTTTGATTATTCTACCTTGTCAAGCTTTGAGACTTTTCCTTGCACTCATATTTGCTACATTTAAAGGTTCAACATCGGGGCTTCCAACAGATGCACTGACTGACTGTACTTGATGTGTTTATAGACAAGGGCTGAAACTGATGTAGAAATGTTCCTATCCATCATGACTGCCTAACATTAGCAGCACAACTTGCTGTCTGTCAGTGTGTAGTTGTGTGGGGACTTGCATGTTCCTGTGATGCTGCTGTCCAGAGGGTTACTATGAGTTGGAACCAGCTCCACAGTCCCTAATAACAGCATTGGAAGCAGCGTTCTTCCTTTGGCTGATGGCTGTTTCAAGGAACAGTGTGTTTAATTAGAGAAAAGATTTGCTCATCCATGCCACATGGGTCAAGTGGTTCAGTAATCTTTGAACAGTTCCCACCATTTGCAGATAGAAAGAGTTGTGAGTGTAAACAAAGGGATATTTTCATTACTTCCTAAGCCTGTCACTTAGTACACACACTCTCAGATTGAGTTTTTGGTGGTTTCTTAGATTGTGTTGCTAAAGAAATGGTTGTGAGCTTCCAAGGAAAGTTTTGGCCTGGGTCAGGAGATATAGGCTGGGGGTAGTAGGGAATCAATGTTCGTGTGTGTGTTTCATCAAAGTCTGGATTAGTAGCATTAGTTCTGTTTTGGTTCATTTTGAACTTAATATTGACTTCAGTCTACAAATCTAATCAACCAAGCTGATTTTAGTATTTTGATATTAACTCATTTAAGGAATAATTACTGAGCACCCACTACATGCAAAGCTCAGAGATCTCACAGTGAATCAGACATTCAAGGGCCCCCATCCTACAGAGCGTCAATCCAATGGGTCTTTCAAACAAATAACTCCCCAAACTGGTAATTTCCACACGGCTTATGGTATGTGATGGAGACTGGGAAGGGGTCTTTAGAGAGGAGGGTAGTTGGTGATGGTGCCATTTCTAGGCTTTAAAGAAATTCTATGTTTAAAAAAAAAATTTTTTTTGCTTGGGTCTTGCTGAGTTTTGTTTAGGATGTCCAGGCATAAGAGTCATATGGGGACCCCTATATCTCCTTCTAGTTTTAGTCATTTTAACCTTTCATGAACCAATAATTTTCTGCTCTGATTTTTTTTTTTTTTTTTTGCTGCTGTCAATAATAATTTTCAGTAATGGGAGGTATGCTGATTCAGGGGAACTGTTGGTTTGCAGTAATGTGGGTTTTGATACAACTCTCTGACACACATACAGTCCAGGTAGACACTTGTGGTAGGATTGGTGGGGTGAGACCCATTTCTTCAGGTTCACACAGTTATGTAGATCCCTATCAGGCAGAAGCAAGAACAGTATGTGGGATAGTGGCTTCCCAAGGAACCTGAAAGGACGAAAATGTTGGTGAGCCATAGGTCACAAAAGGGCTAGATCTCAGCATTTTAAAGTCAGACTAGTTAGAATAACCATATAGTGTTGTTGTTTTTTCTACTGAGGCATATATAATAATTTACATCTCCAAAGGGCACATTCTGCAAGTCTGCTCCTGGCC
>NW_006408555.1:9211395-9226433 GCF_000296735.1 Chrysochloris asiatica
GGTCCCATTTCACCTTTGTATAGTAAGAATGTTTCACCCAGAGTTAAAAGAGTTCATATTTTTTTTCTTACATACTTACAATGTATTTTTGATGCACATTTTCACTTGAAGGGTGTGCATGTATGTGTGTGTGTGTTTAATAGAGAGTGGGATAAAATGAGAAAGAGGGAGAATCTTTCTTTCAGGCTGTTAATACTAATGGTAGGTTTATCTTTCTGCAAACCTACAATTGTACCTTTACAATCAAGCTTGACTTCATGTGACTGAAACTCTCCTGTAGTGGTTTAAACACATAACATTTTATTATCTTTACAAGTAAAAGGATAACGAGAGATAAATAGGTCAAAGTTGGTGTGTCTTCATGTAATCATTGGGGCCACATGTTTCTTCTGCTTTGTTTCAGTGTTACTTTTAGCATGATGCCTCATGGTCCAAAGAGGCTGCTCTAGCTCCATCCATTAAACATGCATTCCAGACTTCAGGAAGGCAGACGTGTAAGGGCATACATACCCTTTCTTCTTCAAGGTAATTTTTTTGAAAGTTCACGATTACATTTCTATTTGTATCTTGTTGTCACATGGCTACACACAGCTTCAGTGGAGGCTGAGAAAATCACCTCTAAGTAGAGTGACATTTGCTGATAGAGAATAAATTCTAGCAAGCCTGTGGCAGCCTTGTGTCACTTCAAGCGTACCCACTTTATTTTCCACATAACTTAAGTCAGGCAGGTCCTTTCCTATTACTTATAATTCTCTTACTTTCTGTACTATGTGTAATTCTCTTATTTCCTCCTTTTTAACTGCCCTATTAACTTCACAGTGGTGAAAATGGCTAAGTATTTTATTTATTCATTTATTTTTGCAACGTCTTCTCAGAGTTCTTTATTTTCCCATTTTTAGCACCAGGACCATTCTTTGAGTTCTGAAAACACAAGACAGAGAGAGAGCTTTGTACCACTGATTTCACCCTTGCAATGCAATCTCTGCCGACTTCCATAGCTCAGCAGGTTTCTCAGGAGGCCTGACGGAGGAGAGTACCTTTGGATTTTTCCACCTGATTCACAATGCAGTCTGCACAGGGGCTTCAGGGGTCTTTATTCTTCCAGATGGCTGAGGCAGCACAAAGCCGTCTATTATGTCAGCAGACAGGGACTGGCCCATTTAGAAGGAATTAGTGATCCTGGTGTGGCACTGGGGGTTAATGTGCTAGACTGCAAAGCCATTTGAACTGCAAGGTCGGCGGTTCAAGCTCACAAGCTGCTCCTCAGAAACCCTAGACAGGGACGCTATGGGTCGGAACTGACTCTATGGCACTTCACAACCACAACAACAACAGTGATATTGGGAAGGAACATTTGAACTTTCAGTACTCATTTTTAATACAGCTCAGTGGAGCATCTTTGAATGTGTCCCAAGATACTCAGATGGTCTTTAATGACTTGTGCTGTGAGCCAAAACATCCTTTAAAAACTGAGGTGAACACTGAAAACATCCAGGCAGAATGTCTCACCCCACACAAGACTCAGATAGTAGAGTTGTTCCCTCGGGATGGATACGGGGCCCCATGAGGTCCCAGTAACTCATCCTGTTCCAGAGCATCCATGGTCCTCCCTTCATGGATGATTCATGTGTATTTGATTGTTATTGTTGCTAAGTGCCATTGAGTCTGTTCGGACTCATAGCAACCCAGTGTAGGGTTTCTGAGGAGTGGCTAGTGAGTTTGAACTGTCAACCTTGTGATTCAAACTGACCTTACAGTCCTGGCTCATCCTCATGGCACTCCAGAAGTCTGTCATGGCCACAGATCAAAGCTTTGGTCTTTTCATTAGTGTCTAAACTATTTGGGGGCCATATGTCAACATCGGGATAGAGTTTTGGTTGTTAAGTGATGTTAAGTCGGTTCTGACTCATAGTGATCTTGTGCATGGTTCCTGAGGTTGTAAATCTTCTCAGGAACAGAAAACCTCATCTTTGAGGCCGGCAGGCTCAAACTGCCAACTTTGTGGTTCACAAGCCATTGCTTATCCTACAGAACCACTGTGCTCCCCAGAGACAGAGTATGTTCCCCTATTTGTGGATTGAATTGTATCTCCTGAATGAGAGGTTTCTTTTGTTATGTTAATGAGGCCATACTTGTGTTGGGTGGGTCCTAAACCTAATCTCTTCTGAGCAGTATTTTACACAGGAAATACAGACACAGACAGACAGATGCCATGTGAAGATACATGTGTAAGCAGCCAAAGAAAATCAAGCGAGGCTGGATGCTGCAGACAGGGAAGGAGCCTTCCGTAGATCCTATGTCTTGGTTTGAATAACTCCGCTCTAAAACTGAGACTAAAGACCTGTTCTGTAAAGCCACCCCTGTGTGGTATTGTTTATTATAGCATTGCTAGGAAATGGAGAAAACCTGCCAACAGAAGCTCCGGTTAGCATGACCCTAAAGAAGTCACCTCAGTTCTTAAGGCCTTAAGTTTCCTCAGCTGTAGAATCAGGAGGTTGCTTTGAACTATTTGGGGTTCAACTATTGCAAGGTCAGCGGTTCAGGCTCACCAGCAGCTCCTCAGAAACTCTATACAGGATGACTGTGGATTGGAACCGACTCGATGGCACTTAACAACAACAACAGCCTATGTCGGTGTGGTGCTGAGGGTTAATGCATTGGACTACAAAGTCATTTTGAACCACAAGGTCGGCGATTCAAACTCACTGGCTTCTCCTCAGAAATCCTATATAGGGTTGCTATGGTTCGGAACTGACTGAACAGCACTTAACAACAACAACAATTTGTAGGTTGGTTTAGACTATTTGGGGCCAGGGCATCAGTAAGGGCTATGTTTGTTCACTCCAGGGGTACAAATTCAGGACTTGGGGTTCTCAGCGGAAGTCCTTTGGAGAGCTCCAACTGAGAGGTGTCCTGCACCCTGTGGGTGTGTAACCTGCACATTCTCACACAGTCCTTTAGCAGGGTCATGACACAGATATCACCTCCCATCCTTAACTGTGTGTGTTAGGTGTCGTCAAGTGGGTTCTGACTGATAGCAACCCTGTATAGTGTTCCTGAGGAATGGCGGGTGAATTTGAACCACCGACCTCGCGGTCCAGTCTGTGTCCTACAGTGCCACCCCAGGACTCCTGCTCAGGAAATGCAGGCTAAGAGAGATACACTTCTTCTCTCTCATAAGTGATATTTCTAGAATTGGAAAGCACACATATGACACCGATACTTAGGCTCCCTTTCAGGAAAGCAAATTCTTTGAATAGCTATCCAAATGTAAAATTCAACACTTTCAACACTGGACATCTTTAGGTTAAACTATATGGGGTTGCCAGTACTTCACTGTATTTGTCCTACAGAAATGGCAATTCCGTGAGATCAGCCCAGCAGCAGATAAAATAAGACCTTGTTCAAGTGGGGGCAGGGAAAATACCTTTAGGGCAGGACTCCTCTGGCACAAATATTCTAGAATAGTTCATTCTAGTTGGAATGGGCAGAGGGTAGAGTGACCTCCTCTAAAGCCAGCTGGTAATGTCATCATTAGCAAGCTAGTTCATTGCTGCACTTAACTGTCACTGAGCCGACCCATGTATAATGGGATCTGACCACGTCATACAGAGCTTCTGTTCTGGCTGATTTCCGGAAGGAGATCTACAGGCCTTTCTAGTCTGTCTCAGTCTGGAAGCTCTACAGAAATCTGTTCTGTATCATAGCCCCTGCCACTGACAGTCAGGTGGTGGCTGAATCCAACCCCGGTCTTTCACATGGAAGGCAGGCGCTCTGCTAGTAACCACCCATGCCCTCTAAGCTTGGGGATCATTTTCTGCCAAAGACCAGTCTTCTCCTTCCCTTTCCACACTCTACTTTGTTACTGTTAGGGTAAGAGTTGTGTGGCTTCAGTGTAACTTGTATAGTTGCACTTCGTAAAAAGAAATCTTTACTGACACAATTACAAACACAACAAGCTGTATACCCAAAGTAGCTTATTGCAACAAGATTTCTCTATGGATGTGATTGTAAGCAAATACAGTGGAAGACCACTGTGACTTTGTTATAGTTTCTTGTTGTGGACTCAGTGCTGAATCGTGGCTGCCCGGCTCTGAGGCATCTTCATGATTCTTGGTATGTGTCACGGCACAGTACCTTCTAGTCTAGGGGCTCCTCCTCCAGCACTATATCAGATAATAGGCTGCTGTATCCCGTAGGGTTTGCATTGGCTCGTGCTCAGAAGTCGCTCGCCAGGCCTTTCTTCTTAGTCTGTCTTTGTCTGGAAGTGTGAACAGTCCAGAAGAGAGATGCTGAAACATAATGGCTGAAACTGAGCCAGGAGGCACAGAGAGGTCTGTTTTTTCATTTGGCTCTACTGTTCCACCTGCCCTGTCCACTCTGGATGGGAGTGTGAAGGAAATATCCCAGCAGCTGCAAATGGACAGTTTACCACTGGCTTCCACACAGAGGTTATCAAAGAAGCCCTTGTAAGGCGCAGCAAAAGCAGGTCTAATCAGGGAGTTTGCATACACACTTCGGCTTTGTGCATTGCTGGCTTTTGCAAGGTCTAACCACAACATCAAAAGATAAAATATAAAACCTGAAGCCCTGTGGGGTTCATAGCATGGGTCAGAGAGCATGGGAGGTTGCTGCATGTTCAAAACAGTTGCTGCCTTTGGAATGTAAGAGCTTGACAGTTGTGCTTTGGGACAAGATGAGGATGCAGTGAAATGTAGCCGCTGTATGTGTTCTACGGGTGCAGTAGGATTGCCTGTGATGCTGGGAGGTAAAATGAAGGAAAGGGAAAAGAACTCCATGTACCCTCAGATTTGCTTGCTCTGGTCATCAGCTTGCAGGTTCAGAGCCTGGAAGGCCAACTGCAGGGAGGACATCTAGCTGCATGAAGCCATCTGCATATTTTTTCTGACTTCCCCAGAGGTGTATACTGGAGGGGGCTTTGGCATCAGATGAACATATAATCAGATCTTTATTCGTTTGCCTCTCATTTATCTATCCACTGGCTCTGACTTTGTATGTCTGTTGTGTACAATTTGATGTTCAAAGTTTAGGGGAGAAACCCAGGCACAGTGAGTCACACAGGTATGATCCTTGCTCCCTGACATCTTACCATCTAATCAGGAAGAGAGAAATTGAGCAAAACCCACAAAACCACACACATCATGATTACAATTTCTAGATGTGCTAGGAAGACATAGAAGAATGTTAGCTAGTGCATTGCCCCTATCAGGTCCCCCGTGGCATAATGCTCAGTCGATGAAAGAAAGATCAGTGGTTCAAACCCACCAACTGCTCTATAAGAGAAAGCTGTCTGTTTTGGAAACTTGCTGGATCAGTTCTGTGTTCTTCAGGGTCACTATAAGTTACAACTGACTCCACAACAGTGGTTTTGTGGTGGTTGTTTCACATTTATGGAAGTCTGTGCTTTGAATCTTGGTTCTTCGCATTACCAGAAGGGTGGCTACAATGACAGGTAAGTCACTGGATCATTGCGTGTCACAGATAACCCATTTGCAAAATGTGGGGACCAGGGCTGAACTCTGTCACCAGCTGTGCCTGGAAACCTTGCTGCATAATAATCATGTGGTGAGATTTAAGGTGTGGCCATGCCCAGGTTGTGCCCATGAAACCAGAACCAATTCAATATCATGCCTGGGAATGAGGCCAGACAGAAGTATTATTTTTTAGGAGATTCCTTTTGTTGTTGTTGTTAAGTGCCATCAAGTTGGGATTGACTCATGGTAAACCTGTCTAGGGTTTCCAAGAGCGGCTGATGGGTTTGAGTCACTGATGTTGTGCCTAGCAGTCCAGTGCTTAGCCTACATCGCCTCACCAGGGCCTCTCAGTGGTGGTTCCAACCTGCCCAGTGGCTCTGCAGGAGAAAGATCAAGCAGTCAAGAGTATAGCCTAGACCCCAAAACAAACAAACAAACAAACCAACAAACCAACCAACAAACAAACAGCATGGACTCTCTGTGAGCCAGAAGAGACTTGATAACAACCACAGCAACAGGAAACTCCAACATCCATCCAGTTCGAGACAGGCATGCTAGTCCAGAGCGTCCCACACTTTAATGTGCTCACGAGTCACTTGTGAGCTCTGGCGTAGTGCTGTAGAGTAAGCACCGCACTGGCAACCACAAGGTTGACAGTTCAAACCCATTGGCTGACCTCAGAATCCTTATACATGGTCACTCTGAGTCGGAACTTATTGTGACTCAGAACTGTTCCCATAGAGTTTACAAGGCTGTTATCTTCACAAACGGAGCCTCGGTGGTTCTCTGTTCATACACTACTGCTAACCCAAAGGCCAGCCGCCACCAGCAGCTTCCTGAGAGAAAGATGTGGTCATCTGCCACCATCAAGTTGCCAGCTTTGGAACCCTATGGAGCGGCTCTCTGCTGTTATGTAAGGTCCCCAAGAACCGGAAGCAGACTATCTGCTACATCTTTCTCCAGCAGAGTGACGAATTGTTTCAAACCTGGTACTCTTAAAATAAGGACGCTGCTCAGTTAGTTTGAAATGCGTCTGGGGAGTGTGCATTTTTTAAAGGATTAAAGTAGTGGCTTTCAACAGGGGCAGGTCACCTTCCCCTCAGGGACAGTGGCAATGTCTGGAGCCATTTGGCATTGCCAAACTTGGAGTGTGGTCCTCCTGGCTTCTTGTGCATAGAGATCCAGATGTTCCCACACACCCTACAGGACAGCCTCCCCAAACAAAGACTTATCTGGCAACATATCCCAGTGGTGGTGGTGGTGATGTGCCCTGAAGTCGGTTTCTACGTGTAGCAACCCTGTACAGAGTTTCTGAGGCTGTAATACTTTACAGGAGGAGAAAGCCTCATCTTTTTCCCATGGAATGACTGGTAGTTTCGAACTGCTGATCTTGAGGTTAGCAGCCTGACTTGTAACCACTACTTTACTTTGTTGTTATTGAGTACCGTTGAGTCGATTCCGACCCATAGCGACCCTGTATAGGGTTTCCAAGGAGCAGCTGGTGAGCTTGAACCACCGACCTTGCAGTTCAAACAGCTTTGCAGTCTGGCGCATTAACCCACAGCGCCACACCAGGACTGTGCTGCTAGAGCTCCTTTATATCCCAACAGAGCTTTAAATATTCCTCTCCAACACTATCGTGCCTCAGTTCTACATTCTTCCTTGTTCATAGTCCAACTTTCACATGTATATGAAGCTATTGAAAAGACCATAGCTTGGGTCTGGTGCACCTTAGTCCTGAGACTGACATCTTTGCTCTTGAACACTTTAAAGAGGTCCTGTGCAGTAAATTTGCCTAATGCAAAAGACCTTTATAGTACCTTAAAAAGGTAAGATGTCACTTTGAAGACGAGGGTGCGCCTGACTCAATCCATGTTATTTTCAGTCATGACACATGCATACAGAAACTGGGTAATGAACAAGTAGACAGAGGAAGACTCAGTGCCTTTGAAACGAGAATGCAGGAGCCTGGTTCTAAGGCAATTCTGGTGTTACAGACCCATGGGCCTAACTCTGAAGAACAATAAAATCCCCTTCTCTAGCTAGGCCCCTAACACCCTGGGCCAAACAATCAAGTGAAGCTTGGATTTCATCACTAAGTGAGCCGAGGGAATTGGCACAGATCAGCGTCTACCCCTGGTCTGGGTTTTGTGGAAGATGAGTGAGATCTCCCCAGACCCAAACAGTGATATGGAAGGAGAGACTGTTTGAATGTTTACAGAGATGGGGTGCTCTGCACTCCCACCGGGGTTGAGTAGCAAAGACAAAAGAACAGTAGAAGGCAAGCACATGAATTATTCACAGAGCCCGGCGTGGAAAGTGTAGTACAAGCCTTTTTAACACAGTTTGAGATCAGGATGAGAAAAAATGGGCCGAGACTTAATTGTTTCATTGACTTTTGCTGAGGAAACTCAGAGTCATCAAATACACACACAGAGGACAGATGAAGAATTGGCGGGCACCCCTCGCCTCCCTTTCTTCTATTTAAGATTAATTTGTAATTTATGGCTGTAATGATCTGCCTGGTCATGGAGCTGAGGTCTGGCTGTAGGGTTCAGACACAGTCACCCCACAGACTCTTCCTTGTACATATGTCCTGCCACCCCACATGCCTTTCTCATGCACATGGCTGCAGTGAGCACCCAATCGGTCTTCTTGTGTTTACTCCGGCAGGCACCCCTTCAAGTCATCTCCATGGTGTAGCCAATGAAAGATGTCTGCAACATCTGATCATCTGGCCCGAGGATACCTTTTCATGGTTCCTCATTGCTCTCAGTGTGAAGGCCAAGCCCCTGAGCGTGGCTTACCACGACCTTTGGTTATAAGACTTCTAATTGCCTCTTCCATCTTATCGCTTAAGTATATCCTTCCTGTCTTCTTCCCCTCAGCCACAATGAACCCTGTTCATTATATGGCCCCAAATATGCCTGCTGTCTCTGTTACTGTTGTTGGTATGTGCTTTTGTGTCAGTTCTGACTCACAGCGACCTTGGATAGAGTTTCTGAGAAGTGCCTGGTGGGTCCATTGCATGTTCTACAGTACCACACCAGTACCCCTACTACAGTGCCTTTATATTGCTACTTAATCTTCTCTCTAATCTGTGTTGCCAACATCTCATCTTTTAAAACTCACTTTCAACAACAACAAGATGCCATTTCACACCCACTTTGTTGTGGTTGTTGTTAAGTGCCGTCAAGTTGGTTCTGACCCATAGCGACCCTGAACAGGGTTTCTGAGGCTGTAAATCTTTAGGGGAGCAGAAAGCCTCATCTTTCTTCTGCGGAACAGCTGGTAGTTTCAAACTGCTGACCTTGTGGTTCGCAGCCCGATTTGTAACCACTATGCTACCAGAGCTCCAAGTCTCTTCCTACTCATAGTGGCATAGACTATGTACAAGACAGTGAAACCCTGCCCAGTCCTTTGCCATCCTTACAACTTTGCTTTGTTTGAGACCCTTGTTGCTTCCACTGTGTCAGTCCATTATATTGTCCTCTTTCACTGACCTACTTTACCAAGTATAATATCCATCTTCAGCAACAGGTCCCTCCTGATAACATGGCCAAAGTAGGTGAGATGAAATCTTGCCGGCATTCTGACTGTGCCCCTTCAAAGACAGATTTGTTCAGACTTCTTGCAGACCATGGTGTATTTAATGTTCTTCACGAACACCATAATTCAAAGGCACTGCGTTATCCTCTGTCTGCCTCGTTCATTATCTGGCTGTTGCATGCATGTGAGGTGACTGAAAGTAACATGGATTGAGTCAGGTACACCTTAGTCTTCAAAGTGACATCTTACCTTTTTAAGACTCTATAGAGGAATTTTGCATTGGGCAGAACTGATGCACAGGACCTTTTTAAAGTGTTCAAGAGCAAAGGTGTCAGTTTAAGGACTGACCCAAGCTATGGTATTTTCAATATCCTTATATACATGTGAAAGTTGGACAATGAAGACCGTAGGATTGATGGATGTATAGTGTTGGAGAAGAATATTAGAAGTACTATTTGTTCAGCATACAGATTGACTAAATTCAGTGAAAAGATACAACCCTGAAACACATCTTTCCTGATTTTAAACCAGACAGCGTTCCCTTGTTCTGTTTGAGAGACCGCCTCTGGGTCTGGGTCTAGGTTTTATATGAGCACAAGTAAGTCTTCTTGCATTCCTATTCTTTGTGATGCTGTTCATCATTTATTACAACATTATCCACAAGAGCTGAAAGGTGAAAACCGCCTGCATGCCTATCACCTGATGAATGTGGTCTACTCAAACAGTGTAGTGTTATTATTCAGTCCTAAAATGGAATGAAGGACTGATAGATTTGAAAAGAAGGGACTCTCAAAAAGTTTATGGGAAAATTCCATTGTCTGTTAATTCTCTTTCTCCACAAACTATTGGAAGCCCCATCTTATAATGTTTTTGTTGTTAAGTGCTGTCGAGTCAGTTCCGACCTATAGCGAGCGACCCTGTGTAGGGTTTCCAAGGATCAGCTGATGAGCTTGAACCGCCAACCTTGCAGTTCAAACGACTTTGAAAACCTCAAAAACATGTTTCTAAGAGAAAAGTGGCAGACGCCAAAGCTCACAATCCTGTATGATTCAATGTATAAAATATCCAGGTGGGGAATCAAGAGAGACAGACAGCAGGTTGGTGCTTGGCAGGACTGAGGGGTGAGGGAGAAGAGTGAGGAGTGACTATTTAAGGGGTACAGGATTTTCTTTTGGAATTATGACAGTGTTTTGGAACTTGCAGTTGCACAGAATTATGAATGTACTAAATGCGAATAAAATATTATGTGAATTTCATCTCAGTTTTAAACAAAACCCCAAAACAAAAACAGTACCTGGCAACTTCTCCCAACTGCTCTGAAAGAATTCACATTAAAGGGTCCTAGATGGAGTGGGCACAAGGTCAGCAGTTCACACTCATCAGCTGCTTTCCAGAAACTCTACAGAGGGTCACTATGAGTCAGAACCAACTCCACAGCACTTAATGACAACAACAACAACAAGATAGAATGGGACAAAAATGTAGACCAAAACTCAAAATTATAACACGAGGCCAGGCTTGCTAGTTGGATAGAGACTGGTGGAACCCCAAGACCAGGGCACTGAGTCACTCTTCATGTCAGGAAATGAACTCACTCCCATGGCTCGCTTTGCAGCCAAACATTCGACAGGTTTCTATGGGGAACAGTGACACTAGGGAGCTACACAAATCTTAGAAACACCTACATTTGAGATGAAAGGGGCAGCATTAGCGAAGGCCAGAGTTCAGGAGGGTTAGTAAAGAAAGAGGCAGGGAAACAGGGAGCACAGGGAAGAAGTAAGAGAAGTATGTTGTATTGGGGGCAGAGTCAATGAGATGAGACCAAATGTGTGTGGATTGTTGGAAGATAGACTGATCCGCTCTGTAAATCTTCATCTGATTCGCATTGAACAGTTAAATAAGGATGATTCTATGTGTGTGTGGATATAGAAAAATCTAGAAGAAAGATTGTTGTTAGATAAAGGCAGTTTAAGTTTCACTATAAACAGAGAATCATTTAAGATGGAATAGGTATTTGTATTGGCTTGAACAAGCAGGAGGAAATCTCTGAAAGAATACACAGGAAACTTATATTATCTGTTGGCTTTGTTCTAATCTGATGGAAGAGAAAACCTGATAGATGGAGAATGAGGTAGGAGGAAAATTGTGAAAATAATTTTTTGCTGTTTTTATTTATTTTTTAACATGTTAATGTGTTACCTAATAAAAATGAAAGAAATAAATTTTTAAAACATAACAAGACACGCAGAAAGGAGTTGCCCACCTTCAGCTTGGCCACTTCTGTGAATCCCTCTTTGATGCCTTTCATGTCACCCACCTAAATTATGTGTTTCTCCTCCTTGCGCTACCAGAGCAGTCTCTACCCAAGAAGTGGAATTCTAACTCTGCATTCATGCATGACTCTGAGAAGTGTTTAAGATGTCAAATAATGACCGAACAAAGCAAGTCTGTGTACAAAGCCTCATTCCATTTTGTAAAACACAGCCAAAAAAGGACAGGAAAAACACCCACTATACACATGAGAATAAGTAAAAAATATAGCTGCTAAGGTTCCAGTTCATACATGTTTAGCTTTATTTCAAACAGAATGTATGTAGACAGGTCCCTTTGATCAATGGATAGTTGCAGACAAGTTTTCTCAGTAACACGTTTGTCTTAGTCTCATTTGTTGTTGTTCCTAAGTACCATAGAGTCAGTTCTGACTCATCGAGACCCTGTCCAAAAAACAGTGCATTTCAAACTGGTTTCTTAGGGGATCTGCTGAGCCAATTGAATTCCAAGCTGAGAGATGTTCTCAAAGGTTATGTTGTTGTTAAGTATTGTCCTATTCATCGCAAGTCAGTAAATGGTTTCTGAAGCTATTAATCTTTGCAGGACCAGAAAGCCTCACCTTTCTCCCACAGAGCGGCTGGTGGACTTAAACTGCCAACCTTGTGATTTGTAGTTTAGTGCTTAACCTACAGAACCATCACACACCCTTAAAAGGTTGCAATGACTATGCTTTGAAAACCAAGCACAGATTTTCTTGAAAGACACAGGATGGTTGTGGGGGCGTATGTAAAAGATTAAAAGTTGCACTGATGAGAAAAAGGCCGGAATGTTGCACCTAGGATTTTCCCCATCATGATACTGCTTCTGCTCATTCTTCTAGGGTAGTGAGGACAGTCCTGTAACATTTCCTTGGGAAATCTTGTCCTATTCATCCTATAGCCCTGACCTTGCCCCTTCAGACTTCTTTTAGCTTTCCAACTCAAATGAAAACTATTTGAGTCCCTCGAGAATGTCCAACTGTCACTTTGATGTGGTATACATCAACGAGCACAAATTTTGGGGGGAAGGGTTGGAGAGATGGATATGCCTGACCCAAACCGTGGAATTTTCCATAACGTCATCTGCATGTGAAAGTTGGACAGTGAATCAGGAAAACCAAAGAAGAATTGATGCATTTGAATTATGGTCTTGGAAAAGAAAATTAATCAAAAATATTAATTAATATTAAAACATTTTAAAGGACCATAGGCTACCAGAAGAACAAACAAATTTGTGTTGGAAGCAGTACAGCCAGATTGCTTCTTAGAATTCTGGATGGCCAGACTTTGTCTTTCTGAATTTGGACATAATATCAGGAGGGACTAGTCCCTACAGAAGGACGTCATGCGTGATAAAGTGGAGGGTCAGCTACAGAGAGAAACAAGATGGGTTGGCAAAGGGCTGTAGCATGGGCTCAGATTAGCAGCAATTGTGACTATGGGGCAGGAGCAGGTGGTGTCTTGTTCTGTGGCACAGAGGGTAGCTGTCTGTAGACAGTAGCAAACAGCAACCAAGCTTATCAAAATCTTTTGCCGGAGCAGAAAGCCTCATCCTCTTTCTCCATGGAAGAGCTGGTGGGCTAGAACCACTGACTTTGTGCTTCACAGTCCAGTGCTTATCCTATGTAGACACTATATATACAGAGAGAGAGAGAGAGAGAGAGAGAGAGAGAGAGAGAGAGAACTGCAAGGTCAGCAGTTCGAAACTGCCAGCTGTTCCGTGGGAAAAAGATGAGGCTTTCTGCTCCCGTAAAGATTTCCAGCCTCAGAAACCCTGTACAGGGTCGCTATGAGTTAGAACTGACTCCATGGCACATAACCACCATATATATGTTCATAAATATGTATGTATGCTCCCATGCATACATTTTTGATGGAGTCCTAGTGTGGTACTATAGGATAAGTACTGGAATACTAACTGCAGGTGAGCAATTCAAACCCACCAGCCACTCCTCAGAAACCCCATATGGGATTGTTATGAGTCAAATCCAACTCAATCGCACTTATCAAGACAATATATCAAATACACACACACCTGTGCATACACATACGCAGGCCTGATATGGCACTGTAGAAGAAGCACTGGGCTTACCCCTGCAAGGTTGGCAGCTCAGCCACTCCTCATACACCCTCTACGGGATTACTTGGAGTCAGAACCAACTCATTGGCCCTTCACAACAACATATCCATCCATCCTATGCTCAGCTGCCTGTCTGTCTTATGTCTATATAAAAGACTCTAGAGAAGTTTTATCAGAATCCCCACTGATTGTAGGGTAGTTTTATTGTGGATAATACATATTTATACTGTATTTTTACAATAAGTATACTGTAAGTAAACCAGTTAGAACCCCAGCAGACCCTCTATCTTGAACCCCAACAAGCTGAGGTGAAACCATTGTATCCCACCATCTGAGCTCAGTTAAGCTTTCTTTGCCTTCACGATTCCCTACATGAATGTTCCTGTAAAGGTGTTCCAAGGATCCTAGAGATGTCCAAGGCCCTTTCAGGGGGTCTGCAAGGTCAAAACGCTTTTCATCATAACACATAAGACGTTATTTGTCTTTATTTACTTACTGAGAGTTGCATGGATGTTGCAAAAGCAATGGTGGATGAAATTGATGTTGCTTTTGCATATGAATCAAGGCGATGGCAGCCAATTGTGGGCATCCTTATTGTATTCTTTGCTGTTATGCACTTGCAGTTAAAAAAAGGAAACAAACACACAAAGCTAGTTTCCCTTAAAAGTGTCCTTAATAATGTAGTAAAAACTGATTAATTTCAATAAATTTCAACCGTAAAGTACACATCACTTAGTAGCCTTTGTACTGAAATGGCAAGCTCATATAACGCTTCTGCCGTTATAGTAAAGTTCTGTGGTTGCCTCAAGGAAAGGCACTTGTGATTGCTTGAGTTGTGTTTTGCTGTACTGTTTATACTGGGAAGAATAATCGTCAGACAAACGATGGATGATTATTCAGAATTGGGCATTTGGCAGACATTTTCTTGAAAATGCATAAAGTGAGCCTGTCACTTCAAGGAAAACAACTGACAGTATTTGTTGCCAAAGTTACAATTTAAGCTTTCAAGTGAAAATTAGAATTTTGGGAAACTTAGATCTGTAACTGTGAACTTGACAGGTTCCCAACACTTGGATTCTTCTTTGAGGAAATTGGGGAGTGATATTAACAAATTCGATTAAAAATGTTTTATTGTGAATTATGTGATAGTTTACATAGGAGAACATTAGTTTTATATGCATCCTATCGTATATCATTTCATTGCCGTGGTTACAATCCCCTCCAGACTTCATCAACCAACCAAAGAATATATACTGCAAGCCTACCCCCTGGTCATCAGCACAGAGCCCCTTTCCCTCTCTGGGTCTAAAGTCCCCAGCCGCTCCCTCTCTCCATTTCATTGCCTCTACCTCCATCTTTGGCATCACTACTTCTCTGGGTAGAGTCCCGCTCTCTGCTCTTCTCCCTTGATGGTCCCAGGGACCTCCGCTCCTGGACTACAAACTTAATCACTCCCCTCCTTGCTACAAAATGTCTACTTTTACATTTCCAACCCTCACAATCAGTCCTGATAATAATTATTCACTATTGTACCACAGAGACCTATCTGCATTTCCTTTCATCAGCCCCACCTAGACAGATTGGATACTACTCAGTGGAGATTCT
>NW_006408555.1:9228038-9235092 GCF_000296735.1 Chrysochloris asiatica
CAAGTAGAAGAATTGCTGGATCATAAGGTATTTCTATTTCCAACCTTCTGTTGTTGTGAAGTACCATTGAGTCGATTCTGACCCATAGTGACCCTGTTTTAGGGTTTCCATGGAGCAGTTGGTGAGCTTGAACCACCGACCTTGTAGTTCAAATGATTTTGCAGTCTGATGCCTTAGCTCACAGCACCACACCAGGACTCCCCAACCTTCTGAGGAAGAGCCATATTGCTTTCCAGAGAGGTTGGACCATTTTGCAGTCCCACCAGCAATGCAGGAGTGTCCCTGTCTTTCCACATCCCTGCCAGCATTTATTGTCCTCTACATTTTTGATCTTTGCTGTTATTGTTGGTGTGAGATGATATCTCATTGTTGTTTTGATTTGCATCTCTCTAATGGCTAGTGATTGTGAACATTTCTTCATATGTTTGTTGGCTGCCTGTATCTCCTCTTTGGTGAAGTGTCTGTTCATGTCCTGTGCCTACTTTTTACTTGGGTTATTTGTCTTTTTCTTATAGAGGTGTTGTAGTTTCCTATATATTTTAGAAATGAGTCCCTTGTCTGATGTCTCATTGCAAAAGATTTTTTCCCATTCTATGGGTCCCCTTTTTACTCTTCTGGTGAAGTCTTTTGATGCATGTAAATTTTTAATTTTTAAAATGTCCCACTCATCTATTTTGTCTACTTTTGTTTGTGTAGTTTTCAAAATGTTTGGTGGTCTGTGTATTCCCTAAATTAGTGCCCTCACACTTGTCCCTATTTTTTCATTGATGGCCTTCATAATTCTGGGATTCACATTTAGGTCTTTAATCCATGTTGAGTTGGTTTTTGTGTAAGGTGTGAGTTGAAGGTCTTGTTCAATCTTTTGCATATCGCTTTCCAGTTCTGCCAGCACCATCTGTTGAAGAGACTATCACCTCCCCATCTGATATATTTAGATTTTTTTTCTAAAACCAGTTGGCTGTATATAGATGGGTTAATTGCTGGATTCTCAATTCTGTTTAATTGATCGGTGTATCTTTTACTGTACCAATACCAAGCTGTTTTGACCACTGTAGCTCTGTAGTACATTTTGAAGTTGGGGAGTGAGAGATTTCCAACCATATTCTTCTTCTTAAGCAGTGCTTTGCTTATCCTGGGTCTCTTCCCTTTCCATATAAAGTTTGTAATAGTTTTTTCCATCTCTTTGAAGAATGTTGTTGGAATCTGGATTGGGATTGCATTATATATGTAAATTGCTTTGGGCAGTATTGACATTTTCACAATATTAAGTCTTCCTATCCAGGAGCATGGTACATTCTTCCATTTTTGTAAGTCTCTTGGTTTCTTGTAGTAGTGTTTTGTAGTTTTCTTTGTATAAGTTCCTTGTTTCTCTGGTTATATTTATTCCTAGATATTTCACCCTTTGGGTGGCTATTGTAAAGGTATTGCTTTCCTAATGTCCCTTTCAATGCTTTTGTTTCTGGTATAGAGGAATCCAACTGATTTTTGTATGTTGATCTTATATCCTGCCACTTTGCTGAATCTTCCAATGAGGTCTAGTAGCTTTTGTTCTTTGGAACAAATGCAATTTTGTATACAAAATGTTATATAAGTGAAGTATGAAAATATCCAAAAATATACCTAAGTTTGTGAACCGATATTTTCTAAATGGCAAAAGTAATGTATATGGGTAACAGATTCACTCAAAGTACAAGATAAAGCAATGGATTTGAACTGAACAGAGCACAGGAAGGTTAATTAATATACTTTAAGATTCTACATTGCAAACAGCCTTTAAGAAATATCATTTGTTAAGTTTCGGTGTAGGGTCATACAAGATTTCTAATTCAAGGTAATACTTGGGCTCTCATGGACTTGTTTTCATTTTCTTCAGATTCAACATGGACTTGTATATAAGCAATTGATGGTCTGTTCTACAGTCTGCTCCTGGCCTTATTATGACTGATGATATGGAACTTTTCCACTATCTCTTTCCACAGATGTAGTCAGTTTGATTTCTGTGTATTCCGTCTGGTGTAGTCCATGTGTATAGTCATATTTTTTGGTGTTTAAAAAAGGTATTTGCAATGAAGAAGTCATTGGTGTTGCACAATTCTATGATGGGATCTCCAGCATCATTTCTATCACCAAGGTCAAATTTTCCAGCTACTGATAACTTTCTCTTTGTTTCCAACATTTGCATTTCAATCATCAGTAATTATCAATTCGTCTTTTAATTTTTTTATCAATACATCTTAATTGCATGTTTGATCAATTTCAGATTGACGAAGTTGGATAGAATTCTTCAATTTCATAATCTCTGGCTTTAGTGGTTGGTGCAAACTTTGGATGATAGTGGTATTAACTAGGCTTCCTTGTGTTGAGTTATTAAGTAACCTCCAGTCAGTTCTGACACGTAGCCACCTGCATAAGGTTTCCAAGGAGTGGCTGGTGGGTTTGAATCACTCAACTTGCAGTTGAAGTTGAACTTGCAGTCCAGTGCTTTATCCTACAGCACCACATGTAGATGTATGGATATTGTCCTATCACAAACAGCATTGTACTTCAAAATAGATCTTGAAATCTTCTTTTTGATAATGAATGTGATGCCATTCCTCTTTAATTTTTTATTTCTAGCATAGTAAACCATGTGGTTGTCAGGTTCAAAATGGCCAGTAACAGTCCATTTCTGCTTACTAATTCCTAGGATATTGATGCTTATGCATTCCACTTCATTTTTTTGACATCTTTCGATTGTCGTAAATTCATACTGCATACATTCCATGTTCTGATTATTAATGGATGTTATAGCTGTTTCTCCTCAGATTGAGTTGTACCTCATTAGCAAAAGAAGTTCCCCAAAGCTTTATTTGATTTGCGTTGTCATTATGATCAATTCCAAATTGAGAATGTAGCTCTTCCTCAATTGTATTTTCAGTGCCTTCCAGTCTGAGCGTCTCAAACTCTGGCGCTATATCTGACAATATTTTCATGCTATTCATTATATTTTAATATTCAGTATTTTGGTGCTATCTGACAATGCTTCACAGCTATTTGTAAGGTTTCCAGAAGCTAAGCCTTCAGAAGTATTCCTAACCTTGCTTGCTGAAAACAAAGAGGAATTAAAATACTTACTGATGAAGATCAAAGAAAACAAAAATCCTTACCACTGGAGCAATAGCTAACGGAGTGATCAATGGAACAAACATTGAAGTTAAATCCACCATGGAAGCAACAGTCAAGAAATCAAACAACATATTACAGTAGTCAAATCAGCCATGCAAGACTTCTCTAAAGTGTTCAAGAGCAAAGATGGCAGTGTGAGGACTTAAGTGTGCCTGACTTAAGCCATTGTATCTTCAATAGCCTCATATGTGTGTGGAAGTTGGACAGTGAGTAAGGAAGACCATAGGAAAATTGATGCATTTGAGCTATGGTATTGGAGAAGAATATTAAAAGTACTGTGGACTATTAGAAGAACAAACAAATCTGTGTTGGAAGAAGTACAGCCAGAGTGCTCCTTGGAAACCAGGATGGAGACACTATGTCTCTGATACTTTGGACATAGTGTCAGGAAGTACCAGTCTCTAGAGAAGGACATCATGCTTGGTAAAATGGAGGGCCAGTGAAAAAGAGGAAGACCCCCAATGAAATAGATTAGCCCAGTGGCAGGAGCCATGGGTTCAAGTGTAACAGTGATTGTGAGCATGGTGCAGGACTGGGCAGCGTGTCATTCTGTTGTGCACAGGAATCAA
Source organism: Chrysochloris asiatica (assembly GCF_000296735.1). Lineage (NCBI taxonomy): Eukaryota > Metazoa > Chordata > Mammalia > Afrosoricida > Chrysochloridae > Chrysochloris > Chrysochloris asiatica. Next base: position 9,231,773 of record NW_006408555.1, read on the forward strand.
CTGTACAGCACCTGAAAGAACATAGCTATCAGAGAAGATGATCCACATTTACTGTAAAGGCCATTACAATTCTCTATTCTTTATCACCTGCTTATATTTGAGAGTATGGTTTCAAAGTCCACATTGCAACTATCCTTCAACAGATGTTGTTGTTGTGGTTAGGTGCCATCAAGTCGGTAGTGACTCATAGCAATCTTATGCACAACAGAACGAAACACTGCCCGATCCTGGGCCAACCTCACTATTAATGTCACACTTGAGTCCATTGATGCTGCCACTTTGCCAATCCATTTTGCTGGGGGTCTTCCTCTTTTTCTCTGACCCTCCACCTTACCAAACATGATATCCTTCTCCAGCGACTGGTCCCTCCTGACAATATGTCCAAAGTATGAGAGACGAAGTCTGGCCATCCTGACCTCCAAGGAGCACCCTGGCTGTACTTATTCCAACACAGATCTGTTGGTTCTTTTGGCAGCCCATGGCACTTTCAATATTCTCCTCCAACACTATTCTGGTACAGTCTTCCTTATTCACTGACCAGCTTTCGCATGCATATGAGGTTACTGAAAATACCATAGCTTGGGTCAGGCGCAAGAGAAACCATTTGTCAATTTTTGGTGTAGTATCAGAGAAGATGATCCACAATTTATTGAAAGGGCCATTAAAATACTCTTTTTTTCTTTCCCATCTGCTGATCTGTGGCAGGTTTGATTTTCTTCATAGCCTTCTATCACCAAGTCCATTACAATGAGTTGAAGCAGAAGCAGATGTGAGAATTTAGTTTCAATTAGTAATTGTATATAGCCATACAACAAAAGGATTTGCAAAAATGTTACAGTGATATCTTTTCAATAAATTGTTTTTTTTAAATATATTAATTTAAGAATTTTTGGTTATTTTATGGTTTTATGGCTACTTAAAATTAATAAACTATTGAATGTTTTATCATTTTTTATTTATGAAATGTAAAAACTGACATAGGTACTAGAGGTTTCAAAAAGTTCATAGAAAACTTAAATTATCTTGTAATTCCTTTTGTCCATGAACCTTTGAATTCTCCTCGTATAACCCACATAAAGAAAAACTCACTGGTTATTTCAATATATTGAAAGAGGGTTAAAGAGTCCTGAAACCAGAACGGTTGAGAGCTGTTGCCCTAGACCTTCACCAGTGGCATCTCTTTTTATCATCTCAAAGCTCAGAGAAATGTACACATTGACCTCCAAATGTCCAGCCCCCATGGTGGAAAGTTGCATTTCAGTGGGTCCTTGCATTGCAATGTCAGCTAAGTTTTGAAGGGCTCAGAAATTTGGGATTTGGGAACTTGAAGGAGCTGCAGCATAGCTTTCCATGCTGCGAAAAATACTTACTAGCTGGTGGGACCCGAATACCCACTGAGAGGTGACCATGGAAGTGTCATTCCTTTACCCTAAGTCATGAAACCGTCAAGTTCCTTAATGCATGAATGAGATTCTTCAAGCAGTGTCTCACCCTCCATAGACAGTGGGTCAGATTCATCATCCTGCTCCTCCTTCAGAGTTGCGCATTGGTCTCCATCAAGACAGAGTTGCCTGGTAGCCAATGGGAGAGCAGGTGCTCACACAGTCTACCTTCTCAGAACTACAGGCATTTGTAAGTCTCATCTAACCCCCTCAGGAGGTGAGTTGTTAAGGCCTGAACCAGACCAACTTCCCCCAGGTGGTTTGGCTAAAGTCTCTCCCTCCTGGGTCTGCTGTGTATTGGAAAGTGCCTGCTTTCAGGTACCCATCTATTCCTCTTGAAAATACATGCCATTCATATAGACTGAGTGACTAGGGATTTTCAAACAGATTGAATCCACTGCCTGATTTTCTCTGATACTTGGCTCCCAGTTGCTCAGGTGATGGGCTTCTTGAGAATCCAGACTTGACTTTCTGGCTGGCTTCTGGTGTTCTGCAGCAGATTTGGGCACCTGCGTCCTGCTCTCAAGGATGAAAGTGGAATGGAAAATGAAGAAGGCCTTGGAACTGGAGCATGTAGGACTCTTATGATGGGTAGTGATTAGACTCGGGTGCCTTTTCCTGTTTGAATCTGCTTGTTTAGCCTCCAAATCAGAGCACTATGTTTTGACTATAATTCAAGGAAAAGTCCAACCAAAACGCACCAACTAGTGCTAAAGGAAATAGCTGGAACAGATAGAAGACACAGTGTTCTCAGCCCCTTGGGTCCTAGGTTGCTCAGTTAGGAGGAGTAGGGGATGTTTCTGGGCTTTCTATAGTGTGAGTAACGCTGAGATTGAGAAACAGTGTCAGAAAAAGACCTTGTCATAGTTCTTCCCAGAAGACTTGGATAGTCAGCCAAGGCTGATGGGCCCACTGAAGCCCCACTACCCGATTGAGGCAGCCCAGAGTGGTGGCCAGAGCCAAGCACAGGAGTGAGACAGATACATTCCAGCACATCACACATGTATTCCTTAAAATAACAATAATTAAAACAACTAGCTTTATTGTGATGTTATTCTGACACCCTAAGTTCACCCTTTAAAAATATACAATGAAGTTATTTTCAGTGTATTCACCGAGTTGTGCAATCAATACTATTACCTAATTTTAGACCATTTCTATCACCCTGAAAAGAAACCTCCCAAGTTTCAGCAATCTCTCTGCCCTCCCACCTTCCTGGCCTTTAGTATAAACCCCGAATCTGCTCTCTGCCTATATGGATAACCCTGTTCTGAACATTTCATAAAAATAGAATCACATATGACCTTTTGTAACTGGCTTTAATGTTACAGTGCTTAATGTTTTAAGGCCCATCCGTGTGTAAGCATGTATTAGTAGTTCATTCCTTTTAGTTCCCAAATAATATTTTATTATAAAGAAAGGGCACATTTTGTTTACTCATTTATCCCCTGATAATGAGTTCTTGTTTTCTGGATATTATGAATTGTTGTTGTTGTCAAGTGCCGCTGAGTTGGTTCCGACTTGTAGTAACCCTGTAGGGGGTTTCCAAGGAGTGACTGGTGGGCTTGAACCACCAACCTTGTGTTACAAATTGACCTTGCAGTCCAGCTCATTATCCTGCAGCCCCACACCAGGACTTCTGCTATAATTACGTTCGCATTTTGGGAGGCGTATGTTCTTCTAATTGTTGGAGATGTTGGACTAAGGTGTTGATTTTAGATAGTTCTTCTTTTTGCATGTGCATATTAAAATTGCCCACGAGTACTGTGTTTTCTATGTTCCAGAGGTTGGGGTAAGCTGTGTTTTTATTTTTGTTTGTTTCATGCAGTTTTTTTTTTTTTTTAATTTAATTTTTTTTTTTTCTTCTCTTACCTGTAG
>NW_006408555.1:9235192-9289243 GCF_000296735.1 Chrysochloris asiatica
TAATTTTATAGTATTGTGACCTAAGAAGATGCTCTGTGGTATTTTGATGTTTTTAAATTTATTGAGGCTTGGATTGTGGTCTATTCTGGAGAATGGTCCATGTTCAATGGAGAAGAATATCTAATATGCTGTCATTAGATTGAGTGCTCTGTGTAAGTGCTAGGTCAAGTTGGTTCAATGTGTTTTTCGGGTTTTCTGTGTCTTTGTTGAATCTTTTTCTAGTTGTTCTGTCTTTCATAGGAAGTGTTGCATTATAATCATGTTGTTGTTGTAATGAAGTGCCGTCAAGTTGGTTCCGACCCATAGAGACTCTGTATAGGGTTTCTGAGGAGCACCTGGTGAGCTTGAACTACCGACCTTGCAGTTCAAATGGTTTTGCAGTCTGGCGCATTAACCCACAGCACCATACCAGGACTTCATTATAATCATAGAAAGTGGAATATTAAAGTATCTTATTATTATTGAGTAGTTACCAATCAGGCTGCTAATCTCATGGTCAGCAGTTCGAAACTACTAACTCTTCTATGGGAGAAAGATGAGGCTTTCTGCTTCCATAAAGATTTACAGCCTCAGAAACCCTGTACAGGGTCGCTATGGGTCGGAACCGAGTACACGGCACATCACAACAACAAGAAGATTATTATTGATATAGGGGTATCATTGCTAATGTCATGTGGATCTTGGCTGAAAGCACATAATGCTAGAAATAGGTTTACTTTTGCTTTATTGATTATGCAATGGCTTTCAACTGTGTAAGTCATGACATGCTATGGAAAATATTGCAAAGAATGGACATTCCAGAACATTTAGTTGTTCTCATGAGAAACCTGTACATGGGCCAAGAGGCAGTTGCTTGAACAGAACAAGGGGATATTGAAGGTTTTAAAAATCAGGAAAGGAGTGTGCCAGGCTGTATCCTTTCATCATACTTATTCAATCTGTATGCTGAGCCAATAATCTGAGAGGCTAGATTATATGTATAAGAACATGACATCAGGATTGGATAAAGACTCATCAATGACCTGTAATATGCAGATGACACTGCCAGCTTGCTGAAAGTAAAGAGAACATAAAATATTTACTGGTGAAGGTTAAAGACTACAGCCTTCAGTATGGATTGCACCTCAAAGTAAAGAAAACAAAATTCTTCATAACTGTATCCATAAATGTCATCATGATAAATGGAGAAAATATTAAAGTTGTCAAAGACTTCAATTATTGGGATCCCTGATCAACACTCATGGAAGCAATAGCCAAGGAAACAAACGATGTATCACAATGGGCGGATCTGCTACCCAATTCTTCTTTAAAGTGTTCAAGAGCAAAGATAGCAGTTTGAGGACTAAAGTGCGTCTGATCCAACCTATGGTATTTTCTTAACAGCATTAGATGCATGTGAAAGTTGGACGCTGAATAAGGAAGACCACAGAAGAATTGGTGCATTTGAGTTATGGTGTTGGAGAAGAATAATGAATGTAACAAGACCTGCAAGAAGAACAAACTAATATGATTTGGAAGAAGTACAGTTAGAATGCTTCTTGGAAACCTGGATGGTGAGACTTTGTCTCTCATACTTCAGACATATTATCTGGAGGGACCACTCCCTGGAGAACTGGAGAAGGACATCATGCTTAGTAAAGTGGAGGGTCAGCAAAATCGAAGACCTGCTATGTAATGGATTGGCACAGTGGTAGTAACAAGGGGTTCCAGCATAACAACAATTGTGAGGATGGAGCAAGACCAAGCAAAGCGACACTCTGCTGTGCGTCGAGTCACTGAGTTGGAACCTGCTCTATGGCAACTGACAGCAACAATTGTAGTAGAGTTGTCTATTTCTTCAATTCTGTGACAGTTTGTCTTGTGTATTTTGAAGCTCTTTTACTGGGAGCCTAAATATTTCTCGATCTTTCTTTCAGTTTGTTGAAGATACCTAAGTATTTTGAATTCTTTTTCAGGTAGTTCCAATGCCTTTTCTTCAGAAAAATTTTCTGGATCTGCATTTTGGCCACTTGTTTAAAACTCTGTGTTGTGTTTACCTGTGTGAACAGAAATTGTCTATTGTCTCTGAGACATTGTTGTGTTGTTGTATTTATATTTAACTGATGATTAAGTGTTGGTGTGTTCTAGGTATTCACCAACTGTCTCCTGGTGGGTGCGATTACAAAATAAATGTGTTTGCACAGTTATCTATTCACCATTCATGCAGCTCAGCTCAAAGTCAGTTTTGCTGGTTTGGGCCGGTGTCTATCACTGATCAAGTGACACAGGAGTTGGGAAGTGCTCTTGCCCAGTGGGTGTGGCTGCAGAGGGTATGGATGTGGCTGGGGTATATTGCCCTGGTTGCTTTCTCCTATTCGATGGGGAAAGAAGAAGAAAAAAAACAGACAGGAAAAGCAAGCCAAACAAACTATAGTGAAAAAATAAAATAATAAAATGAAAAAAAGCAAAAAAAAAAAAAAAAAACAGATAGGAATAAGAAAAAGAATAAAATAACTAAAAAGAGAAAGGAAAATGAAACCAGAAAAGAGAGAAAAGGAAAGGAATATTAAAAAAAAAAGAAAAGAAAAAAGGAAACCATTACACAAAACTAGGAAGAGAGAAGAAAAGAGAGACAAAAGAAAAATCAAGAGGAAAATGAAAAAAAAACAAAGAACAAAAACAAAGAAGGAGGAGAGGAGGAAAAAAGAGAAACAGTAGAAAATAAGAAATAAGGTAGGTGGAGAAAGATAATAATTAAAAAAAAAATAATAAGGGAAGAGAAAAAGGGAGAAGAAAAAAAACAATGAAAGGAAAAAACTAGGTTAGGGCTTGCCCCAGATTGGAGAACACTGTGTTTTCCAAGGAGCTCCCTAGGGGAAGAGAGGGGATGGTGGCAGGCCCAGCTGTAGCTGGAATTCCTGTAGACATAAGTGTTGTCTATGTTCTGGGAACATAATCTGGAAATAGTTAATTCAGGCCACAAGAAAGTTTTTCAGTTAATGCAGGGAAATTGGGTATGAGAGTTCCTGCTAGTTTAAGGCTGACTGGAGATGCTCTGAATTCTAAAGGTCTGAAGAAGCAGAGTTCACCTGCCTTTAGCCCCCCAGGGCATACAGCCAGTGTCCATTCATAACTGCATGGCTCTGTCCTCTAGCTCTGCAGGTGAAGTAGAGGCTGTGCTGTGGTTGATGAAAGTGGGAGCTGGGTACTCCTCTGGTCCCCAGGGGAGTGTGGGAAACAAGAGAGAATCCCACCTTTCTCATCGACAGCCCCCAGTGCACATTTGTTCCGTCAGGCCATCACTCAGCTCCAGTGTTGCTTGTAAAACTCCAAGATGGTTGTGTTGAGTTTCGCCAGTCTACAGTTTACCTGTTTCTTTCTTTTCTTGCCATGCCTGATCAGCTTCTTCTCCTAGGAAGCATCGGGTTCACTTCCCTATTCCTTCCTCTGATGTGCAAATTTCCAGGATTATCATCGTCTGTATCTGTTTCATTTGATCTCTTGTATCTTTGTTGTAGAGGGTCTGAGTTGTGTGTTTACCTAGTTGTACCATCTTGCTGGTAGTCCTCCAGGTTTGGCTAGGTTAGTGGGAAGAATTACAATAGTTGTGTGTGTGTGTTTCTATGTATGCTTACGCCTACGTAATGCTATAAGATTGTGTACTGGGGGGATTTGACTTCATTCAGGAGCTCAGGGAGCCTTCCTTGTGGAGGTGATAGCTGAATTGAGTTATGAAAGTAAAAGTTGGGCTAAGTAAATATTTGCTATTTAATTATTAGCGATATTGTTAATGTCTCTACACCTGTTCCTCCTCTGTGATCTGGAGTTACCCAGGTCCCAGAACCAGAATGCTTTGAGAGCTCAGCAGAAGCTATTGTTAGACCTAGATGAAAGCACTCAGCTCCAAAGCTCTGGATCCCAGCTCCCTCACTCTCTAGAAGAGTCTGTAGTCACATAGAGACGATGGTGCCACGATATTGACAGTGATGCTGATGTTGATGTTGAACATAACTTGGTGGGTGACTTAAACGTGCCAGGACCTATGTTAAGGATTCTATCACATTCAGTCTTTACTCCATGGCCTTGTGACTGAAAGAGGTCAGCATGAGATTGTCGTTGTTGTTAAGTGCCATCGAGTCGGTTCCAACCCATAGTGACCCTGTATAGGGTTTCTGAGGAGTGGCAGGTGAGCTTGAACCACTGACCTTGGGATTCAAATCAAATCGACTTTGCAGTCTAGCACATTAACCCGCAGTGCCACACCAGGACGCCAGCATGAGATTAGAAAGGAGGAAAAAGTGATAAAGGAAAAATAATCAGATGTTGGGTTTATGGATTAAGGACCTGTGCTTAAAGCTGAAAAAGTAATTCTAAGGAAAATATGTCTTAGTCCATGTTTCATAAGTGCCTGAAATAAGTACCTGTTTTCACACAAAAAAATTTTTTAATGCAATTTAATTTTGTTTTCAGTTAGAAGGGTATTTTATTTCTTTGAATATGGCATGCAGTGTCTTTCATTTCAAATTACTTCTCTGGTATTAAACTAAATGGTTTAGCTTAATCACATTTAACAAACCTCCTAGTGTAAGGGCCAGGATCCCAAAATCTTGCTACAAATTAGTTTCTAGCCTCTGCAATAAATGGATACCTGGAGCCAATTCAAAAAGGGAAACCACTTTAATTAGGTTTGAAAGTGTCTCCAATCAGTTCCAGAATAGCTGCTACTGGATTTATGATGTACCTTCCAAACTGTAACTCTCTTTATATCCAACTGAAGCGAGAAGGCTCCGGAGGAATGGTGTGTGATTTCCTGAAACCTAAACATTTATCTCCCCAAATAAGTGCCATTCCGAATGTGGCAAGGTTGATGGAAGGAAGCCCATGCTCACATTTGCCAAGCCCATCAATGAGCCTCCATCACAGTGTCTATTTAATTGCAAGGGTTCTAGATGGATTAATCCAATCAAACCTTCCTTGGAACGTTTTCATAAGTGTAGCCTGGTCCCACCCATCTTTCAGGCAACAATTACTTTCACTTTCACATCACAGGTTCTTCAGTAAAGCTGGAAACTAGTACCAAGGCCCAGGGATCTCACGTAGCTTACTGTATATCAGCACGTTCTCAAGGTCAGCTCTAGGATCCAGGTCAGTCCAATGGCAGTATTTTGAACCCTGGGGACATGCACAAAAGCCAGTGTTAGCAATAAAAACTATGATGAGTCCTTTCATAGGCATTTTTCCCATTGTTCTGAAATGGTTATGGTTGTTGTTGTTGTTAAGTGCTGTTGAGTTGGTTCCGACCCATAGTGACCCTGTATAGGGTTTCTGAGGAGCAGCTGGTTCAAGCTCACCAGGTTAGTTTTTGTAGGTTGCGACTCATAGCGACCCTGTATACGGTTTCCAAGGAGCAGCTGGTGAGCTTGAACCGCCGACCTTGGAGTTCAAACGGCTTTGCAGTCTAGCGCATTAACCCGCAGCGTAGGTGACATCAAATCGATTTTTTGACTCCTAGCAACCCCATGTGACAGAGTAGAGCTGCCCCATGGAATTCCCTACACTACCATTTTTATGCGAACAGATTGCCAGGTGGTTCTTCCATGGAGCAGATCGGTGTGTTCCAACCTCCTCCAACCTCCAACCTTTCAGTTATCAGCCAATTGCTTAACTGTTGAGCTACTCCGGGCTCATGTCCCTGAGTTCTGAAATTTAATCACCTGTTAGTTTCCATGGGACTCTTTTGTTCTTGTTTTTCTCTACAAAATATATGAGTATGACAAGTGACAAAAAGTGTGCAGACATCAGGGTCCAGTGGAAAGAGCAAGAGTTTCAGAGCTGGAAAAGTGGGGCTAGAACCATGTGACTTGGGACTTACTCACTGTGGCCCTTAACGTCCTCCACAGAGAATGAACGTCTCACAGAGCGGCCGTGAAGAGGATGGGGGTGGGGGGAAGTGAGAAGCACTCAATTCCCATCCACGTTATTTAATACCATCCGAGTATGTCTGGCAAGAGAAGTGTGCAGTCTTTTTTATGAACTAATTGGAGATGCTCTGGCCTATCAGGAAGTCACAGTGACGCCTACCCTGAGTGCTCACCAACCAGCCCTTTCCTTCTCGCGAGAGTGGGTGTGGTTATTGCAAAGGAGGGAGGGAAGCAGGGTTAGAAGTCTTGGGAAACATTGTCACCGTGTGCGGAGCGCTGTCATGCGTATCTCATGAAGATGGTCTCCATTCATTCCCACGCCAGCCTGAGGTAGTCTCGCTACCTCGATGGGAACGGAAACATACATGTAATCAATTTGCTCAACTCACCACTGCTAACTTCTTTCCCTCTCTTTCCTTGTTATCATCAATAAGGAGGGATTATAACTATTTCTCCTGGGTGACTTGCATGTAATTTTAATTTGTCTGACTGTAAGGCGTATGTATGGTATTCAAAATAACAGTCCCCCAGAGATGTCCACGTCCTATTTCCAAGACATGTGAATATGTCACCTTACATGGCACAAGAGCCTTTCTAGATGTGCCTCTGTTTAGGATTTTGAGATGGGGAAATCATCCTGAACTATCCCCGTGGGCCCAGTATAATCTCAAGGATACTTACATGTTGATGATCTACTTCAGAAAATTCGGTCTCTGAAAACACGGATATACTCTGACTCACATGGCGCCACCAGGGGTCAGAGTCATGTGACACAATAGGATAAGCACTGGACTGCAAGGTCTGTTTGAATTGCAAGGTTGGCAGTTCATACTCATCAGCCACTGAAGAGATGTATGTACAAATTCAGAAACAGAAACTTGAAGGTGGTAAACTACTGCCTTTGAGAGACCAGAGTCCAGGAGCGTGGGTGGTCTATTGTTGCTGTTAAGTGCCGTTGAGTCGGTTTTCACTCATAGAGACCCTGGTGTAGAGTTTCTGAGGAGTGTCTGATGAGTTTGAACCGCCAACCTTGCAGTTCAAACGGACCTTGCAGTCCAGTGCTTATCCTATTGTGCCACATGAGGACTCCAGGCAAAGAATCAAATCCGTCCCTAGATGGTTTAGGAGGACTGCTTACCCTTGATGTGAGCTCAGGGAGCCCCTCTTTGGAGTTCTGTCAGGACTTTTAAGATAATAAATTTGTGTTGTTTCAGGCCATTCAGTTTGTGGTAATTTATCACAGTATCAAGAGGAGACTAACAGAGGTGTTCAGACCAAAGAATATTTCAAAGCGAAAAACACAACCCAAACGCCCTCATTAACTTTCATATGAGTATAACTCTGTTGTCTGCAACATAGACATGCCCATAGAATGTATGTGTACATTCAGAGTTGTAATCGGTGGTGAAATCAGTCTGTGTGGTTAACACTGTGCAGTTACAAAGTCGGTCTACTGTGTTTCAAAGCCAGGTCACCCTCCTTCTTCATAAAACATGGACTGCAGAGTGACTCACACCCTCGCAGAGTTGGTTCTGGACCTCTCCTTATTAGGTACCTTCTCTCAAAAGCAGGACAAGGCACCTGGATGTGAACATAGATTATTCACAGGTGGAAACGCTTGAGCTGACCCTCCTGCCTCCTCCATGGAACTCATCTACGTAAGTTCCTAATATGACATGTATCCATAGTTTGTGACTACCTTGTCCTCCAGGTCCTATATAAGTGATTAATTGGTATTTGATAAAGTTCTTTGTTTCTTTTCTTTTTGAGTTGTGTCCCATCAGCAACTGAAGGTCCTCAAGGTTCTATCCATGTCATTAAAGCTGAATCTGCTGTGAAGAAGCAGCTCTTCCCCAGATGTATTTTGAGTGCCTTTCAGCCTGCAGGGCTCGTTTTCTGCACTAGATCACTGTTTTGCTGCTAGTTGTAAGGCTTTCCCTGAAATAGATTGTTGGGTCCTTCTTCCTAGTCTGTCTTAGTCTAGAAGCTCTATTGAAATCTATTTACCATGACCCTGTTGGCATTTGAAATACCAATGGCATAACTTTTTAGTATTACCTTGAGTAGATCCTACCTGAATATAGAGACCATCTCAAGAACAGATTTAATTGTTGAGTCATTAACACTAATGACTGAAAGCTGAATGAGTTGTGGGATGACATGAAGACTGTCATATATGAAGAAAGCAAAAGGAAAGTCAGGAAAGAAATAAAAGACCAAAATAGATGTCAGAAGAGACTGAAACATACTCTTGAATGTAGAGCATTGGTGACAATGAATGAAAGAAATTACAAAGTAAGCGAACTGAACAGATTTCAAGGGTGGTAGGGGGAGACAAAATAAAGTATTATAATGAAATGTGCAAAGACTTGGAGTTAGCAAATCAAATTGGAAGAACACATGCAGCATTTCTCAAGTTGAAAGAGCTGAAGGAAAGTCAAGTCTCGACTTTTCAATGTTGAAGGATTCTGTGGGCAAAATAATGAATGCCTCTGGAAGCAACAAAAGAAGATGGAAGGAAAACAGTCACCCTACCAAAAAGAATTGGTTGATGTTCAGCCATTTCAGGAGGTAGCATATGATCAAGAACAGATGCTCTTGAGTGAAGACCAAACTGCGCTGAAGGCACTGGTGAAAACAAGGCTCCAGGAACTGACGAAATTCCAATTGAAATGTTTCAATGAACAGGTGTAACACTGGATGTGCCCATTCCTCCATGCAAAGACGTTTGGAGACAGTGGCCATGATTGTCGCCATTCCACAGAAGGAGCATCCAACAGAATTCAGGAATTTATTGAACAATATTATTAATATTACACCCAATGTAAATATGCTGAAGCTAATTTAAAAACCTTTGCTTGAGTACACTGACCCAGAATGGCCAGAAATTCAAACTGGATTCACAAGAAGATGCGGAAGTAGAGATATCAATGCCAATAATCACATGAATCCTGGATAAAAGCAGAGAATGCTAGGAAAATGTTTACCTGTGTTTTATTAACTATGCAATGGCATTTGATTGTGTGGACCTTAACAAACTATGGATAACATTGGAAAAAAATTGGAATGCCAGAACACTTACTTGTGCTCATGTGGAATCTGTACATAGACCACGAGGTAGTCTTTAGAATAGAACAAGGGAACACTGAGTGGTTTAAAACCAGAAAATGTATAGGTCAGAGTTGGATCCTTTCACCATAATGATTCAACCTATAGAGTCCTAGTGTGGCACTGTGGGATAAGCACTGGACTGCTAACCAAAAGGTTGGTAGTACAAACCTGCCAGCTGCTCCTTGGAAACTCTATCTAAGAGTCAGAACCAAGTCAATGACACTTAACAAGAAGATCCTTCAATCTGTATGTTCAGCACATAATCTGAGAAGCTGGATTATATGAAAAAGAACATGGCACCAGTATTGGAGAAAGGCTCTTTAGGATGCTGTGGTATACAGATGACACGACCTTGCTTGTTTTCAGAGAAAAGGACTTGAAGCACTTATTGACGAAGATCCAAGACTACAGATTTCACTATGGATTACACCTCTACAAAAAAAAAAAACTCCCCCCCGGCCCAAAAAAAAAAATGCTCTCCCCTGGACCAATAAACAACATCATGATAAAACAGAGAAGAGAATGAAGTTCTTTCAAAGATTTGATTTTACTTGGCTCCATTGTCAATGACCATGAAAGCTGCAATCAGTAAATCAAATGATGTAAATGATGTATGGGACATTCAGCAAACATTAACCACTTCATTAGTGATTACGTGACATGAAGCTCTGCTATTGGGTGCTATCAAGTTGGTTCTGACTCACAGTGACCCCACGTACAATGGAGTAAAACCATGTCTGTCCTTTCACCATGCTCACAATTGTTTCTGTGCTTGAGCCCATTGTTGCTACTGTGCCAGCCCATCACATTGAGGGTCTTCCTCATTTTTGCTGACCCTCTACTTTACCAAGCGTGATGTCCAACTCCAGGGACTGGTCCCTTCTGATAACATGTCCTCAGTATGTGAGACAAGTTCTCGACACCCTCCCTTCTAAGGAGCTTTTAGAGTGCACTTCTTCTAACACAGATTTGCTTATTCTTCTAACAGTCCATGTTGCATTTAATATTCTTTGCCATCACCATAATTCAGACGTATCAACTCTTCTTCCACCTGCTTTATTCATTTTCCAGCTTTTGCATGCATGTGAGATGAATGAAAATACCATAACTTGGGTCAGTTGTGCCTTGTCCTCAAAGTGGCATCTTTGCTTTTTGACCTTAAACATTTTTTTATTGTTACTTGAATGAAGACAGAACACAGCGTCAACTTTATATTCAACAAATTATATACCTTGTTTCATTACAATGATTACAATCCCCTCCGTGTACTATCAGTGAACAGTATTTAATTCTATTCAATTTCATTCTTACATTCCTCTCCTGCCTCCCACTGCCTTCATCTTTCCTTGACCAACCTCCCTCTTGTTATATATTGCCTTCTCCTTCACCCAAGCTAACATATGTCTACCCTCTTGTTCTGGTGCTGTGCTATAGGATAAGCACTAAACCACAAGGTCGGTTTGAAAAGCAAGGTCAGCAGTTCGAACTCACCAGCCACTCCTCAGGAAACACTATACAGGGCCGCTATGGTTAAGTGCCTTCAAATCACTTCTGACTCATAGCGACCCTGTTTACATTTTCCAAGGAGCTTCTGGTAGGCTTGAACTGCTGATCCTCTGTTGTTGTTGTTGTTAAATACCATGGACTCCATACCAACCTATAGTGACCCTGTATAGGATTTCCATGTATAGGAGTGGCTGGTGAGCTGACCTTGCAGTTCAAATGGACCTTGCAGTCCAGTGCATTAACCCATACTGCCACATCTTAATTCCGCTGACCTATTATCCAAGGAATAATATCCCTCTCATTCTACTCCTGGTAAAAATCATAGAATGTTTCTTTTGTCAAGAAAACCTTTTACCAGCAGATCTACCCATGGAACCATAGAAGCCTCGGTTTCCTAGTTTTGAAACGAGAAATCATAGCACCACATGTAGTTGTTGTTGTTACACGCCATCGAGTCGATTCCGACCCATAGCGACCCAGTACAGGCTTTCCAAGGAGCAGCTGGTGAGCTTGAACCACTGACCTTGCAGTTCAAACGACTTTGCAGTCTGATGCATTAGCTCACAGCGCCACACCAGGACTCCCAGTGAAAAGTCAGCAATCTGAAGTGTTAGCATCATTCAGCATACACAAGGGATGGCCATTCACATTGAGTTTCTTTCCTTTCAGTGCAATTCAACTTTGGCATGTAGCCCCACCCTTATCTCATAGTGGTGAAGCAGAGGGTCAGCAAAAAAACGAGGAAGACCCTCAATGTGATGGGCTGGCACAGTAGCAACAATGGGTTCATGCATAGAAACAATTGTGAGCATGGTGAAAGGACAGATATGGTTTTATTCCATTGTATGTGGGGTCACTGTGAGTCAGAACCAGCTTGATGGCACCTAATAACAGAGCTTGGTGTCACATAATTACTAATGAAGTGGTTAATGTTTGCTGAATGTCCCAAGATTACACTTTGCTTCCCAGATAGTGGAATCTTTCTCTCTGAGTAAACAAGGACTGGGGTTACTCATAGCTCAGGGCATATCCTGGAGAATATCATGTCCTCACCACGATGAGATAAGGGTGGGGCTACATGCCAAAGCTGAATTGTGCTGGAGGGAAGGAAACTCAAAGCAAATGGACATCCCTTGTGTGTGTTAAATGATGCTAATGTTTCAGATTGCTGACTTTTCACAGGGATTATGTGGTGTTATGGTTCCTGGTTCCAAAATGAGACAACCAAGGCTCCCTTGGCTCCATAGAAGCAATGTTAGGAGGATTTGAAATGTGGAATTTTGGGGAGAAAATCAAAATTGTGATTCATACCCTTGGATAATCAAAATGCATTTAATGCCTCCTGTTTGTACTTCCATAAAGATGTAAAAGTCTCGGAAACACTGTGGAGCTGTTCTCCTCTGATCTATTCTTGTTGCTAAGTGCCATGGAATCGTTTCCAACTCATAGCAACCCTCATTAGGGTTTCCTAGGCGCAGCTGGTAAGTTTGAACTGCCAACGTCGTGGTTAGCAGTCTGTTGCTTATCCTACTGCACCACACGAGGACTCTGTCCTGTGGTGTCACTATAAACTGGAATTGACTCAATGGCACTGGGTTTGGCTTTTGATTTGATTTCCACTTATGAACAGGAGTCTTCTAATGACACTATTAGCAACATAAGACTCCCCCACTTGCTGTTCATTTTGACATATAGTTGTGCTATGCAGAGCCAATATAAATCTTTAAGATGCTGGCTGAGCCACTGTGGACAGATGGAAACTCTACTAGTGTGAAAGACCCCTGGTGGTGCAAAGATTAAGTATCCGGCTCCTATCCAAAAGGTTGATGGTTGGGACCCACCCAGATACTGCATGGAAAAAAGGCCTGGAATTCTACTTCAATGGAGGTTTCACCCTAGAAAAACCCATGGGGCCATTCTGTTCTAGTGCATCACATGGAATCACTGAGTTGGAATTGACTCTGTGCCACCTAACAATAACATACTCGTGGAGAATTCAAAGTCTTGAATTGTAGTGGATTATTGTCTTCTCTTTCCTTTGGAAAATTATCTCTTCTCTTTGGATCTTCTTACCGATCTCAACAAGTATACAGTGATTTGTTGATGTTGTCAAGTGTCATTGAGTTGGTCCCAACTTACAGCAACCCAGTGTAGGGTTTCCGAAGAGCACCTGATGAGTTTGAACTGCTGACCTTGAGGTTGACAGTCCTGTGCTTATCCTACAAAGCCAAGCCAAGAGTCCATGAAGGGATACAGTATATAATATACAGGGAAATAGCATAGGTTTTGATAACAGACAAATCTGCATTTAAATGATGCTTCAGCTACATGTTAACTATGGTCTTCTGTACGCTACTGACCCTCACTTGCCTACAGACCCTTCCTCAGTAAAACCACAGAATGATACGCAGTTCATAGGGTTCTTTGGGAAATCCAAGTGATAAGACAATTGTCCAGGTAAGCTGTCTCATAGTTCTCAGTAATGGTGGCTCTGCAATGATGAGCATGTGATGAAGTAACCTCTAGATCCATACTAGATCTGTAATTTTCATTTCTAAAATCTTCCGACTGCTGGTGATGGGAAACTTACCATATGGCGGGCATTGTGAACAAGACTTGCGTTTGTATTGTATCATTAAATCTTCATGGTGCTTGAAAGTGATGAAGTGACCGCTAGATCCCTTCTAGATCTGTAAGTTTCATTTCTAAAATCTTCTGACTTCTGGTCATGGGGAACTTACCATATGGCAGGCATTATGAACAAGAGTTGCGTTTGTATCGTATCATTAAATCTTCATGGTGCTTGAAAGTGGTCATGTTCGGTCATATTCTGTGGAGTCAATTCTCATTGGTGGTGACCCTACAGGATAGAGAAGAACTGCCCCCCAGGGTCTCCTAGGCTGGAATCTCCATGGGAACAGACTGCCAAGCCTTTTCTCCTCCGGAGCTGCTGGTGAATTTTCATCTGCACATCTTTCAGTTAATAGCTGAGCGCCCTTCACCACTGGACTACCAAGACTCAATGAGCTGAGTTGAGTGCTAGCAAAATCACACTAGATAAGGATACTTAGGCACAGAGAAGGCGAAGAAGTTTCCCCTGTCACCAAAGTGGAGTCCTGATTTGGTGCTGTAGGATAATCACAAGGTTGGCAGTTCAAACCCACCAGCCTGCTCTTCAGAAACCCTATACAGGTCATTATGAGTTGGGACCACCTCAACATCACCAAAGTAGTAGGTGGCAGGGTCAAGATTTGAATCTAAACATTAATGCATCCATTTAATATTAATTTAAATATTACAATTAAACCCTTGTTAGAAATATGGATCCCCATACATAATTATTACTTTGGTAGAAAAAACACTAAGCATCAATTTCTTCCTTTTCCTCTGATGCAGATAAGGTCAGAAGTGTTCTTCTCAGTCCTTGGGGGTCCCTTGTTGACATTGGGGCACGAAGTAGAGTCCATACTAAAGCTCTGATGAAAAGTTAGGTTATAATGGAGCACAGTTATCAATGCCATGAAAAAAGCGTGACTTAGATGTTTCCTTGTCCATGTTCTCGGCGACCAGAAACAATTCTGCTCTAGACAGATGGAGACCCGATTCTCTGAGAGCCAAACAGGAACGTCAAGACATTACGGATTTTGGATTAATCCTTGTTCCATTCTTTTATACTGATTCCCATGTATTCTTTATTTGGCAAGGGAATTGCTGAGTTTTGTGACTATTTCCAATTTATGTCCTAGAAAATTGAATGTATGGGATGTTTGGGATGAGAGAACAGGCTCAGTAATTTACAGGGAGAAAAGCCTGGCCTTGCAGTGTTTGTCCATTTCTATTGTGTAAATACTCCCAAGTAAACAAATCAAATCAAATTAGTTACCACCGAGTCATCTCCAGTCTGTGGAATTCCAGTGTGTTCAAGAGTAGGACTATATTCCATAGGGTTTTGGGGAACATTTTATTGTGGTTTCAGTGAAGTTTACAGAATGTATCAGTTTCCTTTTTTTTTTTTTTTAAGTTTTTATTGTGAATTGAGTGAAAGTTTACAGGGCAGATCATTAGTTTTGTATTCAGCAAATCATATATTTTGTTTTATTACAATGATTATAATCCCCTCCATGTACTATCAGTTAACAGTATTTCTCTCTATTCATTTTAGTTCCTTTTTTTTTTCTTTTTTTAAACACTCAGGCATATATAATAATTTATACCACCAAAGGGCACATTCTGCAAGGCTGCCTCCTGGCCGCCAGCTCTCAATTCCTCTCTTCTCATGAATCTAGGGTCCTCAGCTGCTCCCTCTCTCCATGTCCCCATCTCTGCCTCCTTCTCTGGTGTCGCTATTTAATCACTTAAACACATTGAGTCTCATAAACATTAGTTGCAATCACGTCAGTGAAACAGCACTCTTCTGACTTCTTTTTCTGGGTTCCCTGTTTCCATTTGTTCATCTTTTCTGCCCCGTCCTGACTTCTGAACTTTGATTTGGGGCAAGTGCTGCCCCTTTGGACTCGCATGGTTGATGGTTCTGAAGAGCACCTGCCTCGCAATGTTCTCGTTCACTTTATCAGCTTGTATATTGTTAGGCTGAAAGGTGATCTCCTAGAATGGGTTCAGTTCCAGATTTGAAAGGTATCTAAGAGCCATAGTCTCAATCAGACCAGTAAGTCTGGCCTTATTTATAGTTTTGAATTTTGTTATATGTTTTTCTCCCACTCTGTCTAAGACCTATTGTGATCCCTATCAGACCCCTCTGTGGTGATAGCTGGTAGAAGCTTCTAGTTCTTGTTCCATAGGATTTTAAGGCTGTGACCTTTCAGAAGTAGATTACCAGGCCTTTCTTCAGCACTGCTGCGGAGTGGACTATTCACACTACTAACCTTTCAGTTATAAGTTAAGTGCTTCACTATTTTTACTTTGTAGAACTCCTTGTAAGTATTCCCACCAAGGCCAGTTTGAAGCAACAAATGTGGTGATATCAGTGCAAACAGGGAGTTGAGATAAGATTTACATAATCTGCTCTGGCAAATCTATACAAGGTGACTCCAGACCACCACTAGTCTTCCTACTAAGTCCTTAGATAGTTCCTCTACTGGGGCACACTGGATGCCCACTCATTTTTTAGGTTTCTGATCAATGTCACTTCTTCAGAAGTCTCAACTGTACCGTTGTCCCAGCTCAAATGTCTTCTGAGAGATCAAGAGACCTCTCCATTTTCTTCCATTGTCCCATGAGATTAAAAAAAAAACAACAACAACAACAGAAATTTTGGCTGTAACTGCTCATGAGAATCCCTGAGTAGGATGTGGATACCAGTGTGATACGCTCACAGCCTTGAATCAGCCATTTGAGATGGAACCTTTGTTTTTATGGACAAGAGTTCTAAAGAAGCTGTTGTGTTGGGTCAAATGCAGTCTTTTCCTAAAAGAACAAGAGTCAGCCCAGCTGATGTGTGCATCACATCAATCTGAGCCTTCCCACCCTCATATTTAGTCTTGAACTTGCAAACTTGAATGCTCTGACTTTTAACTTATTTGAGGTTCTAACTTTCAGCAACATGGGAGGTATCTCAGGGCAGAGTAAAGACATTGATTTAGTCCAGGGCTTCGGGAATATTACAGCAACACCTTTGTCTTCTCTCTGGAGGCTGCTGAGCTGATTTGGATAAAATAAGAAATGACTTGGCCCCTTTGTCTCAAACAAAACCAGGACAAAATTAAATATTTGAACTTTAAAGAAGTTCACTGAACTTCTTCCATATGGGTCCTAGTTGACTCTACCTATTGGTCCTGCTCACTACTCATGGCTAGGATTGTGAGCCTCTTGCTGGAAGTCAGCTCTGTCTGGGGTATTTCTGGCCTCACCCAAAATAGGAAGAACCCCAAGTCTCCCGAGATTCTCATCTCCGGAGAGTTCTCAGCCCTGAGAGGGAGAGGGGAGCAGTTGCAAACTTGATGTCAAGTGTCTGAACTTTTGCCTGCAGATCGAACTAAAGATACTCACCAATTCTTCACTGTTTGTCACCGTTGCTGGGAAATTGATTTTTCTCATGGTCTACTCTGACACCAAGGAGTTTACTGGTGCCCCCTCTTGGATCTAGGTGGCCTTTATCCAACAAGACTAACCAGGGACACTTCCTAAACAACTCCTGTGTAAATGCAGGGAAGAGGGGCTGTCATGGTTGGTTTTGTGTCTGCTGTCAACACCGCTAACACTCAGACAGAACACCTCTAACATTCAGACAGCTCTGGCAATATATCAGCTGTTCAGCTAAGAATTTTATATCCAAAATCTCATTTCATCCTCACAACGACCCTATATGTTTTTGGATCTCACTTTATGGTTGAAGATACCAGAGCTCAAAGAGGTTAGGAAACCTGCCCAAGGTCACACAGGTAGTTAGTGGCAGAATCGAAACTCAAATCCAGGTCTTCTGATGACAAGCTCCAGACTCTACCAATATCTCACCTATAGAGATGGATGGAAAGATGAACTTTCCTTTGGGGGAGAAGTGAATATTTGATGAGCATATCCAACAGTGCAACCCAACCCACCGCCATGAGTTGTTTCCGACTTATAGCGACCCTACATAGGATTTCTGAGGCTGCACAACTTTACAGGAGCAGGCAGCTTCATCTTCCTCCTGCGGGGTGGCTGCTGGGTATAGCAACTGCCATGACAAATTACCATGAATTTGGTGGCTTTTTGTTAGCAGTCCAGTGTTTATCCCACAGCGCCACCAGGGTGCCCTGATGAGCATATCTTGTGGAGGTCTTTCACAACTACCGTTGACGAAGTCACTTTTCACACGCTTGCTGGAAGCCCGTTTGCCACTGTAGACAAACAGACAGAAGCCAGAGATACACCACGCAGGTCTGGAAGTCTCCCACCCTGTCTTCTTCACAGACAACAGCAGGCATGGTGTTAACCCCCACCACCTTCTTTGCCTCCTCTCCTCCAATATGGTATGACTGGTACCTCCTTTCATCTCTCATAAAGAGCCAGGCCAGATAATAGATCACACTCAAACAGTGAAAAAATGTTTTTAATAACCTTATTCCCACTGCGCATATACATGCCTCCCGTTCAACAACAGGAAATATTTAGGTCTTTCATGGCTAATTTCAGTAGTTTTACTCTTCCATACATAATAGAACTATCTCCTAAGGCCTTCTGTTTTCTCTCTCCAGTGCCAGAAAGGTCAGGAGTTGCTGCAGAGCACTGCAGCCAAGAGGGTGGACTTTGCAGTGAATGACAGGGGCTGCCTTGGGCCACCTTTGCTGTTTGCCCGGATAAGCAAAGCTCAAGGTGCTAAGTGCATTCTGGATTTAGCATTGTAGAGTACAAACCCATTTCCCTTTCCCTAAAGGTCTCTCTGAACCACAGGACGAGGAAGTCAAGACGGTATGGCTCAGAAAGGGATTGGATAGCCTCATCTTTGAGCCTTTCCTCATCACTGAGTCCACTGATGGGGAAAATCCAGGGTGATTCTGGCTCAGAAATAGAATCTGGGGACATTAGATGATTCTTCAGGTCAGATTAGATGAGGGTCTCCATTGAGAGACCTCACTACACCCAACAGCGGTGGAGAAGAAGGCAGTAGGGAGACTACCACTCCAGAGCATCTCCTTAGTGGTTTGCTTGTTACATAACTCATTTTACTGTGAGCACCTGAGGAGTAAACTTGCTTAACACACTTGACTACTAACCAAAAGGTTGGAGGTTCAAGTTCACCCAGAGGCACATGTTATTCCTCTACTAGTGAACACTCCAGAGATTCCTACACATCTGTGTGCTTGTTAGTTACGCTGCTATAAGAGTGATCACAAATGCAGTGGTTTTAAACAGCACACACACACATTTATTCTCCTCAAACTCTGCATGGCAGAAGTTCAGGGCAGGGTTCCATGGGCTCAAGTCGTAGTGTTCTTTCTGGAGGCTCTAGGGGAGAATGTGTTTCTTTGCTTTTTCCAGCTTGCAGCTTCTGCCTACATTCCTTGGCTCCTGGACCCCTTCCTCCATCTTGAAAACAAGTATGTTGTTGTGGTGGTGCCATTGAGTCAATACCGAATCATAGTGACCCTATGCACAACAGAACAAAACACTGCCCTGTCCTGGGCCAACTTCACTATTATTGCCACTCTTGAGCCCATTGATACTGCCACTTTGCTAATCAATCTCACTAGAAGTCTTCCTCTTTTTGTCTGACCCTCCACCTTACCAAACATGATATCCTTCTCCAGCGACTGGACCCTTCTGACAATATGTCCAAAGTAGAAAAGACAAAGTTCAGCCATCCTGGCCTCCAAGGAGCACCCTGGCTGCACTTCTTCCAACACAGATCTGTTGGTTCTTTTGGCAGCCCATGGCACTTTCAATATTCTCCTCCAACACCATAACTCAAAAGCATCAATTCTTCTACAGGCTTCCTTATTCACTGTCCAGCTTTCACATGCATATGAGGTTATTGAAAATACCATGGCTTGGGTCAGGAGCACCTTAGTCCTCAAACTGACATCTTTGCTCTTTGACACTTTAAAAAGTTCCTGTGCAGCAGATTTGCCTAATGCAATACATCATCTTATCTCTTGACTGCTGCTTCCATGAGTGTTGATAGTTTATTCAAGAAGAATGAAGCCCTTGACAACTTCAATCTTTTCTCCATTGATCAGAATGTTGTTTATTGGTCTAGTGGTGAGGATTTTTGTTTTCTTTACATTGAGTTGTATGTAATCCATATGGAAGGCTGTGCTCTTTGATCTTCATCAGTAAATATTTTGCCTTCTTCACTTTCAGCAAGCAAGGTTGTATCACCTGCATATTGCAGGTTGTTAATGAGTCTTCCTCCAATCCTGATGCGAAGTATTTCTTCATAGAACCCAGCTTCTCAGATTATTAGCTCAGCATACAGATTGAATAAGTATGGTGAAGGAATACAACCCTGTCACATACCTTTCTTAATTTAAAACCATTCAGTGTTCCCATGTTCTGTTCAAACAACTGCCTATTGGTCTATGTACAGATTCCTCATGAGCACAAATAAGTGTTCAGGAATACTGATACTTCACAGTGTTGTCCAGAGTTTGTCGTGATCCACACAATCAAAAGCCTTTGCATAGTCAATAAAGCACAGGTAGACATTTTTCTGATATTCTCTGCTTTCAGCCAAGATCCATCGGACATCGGCAATGATATCCCTCATTCCATGGTCTCTTCTGCATCTGGCTTGAACCTCTGGAAGTTCTCTGTTAATGTATGCTTGCAGCTGTTTCTGTATTATCTTTAGTAAAAGTTTACTCACATAGGATATCAAAGATATTGTCCAATGATTTCCTCATTCTATTGGGTCACCACTCTTTGGAATGGGCATAAATTTGATCTCTTCCAATGAGTCGGCCAGATAGTTGTCTTCCAAATTTGTTTGCATGGATGAGTGAGTGCCTCCTGTGCTGCCTCACTTTCTTGAAAGATTTCAATTTTTATCCCATCAATTCCTGGTGCCTTGTTCTTTGCCAATTCCTTCAATGTGCCTTGGACTTCCTCCCTGAGTATCATTGGCTCTTGATCACATGCTACCCTTGAAATGGTTGAACATGAACCATTTCCTTTTGGCACAGTGACTCTGTATATTCCGTCTATCTTCTTTTGATGCTTTCTGCATCATTCAATAATTTGCCCAGAGAATCTTACAATAATGAAAGTCAAGCCTTGAATTTTTTCTTCAGTTTCCCCAGCTTGAGAAATGCTGAGCATGTTCTTCCTTTTTGGTTTTCTGTATAGCATTTCTAAATCCCCCTCTTCTTGGACCTCTGCTTCTCCATATTTATCTCCTTCTCTGACTCTGACCCTCCTGTCTTTGCTTCGTAAGTGTTGCATTGTGATTACATTGAGTCTACTGATAATCCAGGAGCTCTGGTAGCATAGTGACCTGAACCTCAAGGTCAGCAGTTCGAAACTACCATCTGTTCTGCAGGAGAAAGATAGGCTTTCTGCTCCTATAAAGATTTGCAGCCTTGGAAACCCTGTGCAGGGTGACTATGAGCCAGAACCGACTCCATGGTACTTAACAACAACAACAACTGATAATTCAGGCTAATCTCCCCATTAGAAAACCTTTCTCATAATCTTGAATTCAGTCACATCTTTAGATCCTTTGGCCTTGTAAGGTAGGAGCTAATGGTTCTGTTGGGTTAGGATATGGACATCTTTGGGGCAGTTTTCTGTCCACAATCTGTTCACAAAGAAACCGACTTTTCTATGAAGACTTCTTTGCCCACTGAATAAAAAGCATACGATTCATATGTTTTGTTGTTTAATAAACCACACTGTGCATGTCCCTTGTTTTCTTACCTATGTCCTCTGACCTAGGTGGTGAGATTTTTGAGATGAAGCCTCATGTTTTGCTCATCTCTGCAGCCCCCAAACCTAGCACAGACTCTGGCCTGAATTGTGGCCGTTGAGTGGGTTCAGAATGTGGGTAGCAGAATGAGAGCTTGCCCAGTCCTCCGCTGTATTTAGGATTATTGGATCACTTCATGTCCTTGAGGTCCCCTCATAGTCCCTTTGACCCTCTGCCCAACGTGCTTCTCTTTCTCCTGATTCGTCTTTCTTAATGAGATCTACAAAGTAAGCGAGTCAAAGTCTTGCCATTTAATTATGTGTCCCCCAGAAACATGTTCTGTGAATCCGAACCCCTATTCCTGTGCTTCTACTCCCTTTTGGGAATGGCTTCTCTGTTATGTTACTGAGGCAGTATTAGTTAGGGGTGTTTCTTAGTCAGTGTCTTTTGGGATATATAAAAACAGGTTAAACAAGGAAGCAGAAATGGTGGCAGATAGATGCCGTGCAGTATGAAGGTCCTCAAAGAACCAATGAATAGAAGTTAAAGACAGACAAGGACCTTCCGCGGAGATGACAAAGCGAAGGCTCTTCCCTAGAGCCCGTTCCCTGAATTCAGATTTCCGGCCTCCTCAACTGTGGGAAAATATCTTTACGTTTTTGTGGTGTTTCTCTTAGAGCGGCGCTAGACAACTACGTACTGGCACCAGACCAGTAGTCAACAAGTACCGTAAGGGAAAGTTGAAAAGAGCTTTGAAGAGAGAGTTCAAGGGGGCATGGAACCATTAAGAGGTCCTGCAACTCTTGTGGTCAATCACTCGACAAGAATTAATGTGAAAGTTAATGTGAATTGAAGGACACATTGATCATTGACACTCCCAACACACTTGCAGCCCCAGGTTCCTCTGGGAGCTACACCTGTCTGAGCATTGTGGAGCTCTGGTTGCATCGTGATTATAAGTCAGGCTGTGAACCTCAAGACCAGCAGTTCAAAACTACCAGGCATTCTGAAGGAGGAAGATGAGACATTCTGCTCCCATAAAGATTTACAGACTCAGAAACCCTATGCAGGGTTGCTAAGAGTCGGAACTGACTCCACGGCACATGCCACCACCACCACCAGACAACCAAGAAACCGTTCTTGCTTCCAAGGAACATTCTGGTTTTATTTCTTCTAAGACCAATTTATTTATTCTTTTGTCAGATATCGGTGTGCTCAGAATTCTTCACAAACTCTACAGTTCAAACTCATCAATCCTTCTGTTCTCCTTTTTCATCATCTGACTTATGCATGAATAGGAGGCAATTGAAAAGATCATGGTTGGGGTCCGGTGTACTTCATGTCTCAGTAAATACTCACCTTGATTGCAGAATGCTCTTTGTGCTGTGAAGATTGCATTTGAATGTTTCCTTATGGGGTAATCCACTAATGGAGTCTTGGTGTGGTACTGTGGGATAAGCACTGGACTGATAACCAATAAGTAGGTGGTTCAAACCCACCATCTGTTCCTTGGAAATGCAACACAGGCTCACTGAATTGAAACTGGCCCAGTGGCACGCAACAACAACAGTCATAATCCATTAATAGGTCACCTGTAAAACATCCAATACGTAGAACCAAGCAGACTTGCGCATTTGGTAGACATTTGGAGAGATATCAAAGACTAGTCTACTTTAAAATGCAGCGTGAAAGCACCAAGAAAAGGAGGCATTCCTCCAATATAGTTAGCAATATTTTGAGGTTGATGAAACATAAAATTAGGGAGGGACAGAGCTAAAGTTGAACCTGGGGAGAAAACATGAAAATCGATGCCAGACCTTCCAGGGTCTTCACATTATGCTAAGGACTTAGGACTTAATTCCACCGGCTATCTCGAGTCATCAAAGGTTTTTAAGCAGTGTGGTCAAGTTCATATATTTTGAGGTTGTAGTATGGAGAGTGAAGGAGAGGAAGGCAGAATTGAAGGCAGGGACACTGATATGGTTTACATAGGATGCTCAAGTTCTGATCTAAGGCTTGATGAGTCAGGATGAATTCAATGAGAAGGACCATGCTAATTTTGCTCATCGCTTTATCCCAGGATCCATGAAGAATCAGTAGACACTCAATCAGTGTTTAAGAGGGAGATTCAGGACGTTCATGGAAACATGGAATTGAAAGAATAGAATTTTCCACATACTTTTGCATAAATGGCAGAAGTGATTCTTAGGATATTAAAACATGAGATTGATGGAACTTGGTGATTGGGCTGTGTTCAAAATAAATACAACTGGTTAGAGGACATATGAAGTGAGTTTCTTATGGAGTTGATTTTAACTGTTGGAATAGGATTCTTTGGTCAGTGGATAAGCTATTCAGTGTGTGTGTGTTTTAGAGGTGGGAGTGGGGCAGTTCCCCCTTCATGATTTCTATACATTCTATCTTCCATGCTTCTCCTTCCTAACTGAACCTCCATATCTCTCTGGGCTAATTCTCGACTACTCAAGTTTCCTGGTCTCATTTTACCACAAAGAGTTTAATGCCTAGCCTCCCCCTTCTTCATCCCACTTAGGGATTCTTAAATGTTGCCTCATTTCCATACTCCCAGCATTTGCCAGCAAATTCATTTGCACTCATTTTTAATAAGATCCTGGATGCTTGGCTCAGGCCTTAAATACTTCACTTGACTTGTGTCTGAGAAGAGGGAGGAAACCCACAAACAAACAAAAATGACAAATATTTATTGGACTTTTCAACAGGCACCCAATACTTTTAAAGGCCTCTGGGAAATATTAAATTAAACACTGTGCATTAAACAACCTGTGAAATCAACCACTCTTGGTACGTAAAGTTCAACTTCCCTCATTGGTATATATGGATTTAGACCATTCAACCACCACTGTCTTTATATACATAGAGAAAGTGGTAATGAAACATTACCTACAACTCAATGATTCTTCCTTGTGGGCCAATTGAAAAAACAAAAACCAAGACTATATCATCCCCCACCACATCACATTCTTTGTTTTCCTCTTGGGTTAGTAGATGAGTTGCTGCTCTGAATTCAATAGACTTAGAGAAATTGATCTACAAAGAGATTTAAAAATCTATAATTTTACCACAGCTGGGAGAATATGAATAGCATAATTGACCAAATATAAATCTCATCTCAGAGGCTCACCCATGATCTGTCAATAATTCCCAGAGAGGACCGAAACCAACATTTATTGAGTACCTACTGTGTGTCGGGTATTGAGCTAGGTGCCTTTGTGATCAACCTGGTCTTTTAATCTTCATGATAGCCTTGTAGCAAAAGATCATCTTGATCTCTTCAATGAGAGAATGGCAGTTCAGGAAAGGTAAACGTTGTCCAGGTTTACACAAGAGGTGGAAAGAGAATTCAAGAATTCGAGCTAGTGTCTTTTTGGAAGTTTCAATTCTAGTAGGTGTGGTTTCATACATAACACTAGCATGGCTGAAATCACCTTCATCAACAGTCCCTAGCTCTGTCACTTTCCAGATGCCTTTGGTTTGGTGATGGGCTCTAGACTCAAAGCACCGTTCCAGTCCTGCCTCTGGCTCTCACAAACTTTATGCTCTCAGGCAAGTGTTGGAACGGCTGAGTCTTAATTTTCTAAAATGGAAGATGGGGCTTATAACATTACTTACCTGCCTAGAAGGACAAGTCCCAGTAGACAGACATCGTGCCTGGTAAAGTAGTTGTTGTTGTTGTTAAGTGCCATCGAGTCGGGTCCGACCCATAGCGACCCTGTACAGGGTTTCCGAGGGTGTAAATCTTTACGGGAGTAGAAAGCCTCATCTTTCTCCCGCGGAGCGGCTGGTAGTTTCGAACCGCTGACCTTTAGGTTCGCAGCCCGATTCGTAACCACTACGCTACCAGAGCTCCTTTGGTAAAGTAGAGGGTCAGTGAAAAAGAGGAAGACTCCCCAGTGAGATGGACTGCAATGGGGAGAGCAACAACTGGTTCTAACGTAACAACAATTGTGAGGGTGGCACAAGACTGGGCAGTGTTTAGTTCTACTGTGCATTGTTGTTATTGTTGTTAAGTGCTGGCAAGTTGGTTCCGACCCATAGTGACCCTGTATAGAGTTTCCGAGGAGCAGATGGTGTGCTTGAACCACCGACCTTGCTTTGCAGTCTGGTGCGTGAACTCGCAGTGCCACACCAGGGCTCCTCTACTGTGCATAAGTTGGTATAAATTATAACTCTGACTCAGTGGTACCTAATAACACCACCATCTGAATAAAGGATTATTTCAGGGATTGCATTCTGTTGTCGAGTTGGTTATAACTCACAGTGACCCAGTGTAGAGCTTCCAAGGAGCTGCTGGTGGATTTGACCTGCATACCGTACAGTTATGTTTATCCGATAGCAAGAAGAAATACTTTGCATATGTTGTTTTTGTTGTCTCCAACTGATCGAGGTTGTTTATAAGCATACCATGGTCATTTTGTGTATTGGTAGATATCAAGTATATATTTTTATTGAGCAAGTTCCTGTATTTCCCAGGGCCTCTGCTGTCTTTACTGTGTGTAAACAGGGGTGATTAGACCAGTAACAACTATAGTAGCATTTAGGGTATTTTAGGAGTTAAACTGCTCTGTGTCATAGTATTATTTTCATATGGCTCATATGCATGTGAAAACTGGACTATAAATAAAGAAGACCAAGGAAGAATGACTGCCTTTGAATTACAGTGCTGGAAAGAAAATTAAGCATACCTCAGACTGCCAGAGAAGGAACAAATTTGTCTAAGAAGGAAGACAGCCAGATGCCCTTTCGAAGTGAGGAGGGCAAGGCTTCAGCTCACTCACTTTGGACATGCCGTCAGGAGGTTTAAGATCTTTTACAGTTAAATATCCAAAAAAAGAGTGAATTATAGTTACTTTACCCTCTGAGCGACTTCAGTGCAGTTATAGAATCATGTTAACTTCCTAAAACAAATTTAGGGAATTCTCTATCTTTTTAATATGTTCCAAAATGTTCTATATTTTGAAAATTAATCTTTGAAATGAGTTGCTTATTAAATGTGCGGTATCCAGTGTTGTTTTTCCTAAATCATCTTATGAATATTTTTCTTTCAATTCTATTCAAATAAAGTTATTTATTTAGTCAGATAAATACATTTTTAAAAATGGTTTTACACATTTCCCTATGATTTTTCAAGTTAATAGAGTTTCACAGAGCTGATCTGTTTCACAACCTGTCTGCTACAATGTTGCTGTAGGATCAGTGCTGGACTGCTAACCACAAGGTCAGCGGTTCAGATCCACCAGCTGCTCCTGGGAAACCTTCACAGGGTTGCTATGACTTGGAACCGACAGGACAGCACTTACCAGCTACCAGCAGATATGCCTTTGTGTTGTCTTCTCTGTTTTTCATGACTTGACTTTCCTGGATCCATTTTCGTTTCTACTCTGTCCCCCCAAATGTGTCAGTTTTAGAGCTATTGATTACTTAAATGGTCTTTCTGTTTCTCAATTTCATAAGTTGCCTTTACCCACATTATCTCCTCTGCTGTGATTTTGATGAGCTTAATTTTGAATACAAGTGAAAAATAAAATCGATGGCTACATCAATATGGGCACATATCATTGCACTTCACAAATAGAGTTTTTGTTTTGTTTTAACAAATGGAAGGTTTCCGGTGACCCCGAGTCAAGCAGTTCTATCTGTGCCATTTTCCCAAAACCAGGTGCACGCTTTCTCTTTCTGGGTCCATTCTCTAAGCATTTCAATCATGTTCATTGTGCTGTTTGCACATGTAATGGAATACAGTATAGTGTGAACAGAACTTTTATATGTACTGGAAAACCGAAAAAGTCATGGACTCTCTTTATATTAGTATTTGCTGTATTGCAGTGGATAAGAGTCAAAACTGTATTATCTACAAGTTAGTATACTTGTATATTTGTATGTGTGTGTTTGTGTGTATATGTAGAGATGGTGGGGGAAAGCTAGTATATATATATATATATGTATATATATATGTATATATATATACATATATATATATACATATGATATTTATGCATGTATGTATATGATATAGAAAACATTTGTGTAGTAATTTACCTTTTCATGTATCTAATATTGAAGCACGTGGCACTTCAGGATAATGCTCTGGATCCCAAGGTCAGTTTGAATCACAAGGTTAGCAGTTCAAACTCATCAACTGCTCCTCAGAAACTGTATACAGGGTTGTTATGAGTCGGAACTGAGTCCATGGCACTTAACAACAATACAGTATTGAAACATGTTTCACATAGACCTACATATGACATGAAACAGCATATCTTTGTATGTTTACTCTTTGAACATTGCATATGGATTTTTGTATCATGAATTGGCATTTTATATATTATGTAACTCCATATGTATGGATAGTAGAGGTGAAATTTAAATTTTTGAACTTTGTCTGATGCAGGAGTTATTTAAAGGTATACTTAATCAAACTCACTGCTCTATGTTTCTTGTGTTCTTACTTTGTCATTAAACCATGGTGTTTGGAGGACTTGTATCTTTAAAACTTTTTTTGAATAATGAATTCTGTAGCTATGCTATAGACATTTTACAACCATATTCTCTATTAGGAAAGCACACAATTATTATGTTTCTTTGAAATCAGTCATGTATGTTAATGAAAATCTCCTATGAGTATTTCTTATTAAATGTTCATGTACTGTGTCTTTCAGAGTGTTAGTATGTTGCTGAATTTGGTTAGCTCTCTGGCTAGTCATTCACTAGAGACAAAGTTGGTTGGCTCCTTGGTTGTTCCCAGCAGGGACTCACAGTTGCATGTAGAGATGCTGAAAATACCATCAGTGGTGGGCTAAATCTCCCGGATAACTTGACAATTTCTGTATTTCATGATTTTGATTTCATTTACTTTGAATCAATTATTGTGCCCATAGAGTTGCATGTCTATTAAACTTGTACTGTTTCTTTTGTCCGCGTTAAATGAAACTGTTTCCTCTCCTATTTAATGTATTCCATTTTTAATATAACTTTACCTGACGTGAAACTTCACACAGTTCTTACTCATTTGTGATTGCCTGATGCATACCCCCAACTCTTCATACTTGGTGTGTGCACTTTCTAACAGAAGAGGAAAGAAATGGTGATAATACAAAACTCAGCAGTTACTGCCACAAGATATACCACTCCCCTCTGGTACATTCTCTTCAGTAGCTGTTAGTGAGAATCGGTGATCATCACTAGCAGATAGCCACTCTTCCAAAGGCTGGTTCCCTGTGTCCTGGGTTCTGTGGGTTTTCATCCTACTCTAGTGCTTGGTGGCATGGTCAGCCAAAATGAGAATTACTTTCAGGACAAGCCCACAATGCATTGGCAGTCTTTTTTGTGCAAGGTACCTCTGGCGGGCATGTGAGTTTTTCAGAACCCACTGTATTTTGAAAAACAATATGAAGAAACAGACAAACATAGTTCAATGCCGTCCCACTTAACCACTCATTCACCAAACTTTCATTGGTCTACTAATATGTATATATGAAGAGTCAGTACAGTAACTGAACATGTTGTTAATTTTAGAGCCCATCAGTCAGCTTCACAATAGAATGAAACACTGTTCAGTACTATGTTATCTTCCTATTGTTGGTAAGCTTGAATCCACTATTGTGGCCTTTGTGTTTGTGTAGTGTCTTTCAACCTAGGGACTAATTTTCCAGCATTGTATCAGGCAATATTCTGTTGTGATACATAGGGTTTTCATTAGCTAATTTTTTAGAAGTAGATCTCCAGGTCTTTCTTCCTAGTCTCTCTTGGTCTGAAAGTTCTGTTGAAACCTGTCCACCATGGGTGACTCTGCTGGTATTTGAAATCCAAGAGACGGAGGTCCCAGCTTCATAACAACATACAAGTCCTCACAGTACAGCAAACTGACAGGCACGTGGTGGAACTGAAGAGAGGATGGCAAACTGAACAGGCGTGGCTAGTGCCTACCCTAAGGGGACTGATAACCTGTCCTGCTGGGAGATAAACCAAGGCAAGCTGCGGTTGTGGGCACACTCCCAGGAGCAGCAGGAAGTACAGATGGATTTCTGTGATGCCCTCACATCTTAGAGAAGACAGTACAGGAAGATGATTTTTTGTGATGAGGAACCGCTGGTGAGAAAAGTGAAGTGACAGAAAGCATCATAGCCTTGGGCTAAGAGAAAATCAGCAATTAGCCAGAGAGAGACGTGGCCACCTCTTCCCCCGCTCACGAAAGGAGATGGGGGAAAAATCCTGTAATTTTTATGTATTTGCTAGGGAACGTGAGAATGGTGAGGCACAATCTCCTTTGCCCTGGGTACAAATCAGATTCAAATCCACTGGCAGGGCCTGGCAGACAGATTTGAGAGCACCCGGAAAGTCCTGAGGTGACGTTTTTCTTTTTGAAGAATGCTGCCAAATTGCTAATTTGGATGCGGGTTCTTTTTCTGCAACATAGCTTTCTCTGACCTCGAAGGAGCTAGTGTGTAGGAAGCCCAGTGTCTTAATGTTTGAGAATTGCCTACTCTGCTTCTCTTCCCATAAACTCTCTGGTGGATGGGTCCATAGGGTTAAATGGCTCATTGCAATTCAGCAAAGTGAGTTTTATGTGCAATTAATGTTTGTTAATTTGGTTAAATGTCAAACTATACAATTTTTTTTTTTTTAGGGAAAAAAAATCTCTGCAATACAACCCCAACCCCCAGCACCTTTAAATATTGAGGGGTGAGATGTTATTCTCAAACAAACACAAAGATGATTATATTCAGCATCTACTTGAAATTGAATGGACAGTACCTTAGTTAAATGTCCCTCTGGGGAGAAGAGGCAATAATATGTCAGCATATTTAAGTTTGGAGTCAAAGTTAAGGAGACAGTTGAGAAATCTCTTTGGGGGGAAAAAGAAAAAAAGGCCGTTACCACCTGGACACTCAACTAGAAAGGCTTTGACTCAATTATTAGTTCTTGCGTTTAGATTCCTCATCTTTTTTCCTCAAATTTTTATATTCTTGCATTTGTGTTTGTGTGGTCTGATATATATATATATTTTAAATATATTTATTTAAAATATAATTGATGTGTCCATATCTGTATATTCTAATTCCATTTCAGTCCTAAAGCTTCAGAGTTTATTAGATCCTCGTAAGAAAGACCACTTGTTATTAAATAGTTTGTGATGCATTTAGATAAAAACATATACAGTCACTAGATGAATAGGCTAAATTTGTTAATTCTTTGGTCTTTACATTTTTTTTTTTAATACCAAAGTGTAATAATGGTTGTCTTTTCCAAATTCATAGTGCAGAAAAGCAAAAGAGATTTTAGAGTCTCAGTCTTAGACTATGTCTTAGTCGTATACTTGTATTTTTCCTTAAAAGTTTGAGTCCTGTTGTGTAACTTTGTGTTGGTTAACTTGTGCTCTATGTGGCACTTGAAGTGTGGCTTCTTGGTGCCCTATAGATTTTTAATGCTGTATCTTGTCCTAGTAACAAAACATATTGTTTGTCCTGCCTCCCTCGCTGTGTTGTTGTTAGGTGCCATCGGGTCGGTACCGACTCATAGCGACCTTATTAACAAAACAATGAAACACCGCCCGGTCGTTTGCCAACCTCATAGTGGTTGTTCTGTTCTGTCTGAGCCCATTGCGGCTGCCAAGGTGCCAATCCACTCGTTGAGGGTGTCTTCCTCATTTTCCCCGACCCTCCACTTAATCAAAATGATATCCTTCTCCAGGAACTGTATGTGACACAATGATGAAGGTCTATCCAACCCATTCCTTGTCACTGCTGCATGGCAGATAATAAGGGCATGTTTCTCTAAACGCACCTAGAAATTCGCTCTTTGGGGTGTCAGTTGCCTCACATTTATCATTTCTTTCTTAATTTTACCCTTTGAATATAAAAGACCCCAGGACAACTTGTTGGCTCTACTGAGACCTGTATGAGTTTGAAACAAAGGACAGAGGGACAAAGACGGTCCTGGAAGCTCCCCTGAGACCCTCTCTAAGCTGTCCACACCAGAAAGGAGCCAGAAAACCTGCTGGTTATAAATGGCGTCTGTATTCTGGATGTATCCTGACAGCCAATCGTTTTTAAAAATATAGGACAATAGTTTCATAATCCTGGGCAGGGTTGGCTTAGTGGCCACGATATCTGAGCCTTTCCACAGAACTCCACTCAGGGTGGCCCCACACTTTATTTTTTAACATTCTCCTGTTGCCACCTGAAAATCTTTACTCATTTTCGGCAAGAGATCCCTCATTTTCATTCTGCCCTGGACCCTAGAGATTATGTAACCGGTCCTGACATGTAGAATTCTGGCCTTTCTTCTTTGCATCAAGCAAATGCCATGGACTAAGAGATGTGAGTTCCCATCCTCCTCATCTTACAAGGGCCAGGGAGACCTTTGCACCTCTCTGAGCCTAGAATAAAACACTAATACTCGTCAGAGTTCAAAGAGGAGAGTTGAGTTCAACAGTGATTTAACTTGATATGCTAACGAGTTTACAATTACACTGGGTGGTGAGTTTATTCACTGATAGCAATGTTTAATTTATTTATTTTTTCGTTTTAATGAATGGAAGGGAGCAAGGTCCAAGGTACTTTTCAGTTCCATTGAAATCAGTAATGGTTTATCTGGGCAGCTTCCTGAGTTTTGTGGAGTGGGGATCCTTGAAGTTAGATCACTGTGGGTTTGAGGAGAGACCTGTGTCCTACTTTGCTTATGCAATCCATGTTTGAACCTTGATTGCTCTTCCTCCCAGTGCCCTCCAGGGTTCTGCAGAAATAACCTGTGAATTTTATCTAAAGAATATAGCATTGCCTTTAACAGGGCACTTGTGTTCAGGAACTAGATTATGACATGTGTTGTCTTTGCTTTTTCCCTGCACCTCTGTCTGCCCCAAACCTTGAATTGGATCTCCACTGACTACTGTAGACAAACCAATAAGAACCTCCTCAGCCGGGCATTTAAGACACATTGTAAGCTAGTTGCAAAAGTGCTTTCCTATAGAAATTCCTAACTTCCTGGGCTGGAAAGACATTTTGCCAGAATTGGAGGACGTTAAGTTCCAGGTTCTCTGGGACATATAATCACCTTGGTGATATGGTCAATTGAACTTTTTTTGGGGGGGGAAGGTGGGGAGGGGAGGGAAACTTTTTTTTGTGAATTGAGTGAAGGTTTATAGAGCAGATCATCAATTTTATGATTTATTATAAAATTGATACATTTTGTCATCACAGTGATTGCAAACCCCTGCACATAACAACAGTCAGCCCACTGCCTATCTGTGGCTCTGATTTCCATTTCACCCTCCTTCCCAACCCTTCTGAACTTTGTCTTGTTGTTAGGTCAATGTTGTATTTTTTTTTTATCTTGAATGCTTGACCATTCAATGGTGACCATCCTTTACTAGTGTTGTTGTCTACTAGTGTTGGCTTTCTGGCTCCTTTCTGGTGCAGACCACTTAGAGAGGGTCTAAGGAAAGCTTCTAGGACCGCCTCTGTCCCTCTGTCCATCACTGTAAACTCATGCACGTTTCAGTAGACCCAACAAGTTGTCCTGGGGACTTTGACATTCTAAGGGTAAAATTGAGAAAGAAATAATATATACCTATCTACTGGTTGACTACACATTTGACCACTAGGGTGAGTTCTGTTCCAGACCTGAAGCGTGCCTGAGGGCCATAGTCTCAGGTTCCTCAAGTCTCTTGTGACCAGTAAGGGTGATATTTTTTATAATTTTGAGTTTTGTTTTACATTTTCTTCCACTCTCTCTGGGAACTTCTGTGTGATCCCTTTCAGAGCAGTTGGTAGTGGGAGTCGGGCACCATCTAGTTCTTCAGGTCTCAGAGTTGTAGAAACTGATGTTCACATGATCCATTATTCCATTGGACTTAAGTTCAAGAACGAGCAGAAAGTTTGGGTGGAGAGAACTCACTCTCTGGCTTCCCATCCTGAAGAAACAACTCCCTGCATCACCCTCTGACTCTGCCTTTAATTTCTTACTCTACACCCTGTGGTTTTACTTGAAATTCATGAAGAGAAGAAGAGACGCGATCCCTTTCTGGAGGAATGTGCCTATGCGTGGTCCTACTTAGTGAGTAGAATCCTGGTCAGGATTATCTTTTGCTTATTTGTCTGGTGCTTTGCACAGTAACTTATTTAGTGAAGGAGAAATTCATTTCTTGAATGCCACACTGGTCTGGACTCACTGTCTGTGTTGCACAGGGTTGTTTCTTTTTGATAAATAAACTGTGGAATTGGTACAAAGCCTTGAAAATGGAGTTGGGAAGCCGAAATTCAAATCCCAGGTTTTTGAGTGAGTGGCTGTCAAGATTTCTGAGCCTCATTTGCCCATACTTACAAAGGGTCAGGCTGGAGTCTCCTCTGCAGTATGTCTGGGTGGCTGTTGGGGCAATCTGTGCAAACTCGGTAGCCTAGCACCTAGTGCTTATGAACTGCTCAGATTATGAGAGTGAGTCAAAAAGTATTGCTACTAGGATTCCAGTTCATACATGCATGGATGTATTCCAAACAAAAGGTTTTTAAACATGCCGCTGAAGTCGGTGGCTGGCTGCAGACAAGTCCTCTCAGTAATACACTTGTCTTTGTCTTGTTACGGTGCCTTCAAAAATGGCTTCCACCAAAGCACCAAGGAGATCTGCTAGGCCAGTTCGATTCAAGGCAGAGAGGTCAGCAAGGCATAACTCAGACAGTTATGAAGACTGGTTTTTGTTTTGTTTTGTTTAGGTTACAAAGGGTAATTTTGACAGATTGTCTCAAAGGTTATGGGGAGAACATGGGGCTTATATGAAGAAGTTTTAAGGAAATTGAAAATTTCATTGGTGAGCAAAAGACCTGGAAGGTTGTGTGCAGAATGTTTTGTCCATTAGATCAATATAAGTGCCATTCTTTGAGGGTAGCAAGGGCTGGCCTACGAGAATTTCATTGTGAAACCTTATTCCATCTACCCTCCTGCCCGAATCTTGCCCTTTCAGACTTCTTTTCCTTCTCCAACTCAAAGGACATTTAAAAGTAACGCAATTTAAATAGCAGGTGTGGAAAAATAGTGGTGGTGGTAGTTATGTGCTGTGAAGTCAGTTACAACCCATAACGACCCTGTACAGGGTTTCAGAGTCTGTAAATCTTTACGGGAGCAGAAAGCCTCATCTTTCTCCTGTGAAGCAGCTGGGAGTTTTGAACTGCTGACCGTGAGATTAGCAGCCCGCCCGAGTCATAACCACTATGCTACCAGAGCTCCTTAGAGCACAACAAACCTTAGCATAAATCAAAGAGCGTGGCATTCTCTGGGGAAGGCTTACAGAGATGGGAATACTACCTTCAGAAGCATATAGACCTAGATGGAGGATGTTGAGAAAAAATAGCTCCACATTTTGAGGTTTTTGTTAAATGAAGGTTTCTGGGATTTTGTAGCAAATGCAATTAGAAACAAAAGCTTAATATTTTGATATTTTTAATTCATAAAGACGTCTCTGATTTTGTAGTGATGCTTTCTGACTTACACTTATCTATTTTAGTTGAACCAGAACAGACTAGTAGCCATGTGTTAATGGTTTTGTTGTTCATGAAGCGTCTTTCTGCACCGACAACTAGGATCATCAAAAGGTTTCAATTGTCCACCTCTCAGCCCTGTGAATTTTCTAAATGAGACAAGGAAAACCGAGCTGTTATCATTATTGAGATGACAGAAACTCAATGCAGGGAAATCTGCTGAAGTAGAACATTTCTTGGATACAGGATCCATTTTCTTAAGCTGAGTAGATTCATACAGGATCCGAACCCCACCTAACACACCCACCGGTCCTAGGGGGACTGTGAAGAGAGGGAGGCAGAGAACGAGAAAGGGTCTGTTTGCTCCAGCCTGCAAACAAGCACTGTTTCTCAGGATTAACTGCCAGGACTATGAGGAAGAGCAAGATGGCAGCCAGTAAGCCTTCAGGGTGGGACTTGGTCACATGTGAAGGTCTGAAGAAAAAAGAGAGAGAGAGAGAGAGAAAGAGAGAGAGAGAGAGAGAGAGAGAGAGCAGTGCAAGAATGAACGAGTGTGTGCCTAGCAAGGCCCCTTGTCGCATTATAACCCTACCCACGCACAAACTGGGTTAGGTCACGTATTGATCCAGGTCCAGACAAATCTGTAGTGGTCTTCCTCTGGGGAAAGGACCCTTTGAAAGCAGAGGATCAGGAGAGCTTTACCTCCACTCTAATGGCCCTTCAAAGGCCATTCCTTGTAGATCTGATTTGATTTGCTGTCTTTCAAAGGAAACACAGATTTGTATCCTCATGGGAGAATTCTCTAACAAAGCCCACTCACTGTGGTCTTTCTTTTCCTTCCCAAGTAGGGAAGAGACACATTTCAGACCTTCATGGAATTCCAAACTCAGGTTCCAAGAAGAAAATGGCGTTTGTTCATGTAATAAATAATGATTCACTTGGACTTGGCATCCGCTAGACATGACTACAGAAGATGTATAATACAATTAGCCAGGGCTGGGAGTTGCCAGCTGACAATAGGACAAGATTTATATATTTGCTTTTTCCATAAGTACAATTTTATTTGATAAGTGCAGTCCAAAGATATAAAGAATTAATCCAGGGTCTGCATTGTGGGATATTTCCTCTGTAATATTAAAATAAATATTGCCCCTCTATCCAATTACATAAAATTATGTTAATAATATCTTCTTTGTTGTTGTCTCCCTGTTCCATCTTTGTAGCCAAAGAGTTTATTAAAAACAGTGACTGGCTTCCTTTCAGAAGGAGGTCGGCTTGTTTTCCCCCACCATAATTCTACTCAGAAGACCATAATAATTTCTTTTTTGAAAGACATACACTCAACTGGGGTGGGAGGTGTCTAGGTGATGTTTTTTGCGAGAACGTGGGTTAGGTAATAGATATCACTATTGATTAATTCTTCTTCTTCTTTTTTTTTTTTTTTTACTGTTTATTGTGGTTTGGGTGAGAGTTTACAAAGCAAATTAGCTTGCCATTCAACAGTTCATATACATGTTTTATGACATTGGCTGTAATCCCCTCAATGAAATGGCTTGCCTCCCGCTTCTTCCCTGGGTTCCCCATTTCCTCGAACACATCTCTCAAGCCCCTGCTTGCCTTCGGAGCTTTGCTTTGGGGAAAATGCTACCCTGTTGGTCTGGTGTGGTTGACCGTTCTGAGGAACACATCCTTCTCTGGTGTTACTCATCACTCACCTCTAGATCGATTGGTAGAACCTAGCCCACAAGACATTGTCCTACATCCTATTTGGATGAATAGTGATTGGCATCTGCAAACTTGCACTCGGCCGGCCATCAGAGAAGTAGTGGGGCTGGATTTTAAGAGCTGGCCTCAGTTCTGAACTCCTCTGACTCCTGTCTGTGCCATAGGGCAAACTTGAGGTTTTTAGTCATAGAAACGCAGATTCTGGGTTTGAATATGTACATGAGGTTAGGTGGAGTTTGGCATTTGATCATTAATTCTCCACACAGGGATGGTTTTGAAGAATTCAACACCAGCAGATGTAAGCGTAGCGTGAGAGGGTGCAGAAGAAAGCTTTGAGGAACAAGATTCTTCTCAAATATCCATGTGAAAAACCCAAATATTCAATGAGTTTGTTGGAAGCAACAGGCTAAGGGTTGATTTGAGCCCACCATCAGCAATGGCTGCTGAATGGGCTCTGGCTCATGGTGCCACCATGAGTGTTAAAGTGAAACTTCCCTCCATAGGGTTCCCAGTGACTGATGCTGTGGAAGTTGACCCTTAGGCCTTTCTTCCAAGGTGCCCCTGGGTAGACTTGAGCTTCCAGCCTTCCAATTAGCAGCGAGAGTGTTAGCTGTGTGTACCACCCAGGGGCTCCTTATTCCAGGCCAGGGATGGCATATCCAGTTTCCCCCGTAAGACAGTAAGAAGTGTGAGAGCAAACACGAAGTGATGTGAATAATGGAACCAAAGAGATGTGCAGAGCGGCACAAGCATGCACTCCAAACTCCTGCTTCCCACCAGCTTCTGTTAGATCCATGTGAGAGAAACGGAGCCTGCTGTCCACTGGCTGCCTCCCCAGTAATTGTCTGTGGTCCATGCGGCCAGAAATCAAGAGGGAGGATTCAGCAACTTTTAGAGAAACTCTGACGCTGTGTCTGTCCCACACATTTGACATTTTGTGGTATCTCAGAGTGTTATAAAAGGTGGGTTTGTTACCCTGCATCTCATTACTTTATTAACTCATCTTGTAAGTCATTAGTTTTTGCTAACTGGAAATGCAATCAATTAAAAAAAAACAGAATGGGTTTTCTGTCAGTTGACTTGAGAAGCAAACCCACCAAGAATGAAGACCTTTTCTTTTTTAACTCTGTCCCCACTGAGCCTCAGGGCACATTCATTGCCCTTCATGAATCTTAAAGGGCCCCAGCCCCAACTCTGGCCTCTAACTTCTGCTATCAGGGAGGGGAAGGATATGAAAGAAATTATGATTGAACTTGGAGTTCTGGGCACTGCTAAGCTGTGTCTGTTCAGTCCTCACAACAACCCTGTAAGGAAGAATAATTAGAGTCCATTTACAGATGAGGAAGTTCACAAGGGGTAAAGTTCAAAGGGTTTCCACCCACAGGGCAGGTGAAGAGCTGAGTTAGTGGAGACTTGAAGAGAGGTTGAAAACACTGTAGGCATTGTCTCAGTAATTTCCCCCCACCCCAGAAGCCCTCTGAGGTGGCTTAGCTCTTGTACAGGTGAGAGATCTGAGTCAGTGAGACGTCAGTGGATGCAAGGAAATCCTACCCACGCTGGGTCTAGCATTGGTTCTTCCCATAGAGAGGTGATGCTGAGCAGCAGTGGAGGTCTGAGGTTTTAGAGTCAAGCTGACTGTGTTCATACCCACCAGGGGAGGCACGGTGCTGTGCACCATTTACATCACACCCAGAAACCCACTTGTGTCAGTTGATCCCGACTTATAGCGACCCCACAGGATTTCCAGTGGCTGTTTCTTGAGAAGCAAATGGCCAGATCTTTCTTCCAAGGTGCATCTGGGTTGACTCGGACTTTTGGGTAACAGCTAAGCACTAAAATGCACCAACCAAGGTGGCACGTTATAGTCAGTGTGACAGGTGCCTTTGAAGTTGTACAGTGCACAACCTACATGCTGAAATCAGTGGACCTGATTGAGAAAGGCCAGCCACGGAGTCCATGGCCTGCTGTTCAATATGGTCCCCAATACACCGGCCCTGCGTGCTCTGTAGAATACCCCCTCCCGGCTGGGTTGGTGTAGTCTCACCCTGCACCCTACAGAGTGGGTGCCTCCTCCACTGTTGGCCTGTCCCGGGTGCAGTTCACTGAGCAGAAAGAAAGCAGGGTGGGCCTGGAATGCTCCCTTTGTTGACCTGTAATCTCTGGGTCACTGTGTGCTCTAACTAAATGTGAAAGGAGATTAGGGCCCATGGGACACCATAGAACTCTGATAGATAATGACAACAAGGTAGACAGGCTGCAGTGACAAGAAAGGAGGATGAGGTCATAGGAACACGTACCCACCTTTCAGCTACTCATCAAGTCAGAATAACTTGTTGTTGTTGCGGTTAGGTGCCATTGAGTCAGTATTGACCCATAGCGACCTTATGCACAACAGAACAAAACACTGCCCAATCCTGGGCCAACTTCACAAATTGTTGCCATGCTCGAGACCATCGATGCTGCCACTTGACCAGTCCGTCTCACTGGGAGTCTTCCTCTTTTTCTCTGACCCTCCATCTTACCAAACATGATATCCTTCTCCAATGACTGGTCCCTCTTGACAATATGTCCAAAGTATGAGAGATGAAGTTTGGCCATACTGGCCTCCAAGGAGCACAGAATGACTTCATGTTGTTGTTAAGTGCCGTTGAGTTGGTTCCAATCCCTAGCAACTCTGGATAGGGTTTGCGAGGAGCAACTGGTGAGCTTGAACCACTGACCTTGCAGTTCAGACAATTTGCAGTCTGGCCCATTAACCCACAGCACCACACCAGGACCGAATGACTAGGTTCCCCCAGAAGACAAGAAGCATTTCTTCTTATTGGGGCCTCTGGGGATCTGTTAGCACAACTAGGCATGAAGCAGGCGCTCAGTAAATGCTGACAAATGAAGGCAGGGGTGAAGAAATGAAGGGAAGGTTAGTGATTGGATAAACGAAGGTGTAGGCATAGCACAATGTGGGAACTTGATGCTTGGCTGTGGTACCTGCAGAGAGGGAGGTAAGTACGGATTGGACAGGGCATTGCTATGTATGCAAATTACTCATCAGGAAGACTAGTGTGGACTGAGCTCCAACTGCTGGTCAAGCATTGTGTTAGGGACTTGTCTGCATGCTTCTTTTTTGTCTCACCAATGTCACAGCAGGATGACATGTTTGCCCATCTTAGTAATAAAGTAGTCGAAGCCCATAGAAATTAAGTAACTTGCCTCAGTTCACTCTGGTAAGTGACAGCTATGGGATTTGAACCCAGAACTTCCTGATTCCAGGGACTGTTCAGGGTGTGGGAGGTTTTCTTGTGCCTGTTGCTAGGACCTTTCCTTTGCTGAGAAATCCTTCCTTTTCCACATCCCTGGGAAGACCTTGTCTCTGGAAAGGTAGGGAGGGTAGAAGGTGGCACGGGGGCTCTGTCATAGCCTGGATTCTCTTCCAGGGTTGATCTGGCATCACAGAATTTCTGCTGCTTGACGGGGTTTATCCTTTGATACATGGGAGCTTGTTCCTGAGAAAGGCTATCAGTGTGCTAGCTGGAAAAGTTGAGCACTAGTGGTGCAGTGGCTAATCCCTCAACTGTTGACCTTAGGGTTGGCAGTTCAAACCTACCAGATGATCCATAGGAGAACAATGTGTCAGTCTGTTTCCATAAAGATCTACAGCCCGAAGCCCCCTGTGGGACAGTTCTATTTTGTCCTATGGGTTTCTATGAGTTGGAATCAAGTCTACGGCAGTGGGTTGGATTGGTTGTTTTAATGGTTCATGGAGGGGCCCTGGTGGCTCCATGATTAAGCTTTCATCTGCTAACTGAAAGGTTGGGGGCTCGAACCCAGCAGCCACTGTTTAGTGGAAAGATGAACCCTCCTGCTTCCTAGTGCTTTGGAAGCACTAGGGCCAGTTAAACTGTCCTCCAGGGTCTCCATGGGCTGGCATCAGCTCAACTGCATTGGG
Source organism: Chrysochloris asiatica (assembly GCF_000296735.1). Taxonomy (NCBI): domain Eukaryota; kingdom Metazoa; phylum Chordata; class Mammalia; order Afrosoricida; family Chrysochloridae; genus Chrysochloris; species Chrysochloris asiatica. The sequence goes on from NW_006408555.1 coordinate 9,275,225, forward strand.
TAGATGAAAGTTCATAACAAGAACTGTCTCAAAAAAGGAAAAAGGACGTTGGGAGGAAAGGAAAAAACGAAAGAAAGAAAAGAACGTAAAAGACAAGAGGGAAGCAGTTGAGCCCATGGACAAGGACATGGCCACAGAGCTGAGAGTGAAGCATCCAGCCGATATGAAGCGAGGAGAGCTGCACAAGAACACCCAAACTTGCAGACAAGTACCCATTTGACCTAGCTTCAATAATTTGACAATCAGAACTCGACTAGAGGTAGATAAAAAAACAAAAACAAAAAATGTTTGATAAAGGGAATGAGGGTAAATTGCTACAGTTTGATGAACTTGACCTATACTCCTGGAGGTTGTTGTTGTTAAGTGCCGTTGAGTCGATTCTGGCCTATAGCGACCCTGTATAAGGTTCCCAAGGAGCAGCTGGTAAGCTTGAACCACTGTCTTTGAAGTTCAAATGACTTTGCAGACTGATGCATTAGCCCATGGCGCCACCCCAATATTTAAAGTCATTTGGACTGCAATGTGCCCTTTGGTTGTTTAAATTATATATGCCTGGGTATGTTTTTTGGAAAAAAAAAGAAAGCTAAAATGAATAGAGAGAAGTACTGTTAACTGATGTTACATGGAGGGGATTATAATCATTATAATGAAATAAAGTATATAATTTGTTGAATGTAAAACTGATGATCTGCCCTGTAAACTTTCACTCAATTCACCATAAAAATTAAAAAAAAAAAAAAAAAGACAAGAAGGTAAGACGAAGACTCTTACCTGAGTTGCCTCTGCATTCCAGAATTCTGCTTTGCTTCCTATGATTAGTGGTCAGAAGGCTCGCAGCAGCTACAACTCAGGGCCACAAAGTAAGGGGCGAAGTCACTTTTTGTCCTGTCCTATGATGCCATCGTTGTCTGAAATGCAGCTGCCAACAGCTGTCATGTCTGTTTTTGATGTGGTACATTCTACTTCCAATCTCGGGAAATCTGAGGGTTGTAGGGAGGGAGAGAGGGCATGGAGGTCAGCGGGGGAGAGGTTGACCCTGCAATTGTCAACACTCTTCAGCCTTCCACCCTGTCAGCTCGGTGCTATGGTTTCTGCCAAAGCCCGGAGATCTCCCTGTGGTCCACGTGTCACCTCGAGTCTGACTTTCTCATTCTAGGGGTTGGGGGGCTCACCTCACTCCCTTTATTCCTGCCTTCATGCTGACTGGCCATCCATTCTGTTCCCTGCAGGGGTGTTAGTGTGGGAGCAGGCACCCATGTCTCTGAAGCCACTCCTTACAGAGGAGTTCATGCAGGGCCCCTAAGCGGGGCATGGTGGACCATCCAAGTGCACCCCACTCCTGCACTGTAGATAGAAGGTAAGGCCTCAGGTACTGGGCATTCATTTACTCAGCGGGACTTTTAGGTCAGTTTAAGATGGCCGCTGAGTATGGTGAATGGGTCTCCCAATTACACTGTGTTGTGAGAGACCCCTGGAAGACCTCAGTATGGTAGAGGATTTGGGCATGTGATCCCTGTGTTTCATTTCCTCAGACTGCATTTTAAATGTGTCTCTCAGAGCTTCATCATGGTTAGCCACTTGGCACTTCTGGTCTGTCAGGATAGCACTTTGCATTGCTCCTGAGGATCACAGAGCAGCATGTGGATAAAGTCTGTGCTTAAGACCCCTGTTTGGAAAGCTTCCTCTATTCAAGTCATCTGCTCATGGCAACTGCAAAGTTCAGCTTCAGTCCAGTGCCTGTGGATGGCTGCTGAGTAGATGACCATCTCAACCAGCAAAAAAGGAAAACCCTCTAATTGTCTGGGGTGAAATCCTGCCTCCAAATAACTCAGGGCATCTGGGGCCTTCCCATTTGGGAACTTTCTCCATAACTCTTCCAGTTACCCTTTTGTGCAATGCTGAAGTAACTGACGAGGCATTTATATGTTCTCTTAGAAACCTGGACCACTTACACAGGGTATGGGTCTGAGGACATGAAGGATCCTTCCTTCCCTTCTTTAATTTGGTTCGACCTTATTCCTAAGTGCACTAAGGTATGTTTGACCTAGCTAATTATTACAGCTCCTCCTAGTCCCCTTTGCTTGAATCTAAACTGCCCTTAGTGACTTGCTTGGCTAGTTGTAGAGTGACATTCAGGGACATCTGAGACCAAGTCATTGGGAACCATGCAGCTTGTGCCCTGCCCCCTTCAATGCTTGCTCTTGGGCTGTACCATCTGAGAACCCAGCTGTTAAACACAGGGAGGGCAAGGGCAGGGAGCCTGTGTAGCTGAGCTCCAAGTAGCAGCTAGCACCCATTGCCAGCATTCCAGCCCAGGCTCCTGACATGTGTGTGGAGAAGTCACCTCGGTGCATGCTCCAGTCCTCATGGCCTCACAGGTGTGACGTGGATCAGAGGAAGCACCTCGCTAACCTGTCCCTGAGTTTCTTATCCACAAAATGCGTTTTTGCATAGATGAAAAATCAAATGACATTTTTTTTTTTAAATCTATCAAGAGACGTGGTGGCACCACAGTTAAGCAACTTTGCTAACTGGAAGGTCAGTGATTTGAACTGACCAGCAGCCTTACAGGATCAGTGATGAGACAGTCTACTTCCATAAAGCGTACAGTCTAGACAATCCTATGAGGTAGTTCTTCTCTGTCTTCTGAGGGTCGCTATAAGTCAGCATCGACTGGTCGGCACACAACAGCCAAGTACTGTTTGTAGCACTACTTAGAACACTTGGAGGACAGACATCTCTGTTGCTGGCATGCTAGACTCGGAAACAAGTCACTGCATCTCATCCAGGAAGAGGCTGGGGACCCTGTGCTGCACCCTTACTGTTTCTCTTACCGGATCTCCAGAGACCCACGCTTTCCTGCCATCTAGCCAATCTGGTGAACTCGATTCCCACTTAGTGTTCTATGTGATGTCTTCTATTTTCAAGGTGGATTTAGAAAATGCAGCATCAGAGGTGTTTTAGGCTTCCAGCAGTCTGTCCTTGGAGTTGAGTCCTTGTTGGCTTTACTGGACAAACCCATACTACCACTGTGGACAACAACACAGACGAGACTTGGCTAGCCTTGGTGAGTCCCATTCTGTTATATGATGTACAGTTATTTGGTAGCAGCTTCCTGGAGTCCAGGACTGAGAAGAATTCTGAAGCTAGCAGTGGACCCAGTGGAAAAGACGATCACTACTCATTTGTGATGTCTGCCATAGGAATAGAAGCACAGTGACTTGAATTCTGTATGATTGGAGCTCTGAGTCCTTCCTACCAGTGCCCGCTGATTCTCTTGCAAATTTAGGTGGCTGGTTGAACTACTGAACTCCGAAAAAGAATAACCATCCTTGGAAAGCTTCCCAAAAAATTTCCAGTAAATCACAGCTGTGAATTTTGGGAGCAAAGCCCAGGGAACATTTACTTCTTCAGATAAATACATATGGCAGTTTATATTGGAGATGTGTGATGCCTTTGGGTTCAGAGAAACAGTAAAGTGCGATCCTTGTAAGAGAGTTTTATGCTAGACTCTAGCCACCCCCTAGCCCCCTACACACACACCATGGCATAATAACATAATGGAAAGTACATTAAACATGAAATGAGAGACTGAGGTATAAATTCCGTCTCTTTCACTTTCTGGTCACATACTGTTTGGTCTCCTTGAGCCTCAGTTTCCTTATTTGACAAAGGTAAAGTGAGTCTTGCAGATAACCTTTGGCGTGCTCTTTGCCCTTTTCTAGTTTCAGAATTGGAAATCTCTCATTACCTTTTGCTGTGAAGAAATGTCTTATCAATGTTCAACATTGTTATCTAGAGGAGACCAATTGGGAGGGAAATAACGACTTATTAGCTGGGAGCCAAGTTTGTGTGTCTCCATTTATTTTAGCCCTTAGATGGGGACTCAAAGAGGTGAAAGGGTTCAGGAGCACTCTGCATGTCACGGAACCCTGCTTTGTTTTGGAGCCAGTGAGGCCCCTGCCTTGGCAGTCATAATAAGGAAAGAATCAGCAGTGGGGCTCTGTTCTGGAGATGTAGAGTTTGAACATGTTACAAACTCATCATCGTGAAAAGATGAATGTCAGCGTCTTGTGAAGGCTTCCTGTGAGCTGGGCATGGGTCACCTGGTTTGCACACATATCATTCCACAAACCTGTGAAGAAAAGAAAGGGAACCAACTGCAAAGATTGACACAGTGGTTTAGAATTGGGGTTCTTGGTTCATTCTGATCTAGAATCCAATCATAGCTTCACAGTCACTATGTGGTGAACACCAAGTAGATGAAGTTCTCTAGCCTCCGTTTTCTTACTTGTGAAAAAAAAAGAAGGTAGAACTAGAGATGATGTGTGTAGAGCACTTAGCCCAAAGCCCATCATCTATTGTTGCTTTTACATGCCGACGAGTTGGTCTCAACTCATAGTGACCTTGTGTAGAGTTTCTGAGGCATAGCTGATGAGTTTAAATGCCAACCTTGCAGTTCAAACCCACCTTGGAATCCAGTGCTTGTCCTATAGCCACACACCAGGACTCCATCAACATTTGTTAGGAAGTTAGTAATGCTAATCTTCAGCATCTTCACCATCCTCATCATCACTACCACCGTGATGCTCTTCATCCTCACAATCAATTTCATCATCATGATGATCACAGCCATCATTGTGATCAATATCATCTTCATTGTCATTAACATTATCACTGCCATAACCACCACCATCACCACCATCATCACCATCATCACCACCATCACCACCATCACCACCATCACCACCACGGTCACTGCCATCACCGCAATCACCACCACCATCACTACTACCATCACCACCGTCACCACCAACATCACTACCATGACCACCATCATCATCACCATCATCAGCACCACGGTCACTGCCATCACCGCAATCACCACCACCATCACTACTACCATCACCACTGTCACCACCATCATCATCACCATCATCACAACCATCACCATCATCACTGCCATTACCGCAATCACTGCCACCATCACTACCACCATCACCACCATTTCACTACCACTATCACCACCATCACCACCACGATCACCATCACCATCACCATCATCATCATCACCATCGCTACCACTACCACCACCATTCATCATCACCCTCATCACTCAACACCATTTCCAACACCATCATTACCATAAACCTTGATCATCCCTAGTCTCAAGAAGAGGAAGTTGAGACTCATTGTTCAGTTTGTCTAGACACAGGAAATGTTTTTAATCTGTGCTCAAACCTTCCTTTCTGTTTTGATTGGTACAGTCTCAGCTACTTTTCATATTTCTCATTATATAGAGGAGAATGGCCCCATTTGTTGCTAAGAGGACTTTAATGCCTTTCTAACACTTGTTCACTGAGCAATTGCAGGCCTCGGGCTCAGAACTTTGGATAGACTAGTCTATCTAGCTAGAACTTAATTATGAGTTTTATGAGCATTTCTTTACCTTTGCGGTTTATTTATAGCGACTAGTAATAGTTTTACACTTGAAGTAGTGGTTAAAGTCTCCTTTACAATAAACCCTGAGAGTCAACATTGGACAGCTCGCTACAAAGTCAGTGATTCAAACCCACTTGCTGCTCCGCAGGAGGAAGATGAAGCAGTCTGCTTCTACCAAGATTTACAGCCTCAGAAATCCTATAGAGCAGTCCTACTCTCTCCTATAGGTTAGCTATGAGATGGAATCAGCTTGCTGGCAGTGGATTTGGGTGTTTTACATTCAGAAGGGACCCTGGTGGCGCAGTGGTTAAAGTGCTTGGTGGCGAACTGAAAGGTCAGCAGTTTGAACCCACCAGCTTCTCAGGGGGACATAGAGCTGGCAGTCTGCTTCCATGAAGATTCCAGCCTTGGAAACCCTAAGAGAGGGATTCTCCTCTGTGCTCCAGTGTCACTGTGAGTCAGAATCAACTTGATGGCAGTGGCTGGGGTTGGTTCGGGGTCAACAGTAAGCATTGTGAGAAAGGGTAAGACAGTGAATGCATTAAAGCAGGTAGAGCGTCGTACAGAAAGGGCCTAAACCCACACCAAACCCACTGCCATGGAGTGCGCCTCAACTTATAGGAATTCCACATAGGGTTTCCTCTGCAGAGTGGCAGGTGGGTTTGAACAACCAGTCTTGAGTTCAGTACTTGTCCCACAGTGCCATCAGGGCTCTCAATATAAAGAAAATGAAGGAACCAATAAGTCTGCTGCATTGGCAGACTGGATGTGTACCACCCAAACCAAGTTACCCTTGGCTCTCGGCTCACAATTGGAATGCTTTTTCCAGTGTGTCCCTTTGTTCCTTTTGAAAAGCCCAGCGCTGAGTCCACTGCGATAGTCAGTCACCCAGCAGACACTAATGCACCTACAGATTCCTGGTTCTGAGCCAGCGATGTGAGGATCCACTCACACATGCTCACACGAGCCATGTGTGCATTTCTCTTCCTGGCTCTGTGTCCAGTAACATCACGTTGATAGCTTGAAATCACCTACAGTGGGAGTATTTACACCACTGGAATTGCCAAATGCCATAAATCAATTTACACCATTGGAATTGCCAAATGCCATAAATCAAACATCCCTCCTCCCAGACACCCTCAAAGAGTGGGTTGCTAAGCATTCATTTGTCAGCACACCACTGTGCCCACCCAAACCTAGGGTACTGAGTGAGAAGCTTTAGAAATACCCTGCCCCAGGTAATTCTGCTGATCAGTCTGCATTTTCCATCCACTGCCTACAGTCTCAGAAACTCTCCCAACCTGCAACTTTTGCTTTCTCTAAGCCATGCTCCGACTCTGGCAGCCTCTGTGCCAGTGATGGTTCAGCTACCAGGAGGAAAAATGCTGTGGAGGCTTCCTTACCCGATGAAGCAGAAAGACACTGGGCAGGGATGGAGGAGAAAATTCGCATTTAAACACAAATAGCTCAAATAATTGCTGAGCAAATCTTGAAAATGACTGCCTAAGGAAGTTGCTCTTCGTGTGTAAGGTTGCTTTGAGTTTACTTCTTGGGAGCAGTGACTTTCTGAGACAGTCAGATGGACACAGTTGAATCCTTGGCTGTGCTTGGGCTTCAGGTCCTCCCTACCTCTAGCTCCACGGCAGCCGGATTTCCTGCGGAAGCTATGAAAGGGTGGAGGAATCATGGCCCAGCTCGGAGATACCTGCCAGGAGTTGCTTCTGTGTCTGCTTCCCCAAGATGAGTTCTACTACAGTTGGTCTGTGATTCACTTCAACACCACAAGACCGGTTACCTTCAGTCCAACTCCTACTAATGACAACACCATGTGTGTCAGAGTAAAACCTTGCTCCAGAGAACTTACGTTGTTGTTGGTTCCGACTCATAACAACCCTGTATAGAGTTTTCAAGGTGCAGCTGGTAGGCTTTCCATTGGAAGTCCAGTGCTTCTCCTGCAGTGCCACACGAGGACTCCAGGACATTGATTTTTCAGAAATGAGTAACCAAGTCTTTCTTCTATGGTGCCATTGGCTGGGCTTGATCCTCTGATGTTTCTCTAAGCAGCCGAGTATGTTAACTGCTTGTACCATGAAGTGATTCCTTCATCTCCACATATTCTGTGGAATGGTGGTCTAATATTTCTGTATACTAAAGGCATAAGGACATCACTACATATACTTGAGCATCTAGTATGTGTTGTCTGTTATACTAAAGTGATTTTATTCCTATAAAATCATGGTTACTTAACATATGAGGAGCATGTATGATATAGTTTTATACTCCCTTTCTTATATGAACTTATTTAAAATGGCAACACCCCTAAGTGAATATTCATATTCTCTGCTGAGGAACAGACTTAGGTAACTTGCCCAAGAGAACAGAGCTGAGATTTCAGCATAGAAGGTCTGCCTTTAGGGTAGGTAGGGGCTCTTAACTGAACAAGGTTATATAATACCTCTGACACATAGGGATGGTCTCTCATGGCTAGGAATTGTAATGACTGACAAAGTAGAACTCGAATAAGTGAAGGGACTTGTCCACCATCTTACAGGACATCAGAGCATGAACTGGGAAAAATAAGGGGCTGAAACAGGAGGAGAAGCCTAGTGGTGTGACCAGTTTGTGAGTTAAGGGGCCGCTGGTATTTTTAGGATCACAAAATTCAAGACGACGAGCCAGAGCTTGGGTACATGGTTCAAGTCAACAACCGGATTCCTGGTTCAGTCAGGTTCCAGCTTTGTGACCATGACAAGCCATTCAGACCCTTAAATGATTTGTTTTCTCATCTGTAAGATGAGCATGAAAATATCATGTCAAGATAGCAGTGTGAACATTCAATAAGCTGGCATGTGTAAAGCATCTAGCAGATTTCCTCGTAAAGCATTGCTGTTGCGCTTATTATTTCAGCCCAAAGTTAGGGGCGTTTGTGTTTGTTATCATGGAAGTTTAAAGAGAAATCCTTCAAATCCTGGCGATACCTATCCCCAAGGATAGTCCTATACTGAGCCTTAAACGTCATCAGGGACTTCTTCCTGGCTGACATCCTGGCAGATACACATTAACCCGGCAGAGAAGTGATTGGCCCAAGGTAGAGCTGACCTCATTAGACAGCTTGACTGGAGCCAGGCGGTAACCTAAGCAGGCCCCCTGACTGGAGGAGGGTCATACTTGATTCTGTTGCTGGTTTTACGTCCCCAGAGGGGCTTACTCACATGTCATCACCTGGTCTGACCTTGCAGTTGACCCCTTTGCCCTTTGCACAGTGACAGCTTCAATGTGAAGCCATCTGGGGGTCAATTTGATCTCAGAACTGTCCCCTTAGACACAGAGTAAACTGCCCTTTCCTGTCTATTGGTCAGAACGAAGCCTGCCTGGTCTCCCGCAGGACCAAACAGACATATGGGTTTCAAGTTTTGATCCTAGAATGTCAGCATTTGCAGAGATGTAATGCACGAAGCTGCCCAGGGCCTCTTTTCACTTGTGTAGGTTTTTAAGTGTTTTTAAAAAATGACATGCATAATAATTGGTGGTTTACAACCATTTTGAAAATATAAGATATAATTTAAAAAGCACAACTATTATCTGTTAACATAAAGTATAGCTTGATATTCTTCATTTAAATCCAACTCTGTTATAAAGCAATGGAAGAAACAGACAGCAATGAAATGCTAAGTGTTCAGACAGTCATGGTTTTATTACACTAAAATTTCACATGGGTAAAAATTGTGAGCACTTGCCTTGACATTTGAACAGAAAGGAGCTGTTCTAGATGTCTTCTGGATAAAGGTTTCAGGAAGACATAGAATATTCATGGTCTTTGCCCTTCTCACATACCCATGGTGGGTGTGTTCCACTGAGTTCTGTTGACCCTGAATAGGGTTTCTGTGGCTCTAAATCTTGATGGGAGCAGAAAGCCTCCTCTTTCTCCCAAGGAGAAACTCTGACCTTGTGGTCAACAGCTCAGCTCAAGATCCATTATGCTCCTAGGACTCCTTCGGATACCTATGCTGTTGTTGTTGTTGTTAGGTGCCATCAAGTCGGTACCAACTCATAGCGACCTTATACACAGCAGAATGAAACACTGCCCGATCCTGGGCCAGCCTTACTATTATTGCCACACTTGAGCCCATTGATGCTGCCACTTGGCCAATCCATCTCGTTGGTGGTCTTCCTCTTTTTCTCTGACCCTCCACCTTACCAAACATGAGATCCTTCTCCAACGACTGGTCCCTCCTGACAATATGTCTGAAGTATGAGAGACGAAGTTTGGCCATCTTGGCCTCCAAGGAGCACTCTCGCTGCACTTCTTCCAACGCTATAGGGATGTCATATTCCAGAATCTGAAAGGAAGGGGAAAGGAGCATTTAGAAGCCTACTTCAAATGAAATGCCTCCCAGGAAGTGATGCTGATGACAGCAAACTTGGGCTCATGTCTGTCAAGTATATAAGACCCATTTCATGAGTCCATTCTACAGATCATGCCTGGTCTAGAGGGCAGAAGAGGGTGGCAGGAGGAGAGGGAAGATACGGGGTAGACACGGAAAGGAAAACAAGAGAGAGACCCATGTTCCCAGGACAGACAAGGCTGAAGGGCATATATTGAGAAAGAAGGTATCTCAGGGAAACTAGCTTAGAAAGCGACATATTGGCAACACTTTGGCAAAGCCACTGTGAATCAAGATCTAGTCTTCATGTTTACAAGCCCAGCATTCTCATTGTCTTGTAGGCTGAAAGGTTCATGTTGGCTCAACTGACCCAGTTTCTAGCCCTTGAGTGGTTGCAGATGGAGCCAGATTGTGATCAGAAGACTGCTTGGTATGTGTGCCTCAGAATAACGCAAGTTGAACGATTGGAAAATGATTGAAGGGTCTTAGGCCTTCAAGGTTAGATTCTCATCTTCATTCTAAGGGGAGAATAACCAAGAAGTCTAAGTAATGGAGACAGCTTAGGACTGATGTTGTTGTTGTTAAGCGCTTTGGAGTTGATTCCGACTCATGGTGATCCTCTATAGAATTTTCAAGGAGCAGCTGGTGACTTTGATCTGCCGGCCTTGTGGTTAGCAGTCCATTGCTCATCCTATAGTGCCACACCAGGACTCCCGTTTAGGGTCAAGCACTGTGTTTCCTAACTTTTATGTTTTGTGTGATACAGGACATGAGGTAGTAGACCTAGTGTATGTCACCTAAGTTTTCCCGGCCTTGGCTTTACTATTGATAACGAGGATGATATTGTATCTACTGTGAAAGAGCAAGACTCCAGACTCCATTAAAGTAAAAACAAATAGATGGACTGAGGAATCAAACACTTTGTAAACTGGGCAGCTACCCTGCAGAGACTACAGTCACTCCAAATATGGCGGGAGAGGTGTGCTTTTCTAGTAAAAGAGGGGAAAGGGAATGTGGGATGGTTACATGGTTATAGGCCCAAGTTGGGTACATCATCAGCAATTCTATTTTCAACTAACTTCTTGTTACCTCTTGAGTAAAATTATACTCCTACAGTCATATGCCTGAACCTCATGTTTATGTACTAAAATAGCTTTGGGCAAGAACCAATGATATTTAACAAGATAACTGATAGGTGGCCAGGATCTCATAGTTCCACCCAGCCAGAGTCCTAAAATATATGCATTTGAGTGGGAAGAAGTCAACGTTACATTCTCAGAAGCAGGGGCTTTTAACAAAAAGAAGTTTGATTCAGACCTTGTATCAGTCATTGTATTACACTAATTGCCTTAGTTTTAGAAGTTTGTTAGCACATTCCTTCATTTTGTTCAAACCTTCTGCTAGAGTTTGCTAAACCTTCAGTATGAGTTACTTTTCTTCTGCAAAGATTTCTTGGATATATCACAGGCTCAAGTATCAACAGAACCAGACCTTAGGCCTTCAAGGTTAGATTCTCATCCAATTAGTCATTGGACTAATTTTCTTCTTCACTTTGTTGCATCAATAGGCCTCATCTTCAGGGTGAGTCAAATTTTTTTCAGGGTCAGTGCTGCAGACAGGACTGAATTTTGGGGAGCAACTTGGTAATAAACCATGCTAACTTAAGTTGTGAAATAAATTGCTCAGTTTATTCTATAAATTTGGTTTCTTCTAAATACTTTATTCTTTGCACAGTAAGGAGCGTTGTAGTGGAGTTACATATATTAGATGAATGTTTTATAATATACTTTATTGCATATATAATGATGATTACAATCATTAAAATAACTGTTCTGGTCTGTAACCATGAGTTACAGACTAACCAGGATCCAGTACCATCAGACAGGTAGCTAAAAATGTCCAAAAAAGAAAATCTTGGCAAGGGAAGCATGGAAGGTAATCATAATAGCCTTTAGACGAATCTTTCTGATAGCCTGTTTAATTATCCCTGGGGCATTCACCCAGGTGCAACACCAGTTATGACCAGTAGATGCAGAGCCCCCTCCCCCACCTTGTTGAGTGAAAATAAAATCTAGACTTACTCTCTTGTTTAGCACTACTCTTGTCAGGGCATCTACAGACTTCTGCTGAGTTTTCATGCCATCTGCAACATCATCAGTAATTTGAGCCATAGGAGCAGACTAGAAAGACTAAAAGAAATGCTCACGCGAATCCCTGCATTTCAGATATAGGACTTTGGTATTTTATTGGATCTGCCCATTTTAAAGGGTTTACAACTCTGTTATGATGAGTAATGATATTCAAATCAGGGGTGCCATGGTGCATGCTTTACTGGCACTGGCTTCTGACTGGGCCAATTGAACCAGTGTATTTCTCTCCAGGCATTAGACACGGTTATCAGGAATAGATGAACAATGCTCAAGTGATGCTTCATTTTAAATTTAGGTGTGGTTCTCTGAGTTAATGTGCCAGACTGAAAAACCATTTGAACCGCAAGGTCAGTGGTTCAAGCTCACCAGCTGCTACTCAGAAACCCTATACAGGATCACTCGCTATGGGTCGGAATCGACTCGACGGCACTTCACAGCAACAACCAAGGAAAAAGACTACAATTAGGAAGCAAAACTATGAACAAAATAATGGCTACAATTATAAAGCAGTGTCCACAAAATTCAGTAAGAATCATGGGACTTTCCCCCATAATCTCAGGATCAGCTGCTTACCTCAGGTGGTATCTGCTTTTGGCCCTAGGGCATCTCGAGATGATTTTCAGGTCTTTGGAGGATCAACACGTCCATGGAATCGTCTTGGCCTAATTCAGTTGTGACAGATGAGTCCAGGTCTTAACTCCCCATAATTTGGCAGAATAATATGAACTAGATATAGCCCCTTCCAATGAATTCCAGTAAGTCCTTTAGCTAATGTTTCAGTCAATATACATATTCTACAGGAGTTAAGTTAGGCAGACTTCAAAAGTCCAGTTTTTGTTCATAAAAGTTTCTTTCACCTGTGAAAGATACACTTTTGGATATCAGATTAAAGATTGATAGTACTTCAATAAAGTTAGGTAAGACTATTGTAAAATTAGACACAGTCCATAATTTGTAACAGAATCTTGATAGCATTCTGCCTTTTTTCTCAGTCTTGTCCATCTGGACCAAATGGTGTTTTAGAAGCTTTTCTAATATCAGTTCTCAAAGGCTGACATTGTAAGTAAATGTGAGGAGTCTCTGACTGCACATGAATCCTTGTTGTTATGTGCTGTTGAGTTAGTTCTGACTCATAGCTACCCTGTATAGGGTTTCCAAGGAAGGTTGGTGGGTTTGTACTGCTGACCTTAAAGTTGGTAGTCCAGTGCTTATCCTACAGTATCAAATCAGGACTCCTAAATGGCTTCTTGAAGTCTCTAAGTCCCCAAACACTGTATTATAAACTAGAAGATAGAATAATATTTGATCAATTGACTGAAATGACCCACATAATTATGGTCTTTGAGACAAGGTAATAAGTTCCATGAGTCATTTGTTTATATATAAGCAACACTAGTATATCCTTTTTATGTGCCTCAGCAGTAGCTATATTCTGTAAAATCGCAGATTGTATGCCGTTAATAAAAACACAGCAATCAATGTTCATCTACTAAGGCACAAACTCCTCCTTGGGAGACTAATAGGAAATATAATATCCTGGTGGGCACAGTAGGATAAACACTGAACTACTAACCACAGGTTGGCAGTTCAAATCCACTAGCTGCTCCTTAGAAACCCTATGCAAGGTCACTGTGGCTCAGAACTGACTTGATGGAAATCAGAAACAAAGCAACAATGCTCCTCTGTTTGTAAACTCCTAGTTCAAACTTTAGATACTTCTCTAGTTAATGCCCTTTACAACTTTGCTAAATATATCAAAATAACGTCTAACTTTCTACTTGTTGTTGTTGTTGTTAGATGCCATTGAGTTGGTTCTGACTCATAGAAATCCTGTACACAACAGAACAAAACACCGCCTGGTCCTGGGCCAGCCTCACAATTATGTTTCAGCCCATTGTTACTGCCACTGGGTCAGTCCATCTTGTTGAGAGTTTTTCTCTTTTTCTTTTTTTAATTTAAGGTTTTTATTGTGGATTGAGTGAAAGTTTACAGGGCACATCATCAGTTTCACATTCAACAATTCATATAACTTGTTTCATTAC
>NW_006408555.1:9299833-9303731 GCF_000296735.1 Chrysochloris asiatica
TTCTTTAGAGAACATAAATTTGCTCCAAAGTACAGAGGATGGGATGTGCTTTTATAATAAAAATGGGGACAGGGAGCATTTGACAGTCCCATGGTTACAGCCATAAGATGGGTGGGCCATCAGCAATTTTATTTCCACCTACCTTCTTCTTGGAACATCTTGGATGAACAAGTTCTCCTACTGCCACATATCTGGAGTTCTGATTCAGACATTGTCAGTCATTTTATTAGCCAACTAGCTCCTTGGAAACCCTATACAGGGTCGCTATGGGTTGGAATCGACTCAATGGTACTTAACAACAACAACAACAACCTCGATTTTAGAGGTTTGCTCTTGTTGTTTAGTGCCATCAAGTTGGTTTTAACTCATAGCGACCCTCTGTAGGGTTTCCAAGGAATAACTGGTGGGTTTAAACTGCCGACCTTGTAGTTAGCAGTCCAATGCTTATCCTATAGCACCACAATACTGATTTATGTAAATCATCTGGTAGACCACATTGATGATACCGAGAGCCCTTTTCATTATTACTTACATGTTCTTTATTTACATATGATAATATCATCTGGTAGGTTCCAGTCACATCTTGCTGATAACAGATTCTATTCTGTTCCATTAAGGTGATGCTACTAAAATTAAGAGATCCCAAATTATATCATTGCTGCTAGAAGAGTCTGCATTCTGAGTACCTAGAGAGTCTTGTTGGGGCACTGTGAGATAAAGCACTAGACAGCAAAGTCGGGTTGAACTACAAAGTCAGAGGTTCAAACTCACCAGTTGCTCCTTGGAGATCCAATACAAGGTTGCTATGAGTTCAGATCGACTCCATTTCACTTAATGACAACCAAGAGTGAATATACTTATCATTTCCTTCATGCCATCTACTTTAGTAGGCACCATGGTTTCCTTTAGTTCTCTTTTATGAAAATACACACAAACCTATGATCGAAACACAGTCACTCAGAACCAACAACATGGTACTGAACAAAATAGAATCTGAGTGTCTCTTGGAGTACATGTTGTTGTTGTTGTTGTTAAGTGCCGTTGAGTCAGTTCCAACCCATAGCGACTCTGTATAGGGTTTCCAAGGAGCATGTAGGTTACTAGAAAGTATTTATTAATAGGTATTAAGTAATTGGAGACCTGGTGTGGCACTGTGGGTTAATGCGCCAGACTGCAAAGCCATTTGAACTGCAAGGTTGGCGGTTCAAGCTCACCAGCTGCTCCTTGGAAATCCTTGGAAATACAGGGGCACTATGGGTCAGAACTAACTCGACGGCACTTAACAACTACAACAATTAAGTTATTAACAAATCAACCAGACCAACCGCAGTCAAGTCAGTTCTGACTCATAGTGATCCTATTTGTTGTTGTTGTAAATTGAAGTCGAGTTGGTTCTGGCTCATAACACCCCTGCATACAGTATCCAAAGAGCGCTGGTGGGTTTGAACTGCCTACCTCATGGTTTGCAGTTCAGTATTGGCCCTACAGTGTCATACCAGGAGTCCCTATAGAACACAGTAAAACTACCACACAGGGCTTCCAAGGTTATAAATCTTTGCAAAAGCAAAGCCTTTTTTCCAGGGGGCATCTGGTGGGTTTGAACTGCCAAACATTCTGTTAGAGGCTGAACACTTAACCACTGAACCACCAGGGCTCCATTAAGATTATAAAGAATTAATATTAACCCAGAAAGGAGTAAATTTTGCACACAAGCAGTACCACTTAAGAATTTTTTTATTAACTTCAATTGACATCTAGGGATTTGAGGATTTTCTTACAGAAAGATGGTTTGAAAGCCAAGCCAATTGTAGGTAAACTTTCCCCATTAGTCTGGCTAATTACTCCAGGACATGCCTAGTAATCTCCCATTTATTTATTGCCGTAGGCCTCTTTTATGGCTCCCACTTAGGGACTGAATTTCTTTTCTGACATGCAAAAGTCAGATCAATTGATATTTTCAAAAGCAGAAATGCACATCTTTTCCTTCTCATTCTGTTTTCCATCCTTGTCTCAGAGCAGAGTGTTTTGCAAAGTGAGGGACCCTTACCTTTGGAGCAAACCTTTCTGCTGGTAGAGAGTGCATTTGGCTTAGTTAATATATAGACAAGGCTCTAAGTAAGATATCATAAGACAACTGTTTCGTTTTTACTTCTCTTTTATTATTTCTGAATATCTCTAGGAGTCAAATTGAGTGTGATCTATTCTATGGTCTGTCACATTAGAAATAAAGTACAGGGTACCTAGTTGACTTTGAATTTCAGACATATATATATTTATATATATGTGTGTATGTGTGTATTTTAAACTAAAAAAGTATGTTATATTTAGTATAATTTTACTAAAAGTAATTCATTGTTTATCTGGAATTCAAATTTACTGGCATGTCCCATATTTTATCAGGCAGCCTTAACCCGTTCCAATTTCTAATAACATCCTCTTTTAAAAAAATGAAACGGATTTTCGTCTCTAAACCTATAACAGGCATGCTATCTAATTAAAATTTAATAATAAGAAAATTTTGCTTTACTGATATTTATTTATTATTATTAAAAAAAAAATCCGTGACAACTAATAACCATTTTGCATTTAAAGTAATGATGTAAAGTTCATTTTAAAATTAATTTAAGTTACAAATTAATGAGTGTAAGGGTTAAGAAAAATGTCAACATACAATGAAGTTGAATGTGCACAAAGATCCCAGCGGCTAGGGCGCACTGACTGTGACACTGACTACAAGCCTAGGATCAGGTGTGCTATTTTGATATAAGTTTGAGTAACAGCTTTATTCACGCTTTGGGTCCTAATAACTTCAAAGCTAAATAAGCTCACTGTCATCAAGTTGGTTCTGTTTCAGAACAGCCCTACAGGACAAAGTAGAACTTGTTCATAAGGTTTCCAGTCTTTAAAGAAGCAGACTGACCTGTATTTCTCCCATGGAGCAGCTGGTGGTTTCGAACTACTGATCTTTCTGTTAGTAGCCAAGCACTTGGCCACTGCATCACTAAGACTCCTTTCTTATAAATTATTGTTATTGTTAAGTGCTATGGAGTCGGTTCTGACTCATAGCGACCCTGCATAAGGCTTCTAAGAAGTGACTTGTGGGTTGAACCTCTGACCTTGCAGTTAGAAGTCCAGTGCGTATCTTACAGGGCCACACCAGGACTCCTTACTATTTGTTGTTGTTAAGTGCCATTGAGTCGGTTCCAACTCATAGCGACCCTGTACAGGGTTTCCAAGGGTGTAAATCTTTACGGGAGTAGAAAGCCTCATCTTTCTCCCGCAGAACAGCTGGTAGTTTCGAACTGCTGACCTTAAGGTTCACAGCCCGATTCATAACCACTAGAGAAGGAAAAACTTAAATCGTCATATCTGTTTGTTACTGCAGGATCCAAAGTGTGAAGAGACCATATTTTTACTTTAGACCATTTCCTCACTAGGGATTTCTTTCTCTGTTTCTTCATGCATTCTTCCTCAGTTTTCTTAGTTCAATGGTTCTCAAAGTGCAGGCCGTAAGTCAGCAGGAACATATTAGCTGGGAGCATGTTAGAAATTGAAATTCTCTGGCCCTAACAATTCAGACCAGAAATCTCTGCTTTGAGGAGACCTTCCTGATGCATCTGAAGATTAAAATCCACTGTTTTGTAATTCACACAAGGTATAGCTACAAAGCACCGTCCTCAGTGCAGCATTGCCTGTGTCTCCTAGCCAGCATGTTCTTCCCTTCCCTGAACTGTCTTAGCTCTTCATTTGGATTCCTGAGTGTTTATTACTCTTGGTGAGCACTGCTGTGATTTATAGGTAGTGTCAGCTGCCTGTTTACCTACCAGCTCTCTTATACATGAACCCTGCTAGTGTAGTGCATTATCAGCTGAGCTGTTAACTACAAGGTCAGCAGTTC
>NW_006408555.1:9304176-9312763 GCF_000296735.1 Chrysochloris asiatica
TCTGTTCTGACTCAGTGACCTTATCCAGGGCTCCTGAGACTTTGAGTTTTTAAGGGATTAGACAGCCTCATCTTTTCTACTGCAGAGGTGCAAGCTGGCAGTCCAGCACATAATCACAATGCCACCAGGGATACACACACACAAACACACACATACACACACACATACACAAGGAGGCTTCAGAAAGTTCATGGGAAAATGGAATAGAAAGATGTTAGAATTTTTTCATGAGCTGTTTGAAGCCCTCATGTGATTGTATGTATGTAGAACTTAGCAAGTAAGATAT
This sequence comes from Chrysochloris asiatica, assembly GCF_000296735.1. Taxonomy (NCBI): domain Eukaryota; kingdom Metazoa; phylum Chordata; class Mammalia; order Afrosoricida; family Chrysochloridae; genus Chrysochloris; species Chrysochloris asiatica. Next base: position 9,304,463 of record NW_006408555.1, read on the forward strand.
TAAAACAAATTATTTGGCAAAAGTTTTTTTTTTTTTTTAATAATTCATAAGGGGATCTTGTGTCATGGGCTGCCCTTAGAACCAACAGATCTGTGTTGGAGGAAATGCAGCCAGAGTGCTCCTTGGAGACCAAAATGGCCAAACTTCGTCTCTCATACTTCAGACACATTGTCAGGAGGGTCCAGTCACTGGAGAAGGATATCATGTTTGGTAAGGTGGAGGGTCAGAGGAAAAGAGGAAGACCCCCAACGAGATGGATTGACCAAGTGGAAGCATCAGTGGGCTCAAGCATGGCAACAGTAGTGAGGTTGGCTCAGGATCAGGCAGTGTTTCGTTCTGCTGTGTATAAGTTTGCTATGAGTCGGTACCGACTCCATGGCACCTAACAACAACAACAACAATACACATAAATCATTAAGGGAAAAGAAATCTCTTAATGCTCCAAAGCAGTAGCAGCAACAGCTTGAGCTACAGATTCAAAAAGCAAGACAAGGCACAGAAAAAGAAATACAAATAGCTTACACGCAAATATATTTGGTAAATTTAAGCAAATTAGTATACAAATGTAGAACAATTTTAACTGAAAAATCAGCAAAGATTTAAAAAACGGTAATGTTCAGGTCTGGCAAGAGTGCAGAGAAACAAGCATTCGTAGGAAATACTGGGGACAGTTGAAGTTATGCAATCTCTATAGAAAGAATTTGGCAGATTACATAGAGAGCCTAAGCAAAGTTCATGCCCTTTGACACAGTGATTTTTCTTCTTGTGGGGAAAAGTCAGTAATGTGTATGAATATTTATGCACAAATATGTTCATTGCAACATTATTTATAAATAGCAAAAATGTGGGACTAGAATGCATGCCAAAAACTGGAAGAACAGTTAAATAAATTATGTTAAATAGAAATGATGGACCATATGCAGCCACAAAAAAAAAAAAAAAAAAAAAAATTAAATGTTTTCAAAAGATATTTATTGCCATGGAAAATAATGTTAATGTTAATCTAAAAATAGAAAGAGAACAAGATAAACATTCATATATAGAGTATCCCAAGAATTATGTTAAAATTGTTCAGTTATATGTGCGTGTGTATTTGCATCCAGAAGAAAATAGACCACAATGTTGGCAATGTTAGTTCCCAGTTATAGGAAGTCTTGGTGCTGTAAAATATTGGATTGCTAAATTCTCCTCTGGACTTGCTGCATTTTTTGGTACAGTTTTCCTTTATATATTCTGAATGTTCTATAATGAGAAGATAGCACTTAGATAAAGTAAAAGTCTTACAAAACATTATAATGAACACTCACATAATAATTATGTCCCAGTATGGCAGTGGAGGATGAGCACTAGACTGCTAACCACAAGGTCGGCAGTTCAAACCCATAGCCGCTCTTTGGAACCCCTATACAGTGTTCCTATGAGTCCGAACCCACTTGACAATGCTTGACAACAATGTAAGTATTATAGAAAAGCATCAAGCTTTGTTTTTGGGTATGAGGTATAACTGATTCTGGAATTGCTTTCCTAAAGTAAGTATGAACATTAAAAAAATATGTCAGGAAATGGTTTCCAGTTATTGGACAGCAGGCAGCATAGAACTTTGATCCTTAAGGGAAGGATTACTCATAAAGTGATCCCATGATGGTCCCAGTGTGTCCTCGTATGCTTCTGAGAGTGTACTTTCTGCAATGGTGTACTTATGATGGAGTCCACGTGGAAGGATGCAAAGGAAGGTATATGTAATCCATTGCCATCAAGTCAGGGACAACTCACAGCAACCATAAAGGATGACAGACCAGCACGGTCCTAAATATGGCGCTCTGGGTTAATGCGCTGGACCACAGTATTGGTTTGAACTCTAAGGGTGGTGGTTCAAGCTCACCAGCCACTCCTGCAGGAGAAAGATGAGGCTTTCTACCCTTGTAAAGATTTACAGCCTCAACATTCCTATGAGGGTCACTATGAGTTGGAACTTCCATGGCATATCACCACCACCACCTCTGGTGGAAGCCAACGGCCCGTGGAACAGCCAGTGGATTCAAACTTCTGAGCTCTCTCCGTTAGCAGGTGAGCACTCAACCATTGTGCCGCTAGGGTTCCTTAAAACATCACTGTTGTTGTTAAGTGCCATGGAGTCACATTGACAGCAACTTGTTACAGTGTCTCTAAGGAGCAACAGGTGGGTTTGAACCACCATCCTTATGGGTTAACAGTCCAGTGTTTATCCTACAGTGCCACACCAGGACTTGCCTTGTTAAAGATTACTGAGTCAGTTTTGACTCATAGCAACCTTGTAAAAGGTTTCCGAGGAGTGACTGGTGGGTTTGAACTGCTGACCTTGTGGTTAGCAGGCCGCTGCTTATTCTATAGCACCACACCAGGAGTCCATGCCTAGGCACATAATAATTAACTTGCTGAGAAGCAAACAGTAAGTGTAAAGCTTAAATACAGATCAAGAAAAATGGCACATATAATAATTGTTGGTGGTTATGTGCCCGTGGAGTCGGTTCCAACTCATAGCGACCCTGTACAGGGTTCCCGAGGCTGTAAATCTTTACGGGAGCAGAAAGCCTCATCTTTCTCCCACGGAACAGCTGGTAGTTTCGAACTGCTGATCATGAGATTAGCAGTCCGGCTCGTTACCACTATGCTACCAGAGCTCATTACATATGATCGGTGGTACTGAGTTAAATACTCATGTATCTATCTTAAATTAATCTAAAGATTGTGTCCTTTAAAATCAGTGTCAGGGACTCTCACCTGGTTACCAGTTTGCTCCTCCCCTGAAGGATGCATTTAGCTATGATTTTGCTACAATATCAGGACGGCTTTGTAGAGAAGTAGAAAGCCCCTCTCACTGGAGCCAAGCAGACACAAATTCCACAATAAACTCAGAGCTTCTGGAAACGAAGCTAAGCATGGTACACAAAGTGGTCAGCAGCTTCCTTTCCTCACTTCTTTCCCGGTGTCTTCATATTGGTGTATGGATATTCACATAACAACATTAATAAGTAGTGCTTAAAGGAGCTCTGGTAGCATAGTGGCTGTAAACCACAAGGTCAGCAGTTCGAAACTACCAGCTGCTCCACGGGAGAAAGATGAGGCTTTCTGCTCCCGTAAAGATTTACAGTCTTGGAAACCCTATTCAGGATCGATATGGCTCGGAACTGACTTGACAGCACTTAGTAACAACAACAACAAAGGAGCTCTGGTAGCGTAGTGGTTATGAATCAGGCTGTGAACCGCAAGGTCAGCAGTTTGAAACTACCAGCTGCTCCGCAGGAGAAAGATAAGGCTTTCTGCTCCCGTAAAAATTTACAGCAACGGAAACCCTGTTCAGGGTCGCTATGGGTCAGAACCGACTCAACAGTACTTAACAACAAAACCAAGTCACCATGGTTACAGTTTTGGAGTTAGATTGTTTGGCTTGAAGTCACAAAGACTACCTGTCATTACAAGACACGTTTCATGTGAGTTCTGTAGGTCTCAGTTTCTTCATGTGCCAGATGGTGAATCATCCCATAAAGTTCTTGTGACAAAGGAGATCATTTTCAGCACGTTCTGAACACAGTGACTGAGTGTACAGAAAGTGCTCAAGAGATGCTAGTTTTAATTAGCGTGGAAAGGCTACCGTCAGATGTTAGATGACACCGGACCCCCTCCCCCAGTTGTAGGGTAGAGGAAATGAATGCTTAGCATGTAAGAGGGCTGACAGCCACATCAAGATGCCATGACTCCTCAAGGCCACTCAGTGTGTTTCCAGTGTCAGTTAGAAGTTGGAGCATATGCTTCATGGAACCCAGAACAACAACAGGGTCATTCTACTTAGCCCAAGTGACAGTTGAATTATGAACACTTCTCCTGTCCTCGTCTTTGGGTCAGGATAAATTACACTCCTTATTATTTTCATGGGATCTGTGACATGGCCTTTTGAAGTCATGTGGTGTTGAAACATTAAGACAAGCAACAGCTGTGGAGAAATCCCACTATCAGACCAGAAGCTGGATGCTCTCTCTTAGTGGGCCTCCTTGCCTGTGTTGGGAGGAAGATCCGTTTCTAGAATAGTCCTTGTTTTTATCTCCATAACGATGAATTTGCTGGTTCTGAAGGTAGAAGGTGAGTTGGTATTTTGTCTCTGAGTGGGCCATTTCACAAAAAGACTCTATAGTATCAGAAACCCAAAGCATAATTTAGTCACATTTCTGAGGCTCCAGAGAGATATAAGGAAGAGAGGGCCTAGGTCTGTTAGAGACACAGCTGTCAGTATTTCAGTCAGGAGAATGAAGATGCTTACAGGGAATGTGAAAGGAGCTCGGGTAGCATAGTGGTTACGAGTTGGGCTACTAACCTCAAGGTCAGCAGTTCAAAACTACCAGCCGTTTCATGGGCGAATGATGAGGTTTTTTGCTTCCATGAAGATTTACAGCCTTGGAAACCTTGTACAGGGTCGCTATGAGTCAGAACCGACTCCATGGCACATAACCACCACCACCACTACCACCACTGTAGGGAATATGAGGTATATTGCATTGTGGCCATCTCTGGGTCCCTAGATGCTTGGGTTTCCTCTTGTCTGGTCTGGAGAGAGTCATCAGTTCAGTCATTTATGTCTTGTACATATAACCACAATGGAATGGCCCAGAGAGGGATTTTTCTTTAATGAGGTGTGTTCAGAGGGTCTGGGCCTTCAAAGGTTGGTCCACACCAACACAAGTAAACTACTTCTTGTGTTCTACTGCTCTCATTGCAAGCCCAGCACAGTAGAGCATTTCCTTTAAATGTGCCCTTAGGATTTGCAGTTTGTTATATTGTTGTAAGGACCTGTGTTTTCTTATTCCTTACATTACATTCCTGGAAGGACAGTTAAATGGAGAGAACTTGGAGAAGGCATGGGGGTTAAAAATAAAGATTTCAGTGAATCCATTGTTGTTGTTAAGTGTCTTTAAGTTGGTTCTGACTCAAAAGCAGAAAGTGTGACAACAATAATGAGGTTGGCCTAGGACCGGGCATTGTTTTGTTCTGTTGTGCAAAAGGTCACTATGAGTCAGTACTGATTCGATGGCACCTAACAACAACACAGCGTTTCTAAGGAGCGACTGAGGAACTTGAACTACCAATCTTGTGGTTCAAACAGACCTTGCAGTCTAGCACATCACCCCACAGCACCACACCATGACTCCATAGAACAAGCTTAATGCCGGGCTTTCCTCAGTTAGGAGTCTTTTGATTCTAAGCAATACAAATGGTCTTTAATTACCAACACGGGGGAGGAAGAAGTTTGCCTTTTAAGTCTATGGTTCTCAAGGGCAGGATAGAAGCCAGCACCAGGAATGCATGTGAACATAACATGGCCTGATTTTCAGAACAACTCAAGGCTTTCCGTCCTAGTGTATCTCACTCTGGGAGCTCTGTGGAAGCCCGTTCAGCAACATAGCAACATGCCAGTTTCCAGACGGGTAAGAGCTGCTCATGAGGTACACTGGCTGGTCCTTGAACCCAAGTCTCCTCATGAAAGGTGAGCCACCACTAACCCACCACTGCCTCCATAAGTGAGTACACTTCCTTAATATGAAGCAATTTCAAAGTATTCATGGGAAGATTCCATGATCTTTTCTTTTTCAAGGTTTTATTGTGGATTGAGTTAAAGTTTACATGGCAGATCATCAGTTTTACATTCAACAAATCATATACTTTGTTTCATTACAATAATTATAATACCCACAATAATTACAATCCCCACCATATACCATCAGTTAACAGCATTTTTCTCTATTCATTTTAGCTCCTTTTTAAAAAAACAACAACAAAAACCTACTCAGGCATATGTAATAATTCACATCACCAAAGGGCACATTCTACAAGCCTGCCTCCTGGCTTCCAGCTCTCAGTCCCTCTCTTTCCATGAATCTGGAGTCCTCAGCTGCTCCCTCTCTCTATGACCCCATCTCTGCCTCCATCTCTGTTGTTGCTGTTTCTCTGAATAGGGTCCCGCATTCTGCTCGTGTTCTTCTCCCTTCATGGTCCTAGGGTCCTTTGTTTCTGGACTGTAAGATTAACTACTCCCCCGTTTTTGTTACAAAACTTCTACCTTTATAATTGTGACAGTTGCAACTAGTCATGATAACAATTACTTGCTACTGAATCATAAGAATCTTATCCCCATCTCTTTGAACCAGACTCATCTAGACAAGATGAAAACTATTCAGTGGGGACTCTATCTTCCCCCACACACTCTTAAACTAAACTCCCTCTTGAAACCTTGTAAACCAGTCACTTCCTGCCTTTATTGCCCCCTCATTTTAGGTAGCAAATGTCTAAGTTGCCCGTCCCAATCTACCCTGTGTACAGAAGGGATAGCATTGATACTTGATGTGAAGACTCCTTCCTTCTCTGTTGGTATTTGAGCTACACCTCCATGAGTATAGGTCAAGTTCATCCGTTATTTTTTAACTCCATTTTTTCCAGGAACTTTTGAAAGCCCCCTTGTATATGGCCAGAAGAAAGATGAGCAACTGGCAATTAATGAATAAAATGAGCCCTTAGCCGTACCTCCCTTAGAGACACCTAGGGATAAGAATACATGCTCCTGAGAGATCTTGTCTTTCTCTCTCCAGTAGAAGAGGTGGTTATATTCCAGATCCCAGCCACAGATTGCCTGCACAGGAACCTAAAGGCAGAGTGCGTGTCCCCAAAGTGGCTGCCCTGATGTCTGGGGAACATGGGGTGTATAAGCTACAGCACTGAGCTTGGCTCCACTGAGCCTTCTCAGGGGAGGCATGCGGCCACCCCGTAATTCATTACTAGTTGGAAAGAGAACATCGTTGAGAGATAAGAATAACAGTGGCTTTCTATCTAATGATGAATGACCAACAGTCACATTATTTTCCCTTATTTATATATGGGTCTCTTTATTGAATTTAGTGGGAGATAAATAAACGATCCGCCAAGCGTCTGGTTAATATTACTTCTCAGGGACTCGTTTTAGGCCCAACTAGACTCCTACTGATAAAAATCTGTAAGCTTTTCAGTAGGGAGAGACGTCACATTTGCTTCTGACAAGAACCCTCTGTTTGCCTTATCTGTTTCCTTTGTGAGGTCGACGACCCCTCGCTTCTTTGGTTAAAATTAATGTTTTTCAGCCAAGAAGAAGTTCTTGAACTCTTGAACACAGTGTGACTGGATGTGCCACCTGTGAATCGAAGGGACTTGTCATTCACAGTCAGACTGAGGGCTTCCTGTTGGCCACAGTTTGGGACATGGTACTGAATTTTTACTCTGAATAGTTGAATTTTCAGAGTTAAATTTGAATATCCCATCCTGCTGGCTGGTGAGTGTTTTTTTTTTTTTAATTTCAGCACTGGAATGTTTTTTAAAATGAAAACGATGTAGATAGATGCATGCTTACTAGAAGACACACAACTGGTCTGTGGTGCTGAAAATTCACCCTCAGCCTCCACAGACATGCCACAATTGGAGTGTGGACTCAAAGACCCTCTGTATCACCAAGATTTGCCAATCTGGATCTTTATGTACCATATCAAAAACATATTTTTTGTGTACCTGAGTGAATTCTGCTCCTCTTCACTGTCCCTTTCAGACACAGTGGTTTCCAGTAGACTTTCTCTGATCCTGATCTGCATCTCCAAATAACTAACCTCTCTGCCCTGATTCTTGGTGTTCACAGGGTAGCCTGTACTCACAGGGCTCAGGGCTAGTGAAGGACTTGGGTTATAGTAGGTTCTGCACAAAGAGTCTTGGTAGTTCAACAGCTAAGCACTCAGCTGCTAACTGAAGTTGGTGGTTCATACCCAACTAGCATCTCCATGGGAGAAAGACCTGGTGATCTGCTCCCATTAAAATTGTTGTTGTTGTTTAGTGCCATTGAGTCAGTTCCAATCCATAGCCACCCTGTATAGGGTTTCCAGGGAGTGACTGGTGAGCTTGAACCACTGACCTTGCAGTTCATATGGCTCTGCAGTCTGACGCATTAACTCACAGTGCCACACCAGGACTCTTACAGCTTAGAAAACCCTATGGGGCAGCACTATGTGGTCAAAATGAAGTCACCATGAAGTGGATACTGACTTGACATCACCTAAGAATAACAATAGGTGCTGGGCAAATTCCTGTGGGTCCACTTTCTTTATTAGGAAGTCTAATGTATGGCTTTTCCAGGAGTGCTGTTCTTCGTTTTATCTTGTCTTGGTTTGAGCAGTTGTCTACCCGACTGTTAGCTGTAGTAATAGAATCTCTCCTTTGTATCTATGTAATCTATCTGTCTGTCTGTCTGTCTGTCTGTCT
>NW_006408555.1:9313288-9321595 GCF_000296735.1 Chrysochloris asiatica
TCTATCTATCTATCTATCTATCTATCTATCTATCTATCTATCTATCTACCTACCTATGTATCTACCTATATATCTATGTTTCTGTCTCTCTATCTATCTATCTACTGATCTATCTGTCTGTCTAATGATCTATCTATCTACTGATTTGTCTATCTATTGATCTGTCTATCTACTGATCTATCTATCATTCGATCAATCTATCTACTGATCAAACTATCTATTTATCCATCTATTCATCCATCCATTCACCGCTCATCCACATACCTACCTACCATTTTCCCCAGTGTGTAGCACAATATCTGGCACATTTAGTTCACACTCAACATATATTCATGAAACACTTGAAAGGGTGAGTGAGTGAGTGAAAGGCATGAGGACTATGGGTCCCTGTGAACAGACTATCACAATATTACACAGAAGAACACCAAGCTTGTCAGGCCGGGCTGAGATTCTAGCTCCATCACTGATCCTGATGGGAAATACAAAACAAACATCACCTCTCTGTGCCTCAAACATGTCATCTATAAGATGTGAGAAAAATCTCTACAGCTGGTTATAACAATAATAATTAAAAAAACAACACACATAAAAAACCAATGAATTGAGAAGTTCATAGTTCTGAATATTCTGAGACACCAAGTGGATGTGTAATTTCTCTGTGGCTCATGCCCAACCCTGGCCACACCCTTATCAGTATACAGTGAAATAGGTTCAGGTGACGATCAGAAAGGACTTCAAGGTCTAGGCAGTCTTCAGTGCCTACAGGCCATGCTACCAAACGTAGAGCCTACTAGAAGCAGAGACTGTTGTGGTGATAAAGCGTGGCCCTGCTCCCTTGAACTCTGCATGGTTTCCTGATGGAGGTCTTAAATCACTGTCCTTGTTCTGACCATCAGGGGGATCTCCCCCTTCCCTGAAGCCCTCCTCAGCTCATCCACATAGCTCATTTAGTCATTCTGGTTTTGCCCCCTATCTCTCTGACCTTTTCTGCTTCTCCCTTCATCTTCAGATTAAACCAGGCCCCAACCCCCAGCTGGGAGTGAGCACACCATGCAAACCCCTGTGTATGTGGGATTCTGGCAACCAGCAAGGCAGCACCAGGCTCTCTATCATCCCACCCAATTAACGTCTGGAATTTTGTCCACATCCTTCCCTGTATGCTGTACACAGCTCGCCTTCTCTGAAACACCACTACCCAGAAGCCTGTGCACTCACTGCTTTGCTCTGAAATTGCTAAAGACACTCTAGCTAGAGAGCTAACTTCTGGCTACTATTCAGTTAAAATGCTGAAATCAGTTTGCGTTTCAGTCTTTCTGTTTTTTTCTTTTGTCATTTCTGTAACTCTTAACATTTTTTTTTCTTTCATTTTTTTATAGAAGCAGGTAGGAGAAAGTACCTTCTCCCTTACCTAACTTGCCCCTTTAACCACAAAGAATAGTGTCACTTAACACATACTTTCAGAGGCAGACGAATATTCTACACTTTCTCAGAGGAAGTGCAAACTCTTCAATGCTGGAGAAGAATTGATTGTACTGTAATTTAGTTATTTTAAGGTCTCTCTCTCTCTCTCACACACACACATAAACACATAGTAACCATTTATCCAATATGGTTTTGGTTCTGGAATTTTACTTAGAGTTGAAAGGTGAACAAAAGTAGATATGATCCTAGCTGTCTAGGTGCTTAAAATCTACTGGCAGAATTAGACAGCAATCTCTTAACCAGCAGAATGATTTAAACTGAGATCAATATTCTGAAATACAGGTACACATGGCTTTATAGGACTTTTAGCAGAGGATCGTGGAAGGGAGACTTCAGCTGTGATGTCAAGAATGAGTAGAAATTCACTAATGAAGGGGTGGCATTCCAGACTGTGGGAAGAGCATGCACAAAATCTCCGTGGCTTGACAAAGCTCAGTTCACTGAAATCACATCTATCTAATACATATGGTTCAGACTCTTAGCAATTCTATCAAAGACCCTCAAGTAATCTATTCTAATTCCCTAAATTAGTGATGGAGCTAGGGAATTTTATGGTAATTTATGAAGAAGTTGTGTTACTGGGCTTAACATAATCCCCCACAATATGAGCAGCTAGCTGAGACCCGGTGTCCACTTGTGAGGAGAAGCGGGTAATGAGGTGGGAGGGAACTGTCATCTTCCAACAGTCCCTGCTTGACACCCAGTCCACAAGTCAGTGTCACAGGTTGTAAGTTTTGGTATGGGCACATCTTACTTATGGGACAAAATTGGGTATTAGTGATTTACACTTGCGTCACACATCATGACAGAAATTTGTGACAATATTGTATTAGTAGTTGATGTGGGTTGGCTAGGCTCAACTGGCTGGTTCTTTTGCTCCTCTGATCCAGGCTCATTAATATGGCTGTAGTCAGTCATACTACAGCATACCTTGGGCTGTAGAATTGTAGATGGTCTCATCACAAGTGTGGGGTCTTTTTCAGAACAACATATATATTGTTGTTATTGTTAAATGCTGTTGAGTTGGTTCCAACTCTTAGCAACCCTTCATAGCTGGGGTTGTTGTTGTTGTTGTTAAATGCCTTCGAGTCGGTTCCGACCCATAGCGACCCTGCACAGGGTTTCCGAGGCTGTAAATCTTTATGGGAACAGAACGCCTCATCTTTCTCCCGCGGAATGGCTGGTAGTTTCGAACCGCTGACCTTAAGGTTCGCAGCCCGATTCGTAACCACTACGCTACCAGAGCTCCTTCACAGCAGGGGTAGGGACCTTTTTTCTGCCAAAATTTATAACATCATTTGTGGGTCATGCAAAGTTATCAACTTAAAAATTGGCCTGGTATATTTGGTCAGATATTTAATTAACGCACCCCTATTGTGATGAATATGCATGTGAAAGCTGTGCAGTGAATAAGGAAGACCATAGAAGAATTGACGCTTATGAGTTGTGGCATTGGCATAGAATATTAAAAGTACCATGGAATGCCAAAGAATCAACAGATCTGTGTTGGAAGAAGTGCAGCCAGAGTGCTCCTTGGAGGCCAGGATGGCCAAACTTCATCTCTCATATTTCAGACATATTGTCAGGAGGGACCAGTCACTGGAGATGGTGTAGGGTCAGAGAAAAAAAGGAAGACCCCCAGCTCAAGCATGGCAACAGTTGTGAGGTTGGCCCAGGACCGGGCTGTGTTTCATTCTGTTGTACATAGGGTCACTATGAGTTGGTAATGACTCGATGGCACGTAATAACAGCAAATTGTGATGGATGGAACTGCAGTTGCCTTGGCAGGGCCAGACCAAGTGATTTCACAGGCCTTTACCACCAAAGAGCTGGTTGTTTCCAACTCCTGATTTCTAGGGTTTCCAAGGAGTGGCTGGTGAGTTTGACTTTCTTGTTTGCAGTTCATTGCTTATCCTGTGTTGTTGTTATGTACCGTGGAGTCAGTTCTGACTCATAGTGACCCTGTACAGGGTTTCCAAGGCTGTAAGTCTTTACAGGAGCAGAAAGCCTTACCTTTCTGCCATGGATCAGCTGGTAGTTTCAAACTGCTGATTGTGAGGTTAGCAGCCCATTTAATAACCACTCTATGTGTGTGTGTGTGTGTGTGTATATACATACATATACAGGAATACACATACACACACACATAGATATCTCTTCTCCCTTTTATTGCCAGTTCCTTGTAAAGAACTACTTAGAGTGGACATTTTCAAAAGTACACAAAAATTGAGAGCTCAGCAAGTCATGCATTCCACATCCAGCTTCAAAAGTCTTGGATATCCTTTTGAAAATAAAACTCCTTTCTTCCAGACAAATTCTTTGCTGATAGGAAACATAAAGGACACTATTCTGAAACCCCAATTCATTCAAATCAGGTTTGCACACACTTTCCCTCTCAGAAAACATCACTAGAACTCCCACTGATCGTGCATCTTTCTGCAACAATTCTAAAGACAAAAAAGCAACATAAGAACACTCTTCCCAATAACGTGAGGACCTGTGACTGCATTTGATCCAATTGTAAAAAGTAAAGATGTTTGGCTAGATTGATCAACCTGCTCCAGGAGCAGAATTACGTTCCTGGGTTACATTTTTTTCTGCTTATTTAAAAACACTTGAGTTGTTGGATGGCGAGTCAGACAACCACCTTTATCATATAAATATAACACTTGTCTGTCCTGAAGATGTATGGTTTCAAAAAAAAAAAAAAGCTTCTGTTTTCTTGGGCCTTTTGGATAACTGGCAAATGACGATTCCTTCCTACACAAATGTGGGTGCAATTAGCTACATGTTAAGAATGGTTGTTTGTAAAGGTTTTAGTAGATAGTAAATGTCTAGGAAGGAGTTCTGGTAGCGTAGTGGTTATGAGGTGGGCTGGTAACTTCAAGGTCAGCAGTTCAACCACCAGCAGTTCCACAGGAGAAAGATGGGGCTTTCTGCTCCCATAAATATTTACAACCTTGAAAACCCTATGCAGGGTCATTATGAGTTGGAGCCGACTCCACGGCATGTCACCATCACCAAGACTCCAAGACTGTACAGATTTTTAATGTGCTGGAGGTCTTGACCACATTACTACAAAACAAAATTAAAGCCAACTCTGAAAATATGAAGGTTTGCAGCTTGGAAATAGAATGGCAAAGCAAACTGGGAAAATAAATTTTCATTTTCAACGGACTGGGTCACCCCAGGAGAGTCATAGACAGTAGTAACCTGTGTATGTGGGTATTGACATGTTGTTTATTTCATATTCCCATTTTAGAACCTCATGAAAGTCATGACCTAGAGTACCAACAGACAGCACACAAAGGATTTTACGCACATCTCTGCTCGTTGCATAAAATGTTCACCACTATTGCCTACAACTTCTAACCCAGGCAATTCACAGGCCAGGAGATGATTGAAAATGATCCAACATAGAGTGCAGAAACAGCGACCCAGTGGATTGAGGACCTCCTCCTGGGAAAGAGAAACACAGGCACCAAGGGGGAGGTTGGACGAGGCTAGTGAGAAGCTACAATATCATGAGGGTAAAAATCACAATGAATGAGCTTTCATCACTTCTTAGCGCCAACTATAAATTCCGTTTATGATGGAGCCAGAAGACTTGCCCTAAACCAACCAAAAAGTCTCTTGCTTCTTTCCTCTAGAGGCTTCCATAAACCTGGATTGGTGGAGTATTCATTTCTTGGCTTTTTTTATTTCCTCTCCTCTCTCTCTCTCCACGTGGGCCAGAGAGGGAGCTGGAGTATCGCATTTCACTGGGGAAAATCACTTCAAAGTCTTCTTAGCTGTTCACTGCAACCATTAATCCTGCTTATGAACCTAGTAAAGGTAGGTTCCTCATGAGCCTTCATCAACACCTAATTGATTTACTTATGTCTAAGTAACGCATGATCAGTCTCTGCTGGCCCTCTCACCACACTCTCAGTCCCATCTGATCAGGACTGACATATCAATGTAATGAGCTGCCTCCATCCTCCAGTCTTCCCGCCATGGAAACTCCACTGCTTCCAATTAAAATATGCATGATTTATGGAAACCCATGAGCTTCCCTGCCTTCATTTTCCCTTCTCCTGGACACACAATTCTATTAAATTTCTTCCTTATAATCTAGTGCTCCACACTTTGAAATGCTATGGGTGGTTTTGCAGCAAGAAATGTGAACAAGAGAGGAGGGTAAAGAAAGCCTAAAAATAACTCCCTGTCATTTATTGGGTATAGAATCATGTACCACAAGATGTACAGAACGTGTTATATAGGGAGTTGAGTCCTTGTTTGATAATCTTTGTAACTCTTGAATGAAGGTGATGCTATCACTATTGCATAGATAAAGGAGAATGAGACAGATAGACGATGTGAGTTTTCTAAGGTCAAATAGTAAGTAGCAGAGCTGGGGCAAGAAGAGTGGCTGCCATATACTTGACCTCCAGTCATGTCCATTGTTACTCATAATGGTGATGATGATGGTTAGGTATTCATGTTCTAAAGACTTGTTGTTGTTAAGTGCCACTGAGTAGGTTCTGACTGATAGTGACCCTGTATAGGGTTTCCAAGGAGAGGCTTGTGAGCTTGAACCATCGACCTTGCAGTCCAAACCAACCTTGCAACCCAGCACATTAACCCACAGCACCACACCAGGACTTATTTGTTGTTATTGTCAGGTGCCATCAAGTCGGAACCGACTCATAGCAACCCCATGCACAGCAGAACAAAACAATGTCTGATCCTGGGTCAACCTCACTACCGCTGCCACACTTGACACCATCAATGATGCCACCTGACCTGTCCATCTCTTTGAAGGTCTTTCTCTCTTTCTCTCACCCTCCATCTTACCCAGCATGGCATCCTTCTCCAGCGACTGTTCCCTCCTGACAACATGTCCGAAGTATGAGAGATGAAGTTTAGCCATCTTGGCCTCCAAGGAGCACTCTGGCTGCGCTTCTTCCAAAACAGATCTGTTGGTTCTTTTGTCAGTCCATGGCACTTTTACTATTCTCCACCAACACCACAATTCAAAGGCATCAATTCTTCTACGATCTTCCTTATTCACTGTGCAGCTTTTGCATCCATATGACGTTATCAAAAATACCATGGCTTGGGTCAGGCGCACCTTAGTCCTCAAGTTGACATCTTTGTTCTTCACTTTCCATGACTTATAGAGGCCTACAAAAGCATTACTTGGGTTGCTAGAACCACTTCTAATATTTGCAACCAAGAATTCATGTATTTTCCCATAAAAAAAGGTGTCATAGTCTAACAAAACCCATAACTTGCCTCTGGGCTACACTAGTATTAACCTAGAGCAGTAACCCTGGTTATTTGTGCTGATTTAAGTACCAGTGAGGAGCAGGGAGTCTTCACTTAACAAATGCAGTTTGACATTTGAACTAGCCAAGTAAAACCCATTTAGGACATGGGTTCATTGAGCAAATGAATAACCTGACAGTTTACTCCAACCATAGGCCTTGTGGTGAGGAGGACCTTGCTTTAAAGATTTAGAGTAAAGGACAGTCCAGAAACACCCGATACACATATTGAGGGATTTGGTCTATACACTGCCTTCCTTTGTCCCCAGCAATTCTGGAAAAAGACCGAAATGGGATGGCTGAGGTCAAGGTATTATCTAAACAAACAAATTTTAAGGTGCAATTTGAATGAAGAGTTGTATCTGAGTTGGAAGAATAGAATGTGTTTCTGTTTGGAGAGGCATATATGTATGTATGTATGCATGTATGTATGTATGTATGTATGCATAGTGGTTACAAATTGGGCTTTGAACCACAAGGTCAGCAGTTCAAAACTACCAGTTGTTCCGCAGGAGAAAGATGAGGCGTTCTGCTCCCGTAAAGATTTACAGCCTCGGAAACCCTGTACAGGGTCACTATGAGTCAGAACCGACTCCACGGCACAAAACAACAACAACAACAACATGTATGTATATATATATATATATATATATATATATATATATACAGGGAGGCAAGCTTATCAATAAACAGTTCGCTCTGGAGTGATTTAGACTCTAAGAGCAGGAAACATCCAGCAATGCCAGCTCACCAAAGAGGGGTCAGACCTTCCTTCCTTTACGATCTACCCAAACCAAGTAAAAGCTCTGAATTCGTTCTTGACAGGTGAGTGAGTGGAAGTTGACCAGGCAAGAAAGTGAACAAAGGGGAACCTAGTCTTTGTCCATGACCTCTCAGTAGATATGAGCTCTCAGCGTATTCAAATTGTTTCATAATGAAGTTCATTTTCCAGTGAAGTCAATCGAGGACATGGAGGGTAGATCTTCCAGTTTATTAAACCAAGTTTCCTTGTCTTTGTATCTTTGTACCCTACTTGACAGACAGTAAATTCTCTGTAAATGATTTTTGAACTCTTGGTTGGGTGGACTTTACCAGAACGTGTAGTATAATGACTGGCATTTGTTTTCTTATTTTGAATTTTTCTCACTATTCATTCCCAAGAAGAGAGGGATTTGATGGAACTGATGACATTTGTATCATCTGTTTTATGGCCCCAGCCATCTATTTCTAGGTGAAAGGCATGAGGGGTGGGTAATACTGGCAGGACATGGGGGAAAATCAGAGGTGGTTAGGCAGGAGTAGTTTTAAGTGTTGATATAGCTTCTAGTTGTGTCCTCACAAGAAGTGACTATGGGAGGCGGGGCTTGCTAGTGGATAGGGTAGAAGTGCAGTGAGGATCTCCACCAGCAATAACACAGAAACAGGTTCAGGGGACAGTTCTAAAACTCTGAACCACATACATAGGAATATTTTTAAAGTTTGAAGGCTTATAGCCAGTGGAATTTGTAGTGGAAGC
>NW_006408555.1:9321934-9324372 GCF_000296735.1 Chrysochloris asiatica
CTCAAAATTTAAAGGAACAGGTTCCACCTAAAACCAAGCGGCAGTGCAAAACGGCCACAGTTAGCTCTGAAATGCTTATCACAAGGAAAAGGCCAGAATGGGAATTGTGGAGTGGAACAGACAGAATAAAAATGAAACAGACTGAAATTAAAACCTGAGTTACATCATAACAACCAACAGTGGCATCTTGAAATTTTTCAGGTGGTCTTGAAGGCAAGAAGCTGAAAGAGGATATTACAGTCATACTCATTTAGGCTACAGATTTTCATTTTTCCCTGTCTTGTCTCTGTTCTGTGATTATATACTACAGCATCCAATCTAGTTTTTTTTTTGTTTTTTTTTCTGTTGCTATTTTGTTTTTTGGTCCCCTTGGCTATATTGCTGTCATATAATCAAGCTACAATCACACCCTATAAAACCTCATAATCCAGTCAAGAACCAATACCAGCTGCCATACATCAGCGAGGCAAACAACACCTGCAACAGTTGCTGTGAGTTGAATAATAAGAAAAGTGAAAATGGAAGCCCATCTACTTGGAGGCAATAAGAAAGCATAAAAAAAATACCAAAACACACACTCAATTAAGTATTAATTAAGGCCACAGCTAACTACTGAACATGCCCAAGAAGCAGAAGCAGATGACCATATCAGCCAATGTTCAGAAACTAACTAGTGACTGAGACAAATGAACTGGAGGTAGACCTGGACTCCATTTTGGAAGGAGGGCAGGCTTTGGTAATGCCTGAGAAGGAATTCAGAAAAATGATTATAAAATGTATCAAAAACACTTCACAATGGAGTTGAGAAAAATAAGGTAGAAGTCCAAAAGGACTACAGAAATGATCAAATACGATAGACACAGCATTGGAAACAATTAAAAACCTACAGAAAGAGGTTCAAACAATTAATAATAGAATATCAGAAAAGGACAATACATTGAAAGGGCAAAGGAGTAGAATTGAAGATATGGAAGCCAGAATTAGTGAGCTGGAAGACAAATACCTCAATGCTGCTAGGATAGAAGAGCAAGCAGAAAAAAGAATAAAAAATACGACGGTCTAAGATTCATGTTGCACAACATGAAGAGGAATAACTTAAGTATTTCTGGCATTCTGGAACAGGGAAGAATCACACAACTCCACAGTGAGATAGTTGAAGAGCTAATGGAAGAAAATTTCGCTAACACCCTGAAAAGTGAAAAGATAAGCATTCAAGAAGCAGAACGAACCCCAGGAAGCATAGAGCCCAAAAGAAAATCACCAAGACATATCATAATCAAGCTCTCCAAAATCAAAGATAAGGAGACAATCCTGAAAGCAGCTAGGGAAAAGATAAGTTGTTATACATAAGGCAAGCAAGTCACATTAAGCTCAGATCTCTCAGCAGAAGCCATGCTGGCAAGAAGGCAATGGGGAGACATATATAAAATCCTGGAAGAAAAAAACTGCCAATTAAGAATCCTTTATTAATCAAATATGAAGTGGTAATGAATACATTCCAGGATACATTCCAGAAGCTAAGGGATTTTTCAAAGCCAACCCTATGCTATAAAACATCCTAAAGGGAATTCTGTGGAATGAGAACTGACAAGAACAGACAACAACCAGAAATTGACATAAATGGCAGCACTACCCGCAACTCAGTCGACAAATGAAAGAGTTGATAATAGACCAAAAATAATAAGAACAAATTCAGAGGATCTGGGAGGTCAGTCTATTATCAAAACAATTACAATGTGAAAGAAGGTAAACACATAGGACAGAGATCCAGATGGTGAGAAGGTCAGGTAGATCACAGGATAAAATAGACTGTATTAAATGGAGAGAAAAGTTAATAGAATATAAGATAACAACAAAGAAAAACAATACTTCACAACAAACCAAGAAAATGAAAATCCAAGAAGAACATGGAAATATTAAAACTATGAGGAAACTCACAAGAAAGAACACAAAAAACATGAACTCAGCAGAAAGACATGCAGAATAAAGGAACCAGCACCACACACAGACACACACACACACAAAACCACAAAAACATAATGGCAGCAATTAATCCATATCTATTGATAATTACATTGAATGTAAACAGACTAAATACACCAATTAAGAGACGGAGAGTGACAGATGAATAAGAAAACAAGATCCTTCAATATGTTGTCTGCAAGAGACACACCTTACACACAGAGACTAAAAGTCAAAGGATGGAAAAAAATATACTAAGCTAACTGCAGTAAAAAAGGAACAAGAATGGCAATACCAATCTCTGATAAAATAAACTTTCAGGCAAAAACAAGCATAATAGATAAAAATGGACATTATTTCATGATTAAAGGGACATTTGAAAAATAAGACATAACCATAATAAATATCTAATCTCCCAATGAAAGAGTTCCAAAATTTATAAAGCAAACTCTAATAGATTTGAAGAAAGAAATAGA
>NW_006408555.1:9328828-9338532 GCF_000296735.1 Chrysochloris asiatica
ACCTTATGACCCAGCAATTGCTCTACTTGGAATTTACCCACAAGAAATATGAGCTGTAACACGAGTAGATATATGCACACCAATGTTCATAGCAGCACTATTTACAATAGCAAAAAGATGGAGACAGCCTATGTGCCCATCAACTGAAGAATGTTTAAACAAACTGTGGTACATACACACAATGGAATATTATGCTACCTTGAAGAACAACAAGGAAGCTGCAAGACACAGCGTCACATGGATGAACCTTGAGGACATTATGCTGAGTGAAATTAGTCAGCCACAAAAGGAGAAATACTGCATAGGACCATTATTGTAAGATTAAGAAAAAGAACCCACCCTAAAAGGGTGGAAAATTTCTTCGTTGGTTATCGGGTTATATGGGGTGGGTTGAGGGGAGGGAACGGAAGGTGGAGCACAGGGCAGAGAATAGACACAGGATAGTTTGGGTGTTGGGGAGGGGGGCAATTTACAAGAAGGGGGAGGAAAATGGAAGAACAAAGCATATGGGAGAACAATTAGGCAGGTTTGCATGGGCTAAGTGGGACAGAGGTAAATAATAATGTATGCAGAACCTTGGAACAACAGGGCTCTGGGATATGGGGATTGAGGCATGGTTTGGGTAAAAGAGGAAATGATGTTAAGATGCTTGGCTGTCTTTTGAATCCTCATTGCCCTTGCCTACCATAGTAAAATAGACACTTGAGGGAGAAAGAAAGGAATAGCCAGTAACATCACCATAGAAAGCTTGTAAGTCCATCTTTAGCCTATAACTGATTGGAATACTTAAAATGGGACTAGAACTTGCCCAGTGAAGGAGGCTTGCTGCGGAGCCTTTGAATTGCATAAGACCATAGGTGTAATCCTGAACCTCATCCATAATCTTCTCAGGGGGGAAATTTCTACTTAAAAGGACAAGCAGACCAGCCTGGAACAGCTATTAGAAATGTAGATATTTCTTGAAAGAAAGACCAGCAGAAAAATAAAAATTAATAGCAGTAGTCCAATTGACTACTAAAAGAACAAGCAAGTTATTCGCCTGAAATCCCTCAAGGCAAGTGGTTAGGTCCCCTCAGGGCAAACCCCCTTCCAAAACTAAGACTCAAGGGGAATACATGAGTAGGCACGTGGGCTGGCTGGTGACCATGTTGGTCACTGATAAGGGGAAGTGAGGGGAAACCAGCAATGAAGTTGTAAGCTAAGTCCGACTACATTCAATAGACTCCTGTGAACCCAGGTGGAGACCTAGTTGGCCAACACTATGACAAGAAATGGGGACTCCTGAGCCTTGAGACAGTGACATGGCCACACAGGACTAGAGCGGAGAGTGAAGCGTCCATATGACATGAAGTGAAGGGAGATGGACAAGAACACCCATGCTTGCAGATAGTACCCACTTGACCTGGCTTCAATGGTTGAATGATCAGAACTCAACTAGAATAAGAAAGAAGAGGAAAAAAAGAGAAATCTGCTACAATTTGATGAACTTGACCTATACTTATGGATGTAGTAGTTCAAAAGAGGGAACACATCTTTACAGCGAGGATCATTCCCACCCCCTCAGTATGCAGTGTTGACAGAGATAGGCTACCCAAAATGGGGGGAGGGCTACAAAGGCAAGAAGTGACTGTCTTACAGGCTTTTAAGAGGGAGTCTAGTTCCAGAGGGTGTGGGGGAAGGTAGAATCTCCACTGAGTGGTTTCCAATCTGTCTGGATGGGGCTGATGGAAGGAGATGGGGATGAGAATCTTATGTTACAATAGTGAACAATTGCTATCAGGACTGACTGTGAGGGTTGGAAATTTAAAGGGAGATGTTTTGTAACAAAAGGAGTGGAGTGGTTGATTTTGCATTCCTGGAGCAGAGGTCTCAGGGACCATCAAGGATGAGGAGTGGAGAGCGGGACCCTACCCAGAGAAGCAGTGATGCCAAAGATGGAGGCAGAGACAATGGCATGGAGAGATGGAGCGGCTGGGGACTCTGGACTCAGGGAGAGAGAGGAGCTGTTCTCTTGTAGTCTAGCGAAGTTGGCAGTGAGAGCTGACGGATTTAGGACATGACCAGCCCCCATGTGTATTCTCTTGTCAAATCCCAGGCATGGTTTTTCTACATACGAACAAGTCTTTGAAAGCCTTAAGAATCATGGTGATGATTAAGAACTTAGAGGCATCTTCATCCTTCCCTCCCCATGTGGGCTGGAGCATCATTTTGAAATGAAGCCAGGGAGTACCCTTAAGTTTTGCTTCATTACAATACCTCATGTTTATGTGAAGAAACACGGAGTCCTGGTGTGGTGCTGTGGGTTAATGCTCCGGACTCCAATGTCGGTTTGAACCACAATGTCGGCAGTTCAAGCTCATCAGTAACTCCTTGGAAACCCTACACAGGGTTGCTATGGGTCAGAACTGACTCAACTGATGGCAATTAACAACAACAACAACATGTGAATATGCAAAGGTTAATTGCACCATCTTAGAGAATGATTCACATGCACCTCCAGTTTACAATCATTAGCTTTCCTTTTCAAATTGGATGCCTTCCTAGAAATCTACTGGAGTCCACTCTGGTACCAACTTAAGATTCAATGCTTGAACGTTGGCAAATTTTAATGGTTGAGTTTTTAAAAAATAATCTACAGAGAATCTCCCCTTGGGATCTTTGCTCACCTTCCCCTCCTTCCCCACCACCCAGCAATCAGATCCTAGAAATCATCTCTTATCTTTCGTTTTCGTTCTGTTGTGTGTATACAGCCTGTATCCACTACAATGGTGTGTTCTCCATCTCAGAGCAGCCCTCCCCAGGGACCCTGGTGATCCTACCCCATGCACAATGGCAATAAGATATAACAATGGAAAGGACACCAGAAATATTGGACACTTAGACTGTATGCTAAACGGATTGTGACTTAATGAGGTTTTACTACCCGTGTCTCATATAAATTGCTCTCTTCAACTCAGCTTCCCAGAGTAGTTGCTCAATAAGTGCTGCATTCAGAAGAACCCAAACCACAGACGTTCTTGATGGCGTCTCTTGGGCCGCGTTATTTACCTACCTAATACCAATTGCTGTCAAGTTGTCACTGACTCATGGTCACCCATGTGTGTCAGAATGGAAGTGTGATCCACAGGTTTTTCAGTGACTATGCTTTCAGAACTAGAGCGACAGATATTTTTTCATGTGTTGCCTCTAGGTAGACTTGAATCTTTAACTTTTCCATTAATAACTGAGCACATTAACCATTTGCTTCATCCAGGGACTAGTTTCTCTACACATCCTTTGATTTCTTCTGTAGTTTGAAAGGTGGTATTCACATTTTCAAGTTGGGAGACTTCTGAGAGTGCTTGTAAGTAGGCAGGCCCGTGTTTGAAAATAGATCCACCTGACCCCAAACCCCTGGTTCCTGCCCCACTCCTGAGCCGTCTTTGATCTGTCCTGGGAGCTACTAGAGTTCCTGCAGAGAGGGTGAGGTTAAGAGATAGTGTGAAATACATCTGGGCTCACTGTCTGATGCTCCTTCTCTCCACATGAGCGGTATTGATATGAGGCTCGGGAAGCAAAGTGGGAGCCATAAATTATCTGACTTATTATAGAAGGTACAGTCAATAATTATTACAGGGACCATTTTAAGTGGGATCCTTGCTCTCATGGTATCTTTACTCATGGCTACTTCTTCCAATTAAATGAGATCAATGAGGAGCAAGGCAGCCAGGAAAGATGAGCTAGGGTCTGAGAAGCGTTTGCTTTTGTACACCAAGTCACCACCTCCTGGGATAAATTGACTAGTTGTTGCCCAGATGATGTAAAGAAATTATATATATATATATACATATATATTATGACCCCAGAGATTTCTGGCATTTATTACTTATCAAAAAGTTAACGTGGATATTCATACCTTCATTCAAACGTGACCAGACAGAGATTTGGCTTCCCTTGGATTTTTTAGCACATGTGCTGTGGAATGCCATCTTCCCTTGGCACATACTGTCTCTTCTGCCCACAGTGACCTCCCTGCACCCTGTGTGCTGAGGCAAGAGACATCCCTGAGCCCCTTCCACTGTTGTGGAGCACACCTTCCACTGAGGTTCTCCCAGCATCTGTTGGCTTGCCCTGTATTCCTTTTTCAAGCCAGAGTCTCTATTTAGATCATGGAATTATTTGTGGAGGCGTTAATGAATGGTGGCTAAGTCTATCTGCCTTTGAGTCCAAGCTCAACTTCCTCATTGATATTTACTGTTGCTAGTGGCCATCCATTCAGCCTCTTACTCCTGGTGGAGCCACAGACTGCTTAACAAGACAATTCTAGGTCCTGTACCATCCCCATGATGGGTGGTGGATTCGACCATTGTGTTCCATAGTTTTCATTGGCTTCCTTTTTGGAAGTAGAACACCACAACTCTCTTCCTACTCTGTCTCCATCTGGAAGCTGAGTTAAAACCTGTTCAGTATCATTGCAACGTGCCAACCTTTAGTCACAGATGGATGGTGGTAGTGGTGGTGGTGGTTATATGCTGTGGAGTCGGTTCCTACTCATAGCAACCCTGCATAGGATTTCTGAGACTGTCCATCTTTACAGGAGCAGAAAGCCTCATTTTTCTCCATGGAACAGCTGGTAGTTTTGAACTGATGACCTTGAGGTTAGCAGTTGGACTCATAACCACTACGGTACCAGAGCTCCTTAGTCACAGATGCATGATAGTCATGAATGAGGTGTGCTGGCTACTGGAAACGGATCCTGGGTCTCCTGCTCAGAAAGTGAGCGTCCTACCACTGGCTCACCAATGACCTCTTTACTGATGTTACTTGTTGTTGTTGTCAAGTGCTGTCAAGGTAGTTCCAACTCGTGGCGACCCTGCATAGGGTTTCTGAGGAGTGGCTTGTGAGTTTGAACCACCGACTTTGTTGGCAGTCCAGCGACACACCAGGACACCTCTTCATTGATAGAAGGAGGAAATTATCTATTTCTTGGGGTTGCTGCAAGGGTTGAATGAAATAAATCATCGTGGTAGAGGTTTAGAAGAGAACATGCTTGCATTGTTTTCCATTTAGCCACAACCCCTTTGCCCACCTTGACTGCAGAGAGCTAAGCTCAGAGGCTGGTATGGCATGTGGCTTGCTGTCCAAGGCAAGGGTCTCTGTGAACTGTGCGTGTTCTCAGCCCTGTGCTGAGCTGACACCATTTGCCTAACACCCCTTCCCCAGATTCTCCACTGAAGGATGACCATGTCAGGTCACAAAATAGAGGATGACCTTCTCAGACCACTAAACAGAGAATGACCACATTAGGCTACAATATGGAGGATGACTATATCAGATCCCCCAACGAAGGATGCCTACATTATTAGATACTGGGATCTGTCAAACTACTGAAAATTATGACCCGGGCAAACTGACACATAACTTTAACCACCATAGCTAGGCCCTCCCTTATTCCTGCCTTACACCTTGGCATTCCTTATTTCCAGATACATGTCATTAATGCCCCCAAAAGTTGGGGAGTATACTTTTTACTGATGTTGCAAAGGCACATTGTCAGGTAAAGAGATGGTCACTAAGTGAGGAGACAGTCACTAAGTGCGGAGCAGGTATACATCTCTTTCTATTTCTGTCTCTGTCTTCACACTCCTACCCTCTCGGTCTCTGTCTCTTGGCCTTTGTTTCTTTTTCAGTTTCTTGTCTGTCCCAGGCAGTCCTGTTCCTGTCTTCCTTTGGCAACACTCCCTGGTAGAGATTCCTCGGTTATTCCTAACACCAAATGTGTCCTGCCCTGTACTTCCTTTTCTGTCACAAACAACTGTGCCTTGTCCTGACGGTTTAAACAAGTAAGGAAGAAGAGGAAGGAGGAGGAGGAGAAGAAAAAGGAAAGATAACTGGTACCAATCTCTGCATACGCAGCCAACACAGCTAGCTGGCCCCATGCAGGAGGGCAGGTCACCCAACCTGACAAGCCTGAGGCACCTGTGTGGGCACAAGGGCACTGAGAGGGTAACTGACTGCTGTTATCCTGTCAAGGTCTCATCCACCTCCCAGGGCTCAGGGGCAGAGAGGTCATGGCAGGTACTTTGCTCGGTGTTAGCAGTGGGCCATCAGGGGAGTTTGCAAGCTTGGTGCTGATGAACCTGACAAGGCTGGATCTGTAAGTGTTTGGAGGCTACGAGGCTGGCACCTGGCCCTGAGATTTCAGTAACAACAGTTATTCCCGGAGACCTTGGCTGCTGGCTGGGCTGGGAGATGCAGAGAGAGAGTTGACCCACTCCTCCGTGCACACTGGGGAAGAACACAGCCAGGGTGACGGACAGTCTGGGGTCCAAGGGACAAGTTTGGCAGGGCAAGCTGGAGCTGGGAGGAGTACAGGTGAAGATGCAGCACATCATCAGAGCTCGACAGCCAGCTCCCCTGTTTTAGTCTTCAGAGAAATCAGGGAGGAAGTCCATTTCACAACCACATTCCACCACTGCACAGGCCCAAATAAAAGGCCCACTGTATGACCACAATCTCCACATGCACACATACATGAGTCACCAGTGCACACACCTGTATTCCACACTGACATACCTCTGAATTGCACCCCTGCACACACCCACAGTCCACCCCTACATACACCCCAACCCCACCCCTACACACACCCACATTGCATCCCTGCGCACGCATTCCACCTCTCTACACACTGTTTCCATGTGCACACAATTGCCTCTTAACTTGAGAACTCCAGTTCAGATCTCCCTAACCTCCAGAATTTGGCACGGTAAAGTTTCTTCCTGCAGTTATCTAAGGTCCTTCAGGCAGAATGTGCCTAAGGTGAAAATCAAGATCTTCCCGACCCCAACCCTGGCATCTGCCCTTCCTGGAAAGTACACACACGTTTTTCATAAAGCATTAACATGCCATAAAAGGGTCCCTTTGAGTGTCTGTTTAAGTGTTTTTGAGTATTTCCACAGAGTGGTACAACCATCGACCACTACCTAGTGGCAGAACATTTTCATCATTCCCAATGAAAGAAAGCTCTTAGCAATCACTCCCCTTCCTCTAATCCTCTCTTCATCCCTTGTTCTGGGTGTGGATGCAGACAGGCATTGTGGGAGGACAGGGAGGAGAAGAGCATGGACTTATGGTTCATGGAAGTCTGGTATATATCACTAGTTATATAGACTTCTGGAAGTTAATTAACTTCTCTTCTGCTCAGTTTCTTTGTATAATGTTGTTATTGTTATGTGTTGTATAGGGTTTCCAAGGTGTGACTGATGCATTTGAACCACTGAACTTGCGGCTAACAGACCAGGGTTGGCTTACAACACTACACCAGGTCTCTGCTTGTAGTATGGGAGCCGATAAGGGCACCTGTCTAATCAAGCCACTTTGCTTTGTTCATTGCCATTGAGTCAGATCTAACTCATGACTACCTTAAAAGAAAAAAAAAGAAAACCTGTTACTATTAAGTTGATTCCACTGTTAGTGACCCTCTAGGATAGAGCAGAACTGCTCTTCAGGATTTCTGAAACTGTAAGTCTTTACAGGACCAGACTGCCTTCTATGGCTTTAGCAGAGTGACTGGCTGGGGGATTTGAACAACTGGCCTTATAGTTAGCAACCCAATGCCTAACGCAGTACGCTATCAGAGCTCCTAATGGAGACGGTCATTGTTGTTAGGTGCTGTGAAATCAGTTCACACTCATAGTGACCTTATGCACAACAGAACAAAACACTGCCTGGTCCTGCGTCATCCTCACAATTGTTGTTACACTTGAGCCCGTGACTGCTGCCACGGTGCCAGCCAGTCTTGTTGGAGGTCTTCCTGTTTGTTCACTGACCCTCCACTTTTCAGAGCATGATGTTCTTGCTTCTCCAGGAACTGACTCCTCCTGGTAACAAACCTAAAGTATAAGAAATGAAGTCTCAACATCCCAGCTTCTAAGAAGCATACTGGCTTTACTTCTTCCAAGATAGATTGGTTTGTTCTTCTGGCAGTCCCTGTCCTGTCAATATTCTTCTCCAACACCATAACTCAAACCCATCAATTCCTCTACAGTCTTCCTTATTCATTGTTCAACTTTCACATGCATATGAGGCTATTGAAAATACCATGGCTTGAGTCGGGTGTACCTTAGTCTTCAAACTGTTGTCTTTGCTCTTGAACACTTTAAAGGGTTCTTGGGCAGCAGATTTGTCTAATGCAATACATTGTTCGATTTCTTTGATGCTGCTTCCATGAGTGTTGATTGTGGATCCAACCAAAATGAAATCTTTCACAATTTCAACATTTTCTCTATTTATCATGTTATTTATTGGTCCACTTGTAAAGACTTTTGTTTTCTTTATGTTGGGGTGCTATGATCTTTGAGCATTTTCAGTAAATATTTTAAGTCCTCTTTGCAGACTGTTAATGAGTCTTCCTCCAATCCTGATGCTGCATTCTATCCCATATAATCCAGCTTTTTGGATTATTTGCGGAGTGTACAGATTGAATAAGTATGGTGAAAAAACACAACCCTGGCACACACCTTTCCTGATTGTAAACCATTCCATATCCCCTTGTTCTGTTCAAACAACTGTCTCTTGGTCTATGGACAGGTTCCTTAAGAGCACAATTAAGTGTTCTGGAATACCCTTTCTTCTCAATGTTATCCATAGCTTGTCATGATCTACAGAGTCAAATGCTTTTTGCATAGCCAATAAAGCACAAGTGTACATCTTTATGAACTCTGGCATGGTGCTGTGGATCAGCACTGGAATGCGACCCACAAGGTTGGCTGTTCAAACCTACTGGCTGCTCCTTGGAATGATAGTTCCACATCCTTTTCTGAATCTGGTATGGATTTCTGGCAGTTCTCTGTCAATGTCTGTTGCAGCTGTTTTTGAATGAAGAGTATTGTTGTTGTTGTGATGTGCCGTGGAGTCGGTTCCGACTCATAGCAACCCTCTACAAGGTTCCCAAGGCTATAAATCTTTACAGGAGCAGAAGGCCTAATCTTTCTCCCGGGGAACAGCTGGTAGTTTCAAACTGCTGACCCTGTGGTTAGCAGCCCAATTCGTAACCACAATGCTACCAGAGCTCCTTGAATGAAGCATATAGAAGGGTTAAATTATATAACTATGGAGAGTATGTAGAACTGTTCATGGCACATAGTTAACCCTTGTTGTTGTTGTTATTAAATGCCATCAAGTTGGTTCCAACTCTTAGTGACTCTGATTAGGATTTCCAAGGAGCATCTGGTGAGTTTGAACTGCCATCATGCGGTTCCAGCCGACCTTGAGATCACGTGCTTATCCTATGGCACCACACCAGTGTTTGTAATATTATCCTTATCCTTCCTACTCCAATGCCCATGTTATTGTTTTATGGTATTAGACTGGTATTATTTTATGGTATTAGAGAAAAGTATGGGGGTCTTCAGTCAGACAGAACCAGCTGTCTCCTGAGATCCAGCTTCACTAGTTGCTCCTTGGTGGCTAACTGCCATCCTCGGTTCCCTCGGCTCTGCAGTGGAAGTGATAGCAGATACCTTGAATGACTATCAGAGGGATTTTATCAAATAATTCAACCAGAGTGCTTACTATGAAGAGCGTGTGTGCTTATTATGAAAAGGGTATGTGCTGACTATGAAGAGCGTGTGTGCTTGCTATGAAGAGCATGTGTGCTGACTATGAAGAGCGTGTGTGCTTGCTATGAAGAGCGTGTGTGCTTACTATGAAGAGCGTGTGTGCTT
>NW_006408555.1:9339559-9361725 GCF_000296735.1 Chrysochloris asiatica
GTGTGTGCTTACTATGAAGAGCGTGTGTGCTTGCTATGAAGAGGGTTCTTGTTGCCATTGGTTGCCATTGAGTCGGCACCTGCTCATGGTGACCCTATGCACAGCAAAACATTACCTGGTCCTGCGCCATGTCTATGATCTTCAGTATGCTCAAAGCTACTCTTGCAACCACTGTGTATCTGAAGTGCTTACTAACCTCGGTGGCCCCTGGTTACACTATATAGGACATTGTTCTCTTGTGATCCACAGGGTTTTCACGGGCAAATTTTAGGAAGCAGATCACGGGGCCTTGCTTCATAGTTAAGCTTCACTGAAACCTGTCCACCAGAGGTGACCCTACTTGTATTTGGAATACCACTGACATGATGTCCAGCATGGCAGTAACATGTGAACCACCACAGAATGACACACAGACAGATACGTAGGGGCCTCAATAAGTTAGAAGCTGTAATTAAACTAAGCACCCACCTGAAAACCAGGCTCAGGGGAGGGTGTAGGATGTCTGCTGTGTTTTGTTCGCTCAATTTTTTAATTTGCTATGAGGAGCCCCCCCTGTTTCCCCCTACAGCTTGGATGCAGATGTGCCTTCCCAAAGCACAGGATCTGCAGTCTTTTCCTTTCTGAGCAGACCGATGGGTTCTCTGGGCCAAACTGGAGTCTGTAGCTGCGGATCCCTGCCTTCTGTAGAAGACAAAACTCTAATTCACTGTGAAAGGGCATCAGCACCACCCCTGTGAGGTTCCTAAATGTTTTATGAGCCCCCTGAAATGCTCAGATAATTAAAAACACTTCCTTAATTTAATAACTTGCTTTAATGAAACCAGGACTTTATGTTTTATTGGGAAAGGGGTGAACATCCCAGTCACACTTATTAATATTTTTCAGAGGATGCCCAATTGTTCACAGGGGTTAAGGGAAATCATTGCTTCCAAAAGGGGGAAGCAGGGCCTTCCTGAGTTTGTGACAAGTCTCGGGCTCATTAGAGCTCATTATATCCATGAGCCTGGAAACTGAAATTAGCAATCACCACATATGACGTGGCATACTCTTATTAAGGAGGCCACATATTATAGAAACATGCAGTTATCAATTTAAAAAAGTCATCCATGCAAGCCCCCAAGGTCCAACACAATTGCTGAGCTATCCAGGAAGTTGTTTCAAAGGCCACTGTGAACAGCAGAGGTCTCTGAGAGCAGGTCTCCCTGTCAAGTCCAATAGGAAGAAGACATCACCATTCAAACAGGTTGAATGTAAGGCCTCCTAGAGTCTGGGGATGGAAGTGTCATGAGCACTAAAGTCTCGATCATTGTGATCACCTGATCTCCAGAAAGTGGAGATTCTTTTGAGGGACCTGCTCCCTGCTTTCCAGGAGTGGCCACATTGGGAAGAGTAGAGTCTTCAAGGTCAGATGCAGACGTGCACTGAGAGCAGGAGACTCTTCTTCCCAAATTCAGGGTCAGTGAGGTCATGCTGACAGCTTGAAATCAGACATTTGTTGTTTTGTTAGGTACCATCAAGTCTATACCGGCTCATAGTAACTTTATGCAAAACAGAACGAAACACTGCCCAGTTCTGCACCAGTTCACAGTTGTACTATAGTGCCCAGTAGAAGGAAAGCTGCTAATGGAACATGTTAACTTCAAGAAAGACCTGGAATCAATCAGTGACATGTAAGATTTCTTGGGGAATCCCTGATGCCAGTTATGAGAACTCAGAGGAGAGTCAGTTTCAGGCCTGCCTTCTGCTTCTCACCATGAGTTTGAGGTGAAATCTAGATGCTGGAGAAGCAACTAGTGTAGGACACACTCTGACAAATAGCAATCCCAGAGCCATGTACGGGAATTCAGTCCCAGGGACTGGGTCAGTTTGGGTCTCTATGAAGGAGGTATGACTCAGACCACCCTTTGGAGGCAGTAATGAATGCTGAAATGCAAGGAAAAAGTAACGCTAGCAGCAATGGCTAAAATTATGTCAGCTTTGCTGGGCCAGGATTCACAGCAGCTTGGCAGTTACGCAGTGATGCATTTTGGGAGTTATGCAATGATACAGTCATCCTCCATTGTCTACGGTGGCCATCCTCCATGTTCACATAACACCAATTTTCACCTAAGGACCTTTTCTTCAGAACCTAACAATGCCACTTAGCGGGGAATGTGTGTAAAGAAAGTTTCAGATGCTTAGACATCCATGAACAAAGAGACACTAAGACAGAAATTTGGAGGCTATACCATCTCCCTGTTGATGTATGGTCACTGAGGAGCTACGAAGGCAGTGTCTTAGGTTGCATTCTTTAGAGAAGCAAAACCAGTGAAGCTTATATATGCACATATACAGAGAGTTTGATCTCAAGGAAACGACTCACTCAGTTGTAGAATCTCAGGGTCGGATGTTAGACCGAGGCTTCTCTTGCCTCATGTAGCTGCAGGAGTAGATGATCTCCAGATCAGTAGGTCAGACAGCAGGCTGCTGACTGTAAGACAAATGAATCCAAGGTAGTCACATAAGGTGGTAGGCTGTGTATGACTCCCAGGACCAACAGGCAATAAAGCAGGTTGCTAGTTCAGGTCTAAGAACCAGCAGTCAGATGGAGAGCCGGATATAGGAATCCATACCTACCAGGAAGCAAGGAAGCTTTGCCTGAACATCCAAATACATTGGAAGCAGGCTACGCTCCTGAGGAAACTCTCTGTCAATTTATTGGCTGCTTGTAGCATGCCTCATCTTGGAGTTGATTCTATTCTGCTAGATCTCACCCTGGGGTGTTACAGGGAATGACTGCATTGTAACACACAAACTGATGAGAGTTGTGGTCCCGCCAAATTGATGTACAACAGTAACCATCACAGGCATTGAAAGTGACTCTTTGGCTTTAGTGGGCTATTATTGGTCAAAGTGAGCCTTGTTGAATGCTGACGTCCACAGCATATGTTGTTGTTGTTGTTATTTATAATAATGATAATGGTGGTAGCAGAAGTTGTAGTTGTTAGACATCACAGAATTGAAACTTGCTTTTCTGTTAAATAGAGTGTTACAGATTCTTTGCAGCTACTTCTCCAGGAAAAGATTATAAACTCTGCTTTAATAGCAGAGAAAATGGATGCTCTGAGAAGTCCAATTGACTTCAGAAAGTCACAGAGGTTGTCAGGAGCTGAGCTCTTCAATTTATTAATGATCTGTCTTTGGACATCGCTAGTCCTCCTCAGACGCTCTCCTCCCCATGCTGAGAACGAGTGCAATTTTTTGAAGGCAGACGAAATATCAGTGGAAAGTAATAGGACAGCAGATCCATCAGTTTGTTCATAACAAATCTCTGTTTTGAAACGTTTGTCCTTCCATCCTGTGTATTGGGAAGGAATGCTTGAGGACAGCAGGGAAGGAGGCAGACATGAGTCAGGAAGGTAGGGAGAGGCTGTGAAACGAATGTTTTTTGGATGTCTATCCACAGAGGTGTTAGTGGTGTGGATCTGCCCAGCAGGAACAGAGATAGGATGAGAGGTCTCCCCTAAGCCATAGAGGATAGTCAGCTTTCTTCTCAGGGAACAGTAGAACTTAGGAATGAGAAACAAGAGCCTGGGACTTGGTACCTCAGTTATGTTCATGATTGCTCAGTTATATCTGGTTGTTCTTCCTAGATCTGTGTGGGTTCTCCCATTTTCAAGACCTACCTCCTCAGCCATCTCCAAGATTATGTGACATTTGTAAGATCCCCCATCTTTTTTAGTGGTTCTACTGCATGATTTAAGCAGAATCCTGTTTGGACATCTGTTTTATTCCCATTCCTTGTCATTCAGGTAGAGCTGATCTGCCTCTTTGTTTCCATTTCTCCCAGTTTGAATAAGGGGTACAGCTCATGACCCACCTTGGCCAATGAAAATCCTTTGCTGTTGAGTTACTCTTGACTTGTAGTAGCCAATAGGACAAAGGAGAACTACTCCGTAGGGTTTCTGGGCTATAGTCTTCATTAGGCCTTTTCTTCTGTAGACTCACTCAGTGGTGGGTTTGAACCACTAACTTTCTGGGGTAGTACCTGAGCATTTAGTCGCCTGACCACTAGGGCCTCTTCCTGGCCAGTCAGGGTGGGCTTTAGAACCTGTTTTTATGCAGGGACTTAGAACTCCCTATGTTATCCTTCTTTTGACTGTATTTCACATGGAGAATTGGTCTTTCAGCCTTTGGAAACTGCCTTTCTTTAGTTTTTTCTCCTATGGTCAGATCCTTCTCCTTATATTTCAGGAAAGAGGGTCAACAGCGTGTGTTTAGTCTAGACCCATAAACACCCCAAGATCAAAAAAGGAAGGGCAAAGGCAGGAGTAAGCACAGAAGTGAGTCCAGAGGCGGGACACTTAGGGCATGCAGGCAAACCATTTAGAGAAATCTATTTTAAATTGATTGTTTTATTTGCTGGATTTTATATCGACATGTTTTGCTTTGTTCTCAATGTGTTCTGGGACTGTGGCCTATTCATTTATTATTAAGAGAACAGTAATTATTTCCAGGAGCTCTTGAGAATACACTCTGCTTCCCCGCTTCCTGGTCTCTGCTGAGTCTGATGTAACCTTCCTGTCTCTGAGGATATCTGTGGCTGGGAGTGGCTGCCCTTGTGTACCTGGTGCATACCTGGTGAGTACCTTGTGGAGTCCACCAGCAACCTTGCCCTGGAAGGAATGTTACAGGTCACTGCTTCACAAGTGTCAATGAACATTTAGATTTGCTGTGGTCTTGACAAAATACAGATTAAGATTTAGGCAGTCTGGGTTGAATTTTGAGGTCTTGCTTTCTGACAAGCTCCCAGGTGGTACTGATGCTGCTCTCCCATGGACCGCATTTTGAGCAGAAGGACTATAGGAAGCTAGCAGCACCTCGTCCACTGATGGATCCCATGGCCAAGGAAAGGCTTAGCTACAGCCCCTCCATTCATCTGGCTGGATTGTCACCACAATGGGAACAGGAGTCTGTTTCAGTCTTACCTCCATCTATATCCTCAGTGCCAGGCTCATAGATCCTTTCAGTAAGTATTTGTTGAATGGATGCTTCTCAATCAACTTTTATCCATAGATGTGGAGACTTGCTTGGTATACTCCCACTGTGATGTTGTGAATGGAGCCTGGACCCACATCTATCACAGTGGGTCATGGTCTTGACTCCTCACCGAATGTTAGATCATCCAGAAGTTCAGGGCTGGACTATGAGTCCCATGATCCCCCTTCTCCTGAACTTGTATAAAACTCATCCTAATGCTTGAGTTCCGATCTCAGTTGCAGTGGTCCTTCCATTGGCCACTTCTTATCTTATACCCATGGGACAGACAGGGTGGATATTGATTAACTGGGTTTATATATATATATATATATATCATTGTTGTTGTTGTTTTTTTCACTGTGAGGTGCTGTCAAGTTGATTGTGGCTCATAGTGACCGTATGTGCACCAGAACAAACACGGCCTGGTTCTGAAACATGCTCACGATTGGTCCATTTGAGCCCCATTGTTGCTGCCATTGGGTTGTATTTTGAGCTCCTTCCAACCCAAAGTGCTCATCATCTGGCGCTACATCAGACAACATTCTGCATGCTGTTTGTAAGGTTTTCAGTAGCTCATCTCTCAGAAGTGGCCCACATCTTCCTTCTTCCTAGGCTGTCTTAGTCTGGAAGTGCCACTGAAACCTTACCATCACAGATAACCTTGCTGGTATTTGAAATACCAGTCCCATAGCTTCCAGCATCACAGGCCCACACAAGCCACCACAGCATTACAACCTGACAGACGAGTGGAGGGATTGTTCACTTGAGTTCCTTCTAGCCTCTTGGACTCAATGACTGACTCTGTTGACCTCTTTCTATTATAGTTCTTCTGGCTTGGTAAATTTCTCCAAACTTTCAGCAATTCCCTGTCTCTTTACTTGGAAATCCTAGAAAAACTACAAGGTTGGAGTGGGAGCTAGGCCAGTGGTGACCTGAAGCATTAGCAGCATCACGCTGTAAAATCAGCACCTGTCTGTGGACTTGAGACTCCACCCAGAAACTTGGCACTCTCTCCTAAATTCACCAGCTAGAATATAGTTTCTGAAAAGCACAAAGTAATCAGCTGTTATGCAAGCTAGCTAATCCTCAATTTTCTCACCTGCACAATGGGAGGAAGTTGCAACTTCCTTGTAGGGCTTTACTTATGATTAAACTGTAAAACAATAGAAATAAATTGCTCAGCACAGGCTTTAACACGTAGAAAGTGTTCCATAAAGGGCAACTCTTTTTTAGTTCTATTTCTTACGCCTGGATCTTGAAATCTATGGTCATCCAGACAAGGGACTGGGTGAACCCAGGCACATACCTCTAATATCTCCCCATGGAAGGGAGAAGGGTAATTCCTTATATATATATATAAGGGGAGAAGGTGCCTAAAACACAAGCCTCGGGCCCTACAATGTAGTCCCTGAGATGAGAGTGGGTGGACCACAGGTCTACATAGAACGGTGGTTCCCAGACAGCCCTCCTTCCAGAACTTCCATACACTTTTTCTGCAGTGCCTTTTCAGCTTTCCCACATGCTCCTGATGCTTGCTCGGAACTTGTTTTATCCTGATGTTTATGCTTCTTAAATAGTCCAAAGGATTTCACATTTGATTCCTGTCTTCTGAGTTTTCGTCATGATCATTTAACTTAGAATAGTCATTGTATTTATTCAGTTATTCAGCACATATCTAGTGAACAATGCCTATATGCCAGACACGATCTTAGGATAGGATATATCCAAGGATGCCCAGCAGATAAAGCCAGAGAAAGATCCTTATAGAACTGAAATATATTTTGCAAACGTGGTGCTAGGGTTTTTCATGTAGGCATGAAGATGGTGACTGGAGCAGCCCAGTAAGAATGCTGTGGAATGCATACGGAATAGAAACTTATTGTCTGATGGGTGACACAGTGAAGGAATAATTGTAAGGAATGAAAGTCAGAGATGAGGAGAAGGGAGATAGGAGGAGATAGATCCACAGTTCTTCCTGGGAGCCAGTCCTGGAATGACCAGGAACATGCAATTCATAGTCAACAAATGAACAAGACTGGTTTGAGCTTTGACCATGTGCTAGCTATTATGATTGCAAAGAAAGAATATTATAGTAAATAAGACAAACCAATCCCTGCCTTTATTAAGCTAAATGTCCAGTTAGACATTCCTTCCCAGTTTCCCTGGTGATTGAAGGAGTTTAGAGCCTCTTACAGATCATCTCAGATCCCAGAAGGGTGCACAGAGATCTTGAGTTTCACTGAACATACTTCGGATATCAGACGGTTTTCCATGCCTTCCTGAAACAACTAGCTATACGATGGTAGTGTTGTTGTTAAGCGCTGTCAAGTCGGTTCTAAGTCATAGAGACCTTGTATAAGGGTTTCTGAGAAGCGGGCTCCTGGGTTTGAACCATCAACCTAGTGGTTAGCAGTCTAGTGCTTATCCTACAGTGCCACACCAGGACTCAATTATACAATAATGAGTTGCTTATTACTCAAAGTTGTTGAATCCTAAGTCTGGAAATCCAGTTTATTTTTTCCAAGTAAGCTGATTCCATGACCAACCAGCATCGTTCCTTTTTCTAACTTTAGCTGCGTTAATGTGGTCCATTGGATATTGGCCTGAATTTCGGTGAAGTCAGGATTGCTTTCCCTCAACATTGCTGACATTTGAGGCTGGATTATTCTCTGTTGTGGGTGCTGACCTGTGCATTGTAGGATGTTGAGCAGTGTCCCTGATCTCTACCTGCTTGATGCCAACAGCATCTCTTCCTTATGTAACAACGAAAAATGTCTCCAGACTTTGCCAAGTGAAAATGAGAAAAACTGCACTGTAACCATCTCTATCTCTGAATCATGCAAAGGTTTTTTGAGTTATTCTTTCTCTGGAATCAAGCATAGGCTGTACTACATGCTAGCTGTGTGATCATGAATTGGCTCTTGGCCTGAGAGTGTTTCCTCATCTGAACAAAGTGGACAACGAGGTCCATCCCCCAAAGTTGTGTGGGGAGGCTTCAAGGCAGTGAAGGACATGCATGAAAGATCTCAACAATCTAGAACTTCAACAGCTGTGAATCACATCTTATTCTTTGACTCATAGAACTGACCATCGCCAAAAATCCTATGTTTTTGCAATGTGTGTGCATGTTTCTGTAACAGTGTGTTACAGGTAGGGAAGATGCATTGCTCAGGAAGAACTAACCTCTCTTTGGCTCAGGAACTTCCTGGCACAACATCAAGCAACTAGATAGCGAACAAGACGTGTCGTCAATTCCTGGGCCCACCAGCAACTTGCTAGGTAATGATCTTAGGCAAACTGTTTAACCTCTCTGCCTCAGTTTCCTTATCTGCCATGTTGTTGTTAAGTGTGGTTCCGACTCACAGCGACCCTGTATAGGGTTTCTGACGCGTGGCTGGTGAGCTTGAACCATACACTTTGCTTTTCAAACCGACTTTATGGTCCAGTGCATTAGCCCACAGCACCATACCAGGATTTCTATCTGACATACCCATTTTACAGAGTTGTTGTATAGTGCCGGTGAGATTTGATCATGAATATAATGCACTGAGCACCATGCCTGGGGCCGAGAGTCAAGTGTGCTTAATAACTATGAGTTGTCAATGCTGTTAATATGCATACTAGTTCCCCCAAGAGTCCATCTCCGAGTTGACTTCAGAGCAGATGGTGGCCTCTTTCTAAGGGTTTCTGATCATCCCAGAGTAGCTCAGTGAACACCTTCCTAAGAAGCTCAGAGTTCGATCAGTGAACCCCTTTGTTTTCCTAGAATCTCTGACAACAGAATTTTACTTCCTATATAAACACTGCTCCAATTGCATATTCGCTAGCCTGCATGGGACCCAAGACTACCAATTGCTGCAATGGAGTAAATGATATTCATTGTTAAAACAGGGTAAATGCCTATTTCCTTTGCACAATGGAAGGAGCTGTTGTAGGCTATTAAGCAAATAACTATAAATAACCCACTATAAAATGCTTTACATATGCCTCATCACAGCAAACAGCAACGTTCTGAAGTAGCTGTTATGGCTGGGGAAATTATACATGTTTTTAAACACTGTCCAAAATACATATTTACACGTACTTAAAGTCCTATGCTAAACAGTCTCTATAGCAACCAGAAAAACACAAAAGCCGTATTAAGCATTCTTTGTAGTATTTTTAGGAGTTTAATCATTAGGAGAAGGCACATAGGCCATGGAGGCACCAGGGAACGCCAAGAAAGAAAGTCTTCAGAGAAACAAAAGAACGAGGCTTGCTTTGAACCTGGTGGGAGACTTTTTTTTTTTAAACTAATAATCACCAAGCTCCTTCTCTTTCTGAAGGCAGTGCTATATTTGGGACACTTCAGACACAATTTTGGAGTAACAAAGACTTGTGCTTCTCAGCAGAGAAGAAGAGTTCCTCACTAACCATTTCCTAAAACACAGCTCTTTCTCATTTTGCTCTATAGACACCTTAAGAAAAGATTTCCTTGCCATTTAAAAGTGAGCTGGAGTCACATGGTACACTGAAGGGAAATTCCCGTGGTTTCACTGGGCTGGAGCCGTGGTCCATTAGTTGAGTGTTCTGCTGTGTGCTGTGAAGAGGTCTAGTGGTTATGAGTCATACTGCTAACCTCAAGGGCAGCATTCTCAAACTACCAGCCATTCCGCAGGGGAATGATGAGGTTTTCTGCTCCTGTCACGATTTACAGCCTCGGAAACCCTATGCAGGCTCACGCACTATAAATCGAACCGACTCCATGGCACATAACCACCACCACTGTGACACTGTAGGATAAACACTGGGCAGCTAAGCGCTAATGTGGCAATTCAAACCCACCAACTGCCCCTTGGGAAACACTATACAGGGTCACTATCAGTCGGAACTCTCTCAACAGCATTTAACAATGTTCACACAGATAGTCTATGGCATGTGGCAAGAATAATGTAACTCAGAAGTTTTGGAGACTTAGAGCTTACTTAGCCTTTGTTTAATTGTACTTTACGTTATTTCATTTTACATTTTTTACAAATGGAAGGATTGTGGCAAATGTGTCTCGAGCTAGTCTATCAGCACCATTTCCCCAACAGCCTGTGTTCACTGTGTCACTCGTTGGTCATTACAGTGTTTCAAACGTTGTCATCATTGTTGTGGTTAAGTGCCATCGAATAGGTTCCAACTCATAGCAACCCCACATAGACTTTCTGAGTAGCGGTTGGTGAGTTTGAACAGCTGACCTTTTGGTTAGTAGTCCAGTGCTTATCCTACAGTTCCACACCAAGATATCCATTTTTTCCCCTTCATGGATGTTGTTAAGTGCTGTCAAGTCCATTCTGATCCATAGCGACCCTGTGTAGGGTTTCTTAGGAGCAGCTGGTGAGCTTGAACTGCCAACCTTGCAGTTCAAACGGGCTTTGTGGTCCAGCGCATTAACCCACAGCGCCACACCAGAACTCCATTTTTCTTCATTATTGCACATTTAATAGATGACAGAATAGTGTAAGTATGACTTTTGTGTGCACTGGGAAACCAAAATAGTTGTACAATTCACTTTATTGCAATATTCTCTTATTGTTGAGATCTGTGATCTGGAGCCGAACCTATGATATCTCCAAGGTCTACCTGTATTTCTTGATCATGCTCTGTGCCCAGTGCAATAGAGTCTCTGCTACACGTACGCTAGCTTCTGTGTTTCTAGCATCTCCAAATTTGTGAAGAGGCAGCTGAAGGGCAGCTTGGGAATCTAGAAGGGGCATACCTCATTTATACAAAGAGACATATCTCTCACCGGTCAATATGCAAATCATGTGGTCTCACGTGAGCTGCTTCGAAGGCTGGAAAGGCAGGGAGGCACATGAGATGTTTCGAAACCTGCCCGCCTTCCCACAGGAGACAGATGAAGCTTTCTGTTTCTAGATTGACTCCATGTAGCATTAAGGGTTTACCCAACCACATTAAAGCAAAGCTCACCCCACCCTTAAACATTCCAGCATCATTACCAACCCCACCACTGCCTCAACCCATCCATGAATGTGGTCCCTTAGGATCGTCATAGTCTAGGCAGAAGTTTTCTGTAAATTTGAGAGTGTCTTAGAAATGAGCTATAACTCACATTGACAATGTCTTCGGAAAGATATCAAATACAAGCTTGGGATCTGCAAAGACTTGGGAAAAGATAACAAAGCCACCTTCTCTTCAGGTTATAGGAATGGGCCTGGTCAACTTGAGAAGGCAGCCCAAATTGAAGCAAGCCCTAGTCCTAGACCAATGCCACCTACCCATCAAGGCTACAGAGGTTTCTATCTATCTGTTTTACTGGAAAGCAGGATACAATTCAAAATGACTGCTCCCACCCAGCTAAAATGAGCTGACAGCCAAAAGATTAATCCTGTTGTTTATCTCTGCCCTTTTCCTATTCCCGTCACACACCCGCCACCCAAAACAGCAATTTGGTAGAACCCTGGCTGCCAAAAGCCAACACTGTCTTAGGGAAGGTATTAGCGGTGAATCCTCAAGCTGTTTTATAAACACCTCCTAGGCTGGCAGCAGAAGGCTAAACAGAAAATTGCAAGATGAGCTGGAGTTTAATTCTGCAGTTTTCATCTGTCATAGCATTAGGACAGCATGGTGTTCTGGGGTTGGCTGAAGCCTCAGAGCAGGGGTACAGAATTCCTACTGGGACCGCTGCTATCCCATCTGTCCCGGCCTTAGAGGACATGCTTGGGATCATGGTTTTCAAAGATCCAGTGGTTGCCTTTGCCAGAGGGCACTTTAAAGATCTGTTGGATTCTCAATCAATGGCACTGTTTTTAGATTGTGCTCCCGAGTAAGGCAATGCAATTCAATCCCACAAATACTGAATAAGCAACCGCTGTGTGCCAGGTGTTGGGCTAAGTGCTGGATGTTTACATGAACTCTACCCAAGAGAGAAAGCTACGGATTCTACCAATAACAGTACATTGTACGGAGTGTTGATATCAAAGTTTGCTTGGGGTTATCTTAGAGCACAGTGAGGAAACTTGGCCTAGTTTGTATCTGATGTTCCATCTGAGCTGGGTTTTGGTGGACAAAGAGGAGATTGAAGTGCAGAGGCAAGGGCACTTGGAAATTTATGTGCTCACCTGGAAACTAGGGAAACTGAGGACGAATGACAGATGGAGCTGTATCTTGGGGGGGGGGTCTTCTCTAAAATGATACTTCAAAGAAAAGGGTGGCCATTGAATGACATTAGGCAGAAGACTAAAATAATATAATTTTGGCTACTGAAAAGTGTACTGAAAAGGTGGTTTTAGAATAAATAAGTCAAGAGAGACAGGGAGAGCTATAAGGGGTCATTGAGGGAGATTGACTATCACTATTGTAAGTGTATTTATAGAGTCCTGGTGTGACACTGTAGGATAAGCACTGGACTGCAAGGTCAGTTTGAACCACAAGGTCGGCAAGTCAAACCCACTAACTGTTCCTCGGAAACCCTACACAGACTTGGGATGAGTCAGAAAGGACTCAAGAGCACTTAAATACAACAAGAAGATTTTCAGAACTCATTTCCAGGGCAGCACTCTGTTGTTCAGATACCACTCCAATGACTCCTTTCAGACCTTGAAGGATCTTTGTGAGCAGCGTGAGGAGAGATGTTTTGTTTGTACTAGAAGACATCTTGTTCTGTTGTATGTAGGGTCGCTTTGAGGAGGAATTGACTTGACAGTACCTAACAACAATGGAAGGAAAGCAGGGAGAGGGAAGTCAAATGAAGGCAGGGCATAAATAGTGAAGGGTGACTGAATCCTCTCCTACAGTCTCAGTAGTCTTCAGTCAGAGCCCACACCTATGTCATGACTGGAGGGTAGCAGCTTCAGAGGGTCGCTATTGAAAGACAGAACTCTTTCTTCAGGGTGTGAGGAATCACAACGGTAACTGGCCACACAGAGAGCATACAGTCGCAACTTGCAGCATCAACAGGAAATGTGAGAGGTTTCAAGCTTGAGTGGGTCAGAGGTCCACTTGAAGACACACAAGGAACTCTCAGAGAAGAAGGTGATGGGGAATTAGACAAAGGCATATATTGGAGAAGTACCTCCCTAAAGAAAGGAGCTCTGGTAGCGACGTAGTGGTTATGAATCGGGCTGCTAATCTCAAGGTCAGCAGTTCTGCTGGAGAAAGATGAGGCTTTCTGCTCCCATAAAGCTTTACAGTCTCAGAAACGCTGTGCAGGGTTACTATGAGTCGGAACCGACTCCACAGCACATAACAACAACAACAACCTCCCTGACGAAGGTGAAAATTGATTCCTGAAAGGCATGCATGTTTTCTGGGGCTGTTGTAACAAAATGCCACAACTGAATGGCTTCCATGGACAGAAATGTATTCTTTCACAGTTCTGGAAGTCAGAACTCCAAGATGGAGGTGTTGGCTCTGAAACCTCCAGGAGCAAGTCCCAGCATGCTTTATTCCAGCTGCTGGTGCCTGTTTGTGATCTTTGACATCCCTTGGCCTGTGTTTGTATTGCTCCAATGTCTGCTTGTGCCTTCCCATGGCTGTCGTCTCTCCGTTTACGTCGGTGTCTTCCTATGTTCACATTTCCTTCTTTTGAGGACACCAGTTACTGGATTTAGGGATTGTCCTAATCCACTCGTCTTCACTTGATGGCATCTACAAAGTCTCTGTTTTCAAACAAGGTCTCATTCACAGGCTTGGAGTGGACATGCATTATTTTGGGTGAGTGGTACTGTAGGATAAGCATTGAACCTCAAGACTGGCTTGAACTGCAAGGTTGGTGGTTCAAACTCACCAGCTGCTCCTTGGAAACCCTTTCCAGGGTCTCTATGAGTCAGGACCAACTCAATAGCACTCAACAACAACAACATACAAATGTGTAAAAGGAAGTCCCCCATCCCCACACCAAAAGAAACTCCAAAATATCCTTAGGGGAATAGTGATGTTTAAAAAATAAAGTTGATAAAAACTGTGAAAAGATAATGATAGCAGAGAAAAATAAGTGGGCTGGAGAAGTTTTTTTAATGGAAGAGAGGGAAAAAGGGAAATCAGTGTGGAGTTTGGAGGGGTTTGGGAAACGTGAAGTGAGATTCTAATGGAGGAAAGGTCTCAGGTGCACAGAATGGAAATGATTCAAGTTCATCTGTGATCAACATACCGATGGGTTATTAATAACCCATGTTAGTAATGACAACAGTACTGATAACTTATTAATGATCAAGAGTAATATCTGACCAGAAGGGTTTTGGACTGGATGGCTCTCAAGCAGTATCCTCTGCCGCATCATTTGCTTAGGGAGCTAAGTGTGGTGTAATTTAGTCCGTGGATATCTTTCGTATCATGTGTACAATTTGCCAGCTGCATGAGTTCCATGATCTTGAAGCTGGAGACAGTGGAAGTGGGACCTGCTCAGTGTGGCAATTAGAATGAGGTGTGCTAATTTATGAGATCACTGGCTGGTAGGTCATGACTTTCTCATGTTGTCAATTCTCCCTTCCATGTGGAAGACTTGGGTTTGATTCCTGTCCAGTGCACTTCATGCTACCATGATGCTGAACAGGTTACAGCAGAGCATCAAAACTGTGACAGTCTAGGAAGGAAGCCTTGGTGATTTATTTCCCCAAATCAGCCAATGAAAACCCTGTAAACCACAACATCTGATTGTGTTGTGCCTAGGGTTGACGACTTGAAGGAAGCTAACCGTGACAGTCCTGGTAGGCAGAAAGGATTTAACTGGAGCCCTAAATCCATGTGCTTACTATCCCAACGTCACTCACAAGCTTTGTGCCTCCCTCCCGCTTTGCTCTTCCGGGATGTTAGAAGCATATGTGGCCCCTCAAAGAAGCAGCCCTGGGCCTAGCAAACCTGTTCCCCTGTGTTTCTCCTGTAGACACTTGGATGCAGTGTAGATTTATACAACTGCATTTGGGACTGATGATAGAATCTTTGGTGGCTTTTTTTCATTTTTAATTTATTTATCCTCTCCAAGACACAAATCAATGGGGGGAAATCGTAATAAAATTTTACAAGTTAGCTGCCACTGAGAATAAACC
Source organism: Chrysochloris asiatica (assembly GCF_000296735.1). Classification (NCBI taxonomy): domain Eukaryota; kingdom Metazoa; phylum Chordata; class Mammalia; order Afrosoricida; family Chrysochloridae; genus Chrysochloris; species Chrysochloris asiatica. Next base: position 9,354,610 of record NW_006408555.1, read on the forward strand.
CAAAAGCACTCTAAGAAATGAATGGGGGTCTCTAACTGAATCTTCCTTCAGGACAATAACTCTAATGCAAAGCCAGGGTCTGAGGAGGTCGCTTCAGAAACCCTCCTGGGGCGTTTCTGAGGAGAAAGAAACTTGCCATCTCTTGTCATCTTCAGTCCGTGACCTAATCTGCCTGGGGATGTGCTGAGAAAACACAATGGTGGCCTCTGCTCTGATGCAAGGCTTGGATCAGCGGGACCATTAAGGGGTCCCCAGGGAGCAGAGAATTAACCCTCTGTGAACCCATCTAAGCCACTTCTCCGGAGCTACCAAGCAAGGCCACTTGATTCTAATTGTGGCTGAGCCAAAATGTCATTTGCCATTAGGCTCAATTGGCATCCCTCCTTTTTTAAAAAGAATGACAAGATTACCTTTAAATTGTGTATGGAAGCTCATAACCACTGTCTACTGGCGGGAACCAGGAGTGATTTCATTTTACCCACGGGCAGGCTGCCTCTTCCAGTGGCTTTGTTCAGTGTGCTTCTCTCTGCCTATGGCACCATTTAAGTATCAACCAGGAACTTGTCTCACCACAGAAGACACTGAGTATTTAATTTTGGGGTTCCTTCCTTTCCAGGCTCAGGGTTCTTCAGAGCACGGTGTGCTCTCCTGGGGTCTTTCAACATATGTGGGCAACGTGTATTTTGGCCAGCCATTCAGACACAGGACTTTGAACTCTAAACAATCACTTGGGAAGACAGCTCTACACCTATGGAATTCTATGTGGCCTTCTCTTGAAGCAGCATAACTGTTTTTGATCAAATTGTAATATTACTCATTTATTCATTTACTCATTCATTTGACACATCATTATTGTGCATCATCTGTGGTGGCTGTTGGGCCTGGCATAGGGCACACTGGTGAGCTGAGAGTGTACAGGTGAGTGGGTAGAATCAGTTTAACAGTCTAGCCCAGTTCAAAAGACTGTGATGTGGACAGGAGAGTGGGCCAACCTAAGTCTGGGTAACTCAGGGATGAGGCCTTAGGGAAGGCATCTCAGGGAGAATTACATCTGAGCAGAGCCCTGAAGGAACACCCTATGCCAGGCTCCAGAGGTGAGAGGGAAGTTCAGGAAACATGCACCCAGAAAGTGAGTATGTGTTACTTTGTGTAAGAGGACTAGGCCAGTTTGTTGGGGAAGAAGAGGGATGGAGAAAGATGGAGATCCTATGACAAAGGTAAGCCCTGCTCATGAAGGTGAGCTTTATCCCCAGGGAAACAGATGAGTGATGTGGCCAGATATGAATTTTGGAAGGATTACTGTAGACATTCTACTCATAGTGAGTGACTAATTCTGTGGGGACTGGGTGCATTTGAAAGCCTGGTAAACCTCTTATGTAATAATAGCCCTTTCCTAGAAACAACCTCTAACCAGCCTCACCCTTTGATGTTGAACTTTCCCTTCGTGAATGCCCTCTGTACTCAATTTCTTCCAATCCTGCAGTGAGAATCCCCATCTAAAGATGGACCAAAGGCATGATAACAACATTAGCACCCATGGTCAGAGACCTGAGCCAGAAGACGCTAGAAAGCCAAGGAAGTCTGAGAAATAGTTGCTGCTGTCCCTTAGTGCCATCAAGTCAATTCCAACTCATAGCGACCCTGCATAGGAGCAGCTGATGAGTTTTAACTGCCGACCTTGATGTTCAAACTGATCTTGTAGGCCAGTGCTTATTCTATAGTGCCACACCACGACTCTGAGAATTACTGCCTCATTGCGTTTTCTTGGATGTAGGATAAAGCATTGGATTGAAAAGTCAGTTTGAATTTCAAGATTGGAGGTTCAAACTCACCAGCAGCTCCTCAGAAACCCTCTACGGATTCATCGTGAGTCAGAGCCGACTTGACAGCATTGAACAGCAACAATGACAACAATCTTAATGAAGAAGTTCTGGTATGGCACTGTAGGATAAGCCCTGGACTGTTAACCTCAAGTTTGATAGTTCATATCCACCATCTACTCCTTGACATCCCTATAAAGGGTCATAGTGGAACAGAACTGACTCAATGGCACCTAACAACAAGCATCTTAATCAAAGTAGGTTACCAGGCCTTGTTTTCTTGGTGTCAGTAGTTAGGATATAACCAACAATCATCTAAGTTAGTAGTGGTGTGCAAACTATCTGCACCACCTAAGAACTTATACTAAGTATTGTTGTTGTTAAGTGCCGCCAAGTCTGTTCCAACTCATAGCAGCCATACGTAGGGTTCCCTAGGAACGGATTGTGGTTTGAACTGCCGACCTTCTGGTTAGCAGTCAGGTGCTTATCCCAAAGTTCCACACCAGGGCTGCATGTGTAACGTGTTGTTGTTCTTGTTGTTATGTGCCTAGAGTCAGTTCGGATTCACAGTGACCCTGAATAGGGTTTTTAAGGCTTTAAATCTTTGTGAGAGCAGAAAGTCTCATCTTTCTCCTGTGGAGCGACTGACAGTCTCAAATCATGTACCTGTGGTTTACATTCCAGTGCTTATCATGTGGATCCCTGTGCAGAGTATGTTGTGTTGTTAGGTGCCTTCAGTCAGTACTGACTCATAGCACCATATACACAACAGAGCCAAACACTGCCCAGGTCCTGAGCCAGCCTCACAATGGTTGTTACACTTGAGCCCATTACTGCTGCCGCTGTGCCAACCATCTCACTGGGATCTTCCTCTTTTTTGCTGACCCTTCACTTTACCAAGCATGATGTCCTTCTCCAGGGACTGGTCCCTCCTGATAATGTATCAGAAGTATGAGGAATGATATCTGACCATCCTAGCTTCTAAGGAACACTCTGGCTGTACTTCTTCCAAAACACTGAAGTTTGTTCTTTGGGCAATCTGTGGTACTGTTAATATTCTCCTCTAACACCATAACTCAAATGCATCCATTCTACAGTCTTCCTTATTCATTGTCCAACTTTCACATGCATGTGAGGCTATTGAAAATACCATGGCTTGGGTCAGGCGCACGTTGGTCCTCAAACTGACATCTTTGCTCTTGATCACTTTAAACAGGTCTCATGCAACAGATTTGTCTAATGCAATATACAGTTTGATTTCTTGACTGTTACTTCCATGACTGTTGATGGTTGGTCTGAGCAAAAGAAAGTCATTGACAATCTCAATCTTTACTCCATTTATCTGGATGTTTTTTATTGGTCCAACAGTGAGGTGCAACCCATCCCAAAGGCTGCAGTCCTTAATCTTTATCAGTAGGTATTTTATGCATAAAATTCTTACTGAGTATACTAAGTATTGAAGACCTTATAAGGTCAAAGGACACAAAATAAACCTTCGTGTGACTCTCTATATTTATAACGAATACGTGCTTACCCCAAAAGCCAGGCGATTCAAAGAATGCTTGTTTGCTGTCGTTGCTGACTTGACTTTATCTCCCCCGGGAAGACTTGGTCCCAGAAGATGCCATGTTTACAGCCAGTTTCCTGTAAGACCATTTGGCACTGTAGGCAAAAAAAAAAAAAAAAAAAAAGAAGAAGAAGTCTTGTTTGATCTTTTTAGGTCATTTTCTGCAGCGCTATAGATATACTGTTTATGCTAGAAATTCCATGCTTCTTTTCATGTAGGGGCATGAGTAAGGAGTCCTGGTATGTTGCCGCAGGAAAAGGATTAGATTCTGAACCACAAGGTCTGTGGTTCAAACCCACCAGCTGCTCCTCAGAAACCTATACAGGATCACTATGAGTTGGAACGGACTTGACAACACTTAACATCACCAAAGGATGTGACGGGAGATGAGTTCGAGTGCTGGTCTAACTTTGACTCGTGAAATAAGTGTTCTTACTGCCTTCTGAAAGGTGATTCTGAAGCCACCCTCCCCCCTCACCCCCCGCCCAGGAATTAACCCTTCTGTGTTGCACCTTTGATATATGTACATTCCACTCTGTCCATATTTTGTGTGTTGTGTGTTAAGTGCCATCGAGTCGGTTCCGACCCATAGCGACCCTGTACAGGGTTTCCGAGGGTGTAAATCTTTACGGGAGTAGAAAGCCTCATCTTTCTCCCGTGGAGCGGCTGGTAGTTTCGAACAGCTGACCTTAAGGTTCGCAGCCCGATTAGTAACCACTACGCTACCAGAGCTCCTCTGGCCATATTTAAAGAACTCATAATTTCTTATTGGGTAGACATAGGCATTAGTGTTCAATGTCTCAGCTGATTGGCCTTTGCTGTGGAGACCTTGAGTGACACAGATGGTTAAGTACCCAACTTTGAACTGAAACATTGGCAGTTCTAACCCACTGAGAGTTACCTTAGAAGACAAGGCCTGACTGTCTGTGAAGCAGAATTCTCCGCTCACACTGGGTTACCCTGAATCATAATCAGCTTGATGGCAATTGGTGACAGCAACAACAACAATGGTGTGGTGATGTAGCTAAATGTCACCTCACATGTAACACTTCTAAAGATTGTTGTTGTTGTTAAGTACCGTGGAGTCGGTTCCAACGCATAGCGACCCTGCACAGGGTTTCCAAGGCTGTAAATCTTTATGAGAGCAGAACGCCTCATCTTTCTCCCACAGAACCTCTGGTAGTTTCAAACTGTTGACCTTGAGGTTGGCAGCCCGACTTGTAAGCACTACGCTACCAGAGCGCCTTACTTCTAAAGATAGGAGAATGAAATATTTGGGACAATAGTGGCCTTCTGTTGTCTATTTAGGAATGAGTGACTTAGGGTTCAGTCACAGCTTAAGTATTTCTTGGACACAGTGAGTTTCAGTGTCTCCTGTATTACCAGCTACTATTGTTTTCTATATACCACTCTGGTAGCATAGTGGTTACAAGTTGGGCTGCTAACTTTAAGGTCAGCAGTTCGAAACTACCAGCCATTCCATGGGAGAAAGATGAGGCAGTTTCTGCTCCCATAAAGATTTACAGCCTCAGAGCAGGGTCACTATGAATCAGAACCAACTCCACAACACAACACCACTGCAAGTCTTTCTATATGGACCCTGGTGTGGAACTTTAGGATAAGCAAGGTCGGGAGTTCAAACCCACCAGTCAGCTCGTCCTTTCAAGTGGAGATTTCTCATCTCTGGTGATCTGGATGTGTTTCTGGTTTCTACCTATAGTTTTATGTATTGCAAAGGCTCCGCAGGAAGCCTCGCTCACTGGGTACGCTATAGCCCCATTTTAGGTATTCCAATCAGTTAAAGGCAGAAGATGGACTTACAAGCCTTCTAGTGTGATGTTTCTGACTATTCCTTTCTCTCCCCCTCCAGTGTCTACTTTATATTATAATGCAAGGAAAACCAAGATTAAAAAATACAGCCAAGCCTAATGCATGGACTTTTGTTATCTTTACTCCTTCAAGGTTCATATCTCATCTTGGATGTTATACGAGAACCCTAGTCATCTGGTCACCTCGATCAGTACACTGCCCAGCATGTAGTTGTTGTAGCTGTTGTGAAGTGCCTCTGAGTTTGTTCCAATTCATAGGGATCCTGTATAGAGTTTCCAAGGAGCACCTGACATATACCAAGTTGTTGTTGTGAAGTGCCGTCGAGTCAATTCCAACCCATTGCGACCCTGTATAGGGTTTCTGAGGAGCAACTGGTGAGCTTAAACCACTAACCTTGCAGTTCAAATGGCTTTGCAGTCTGGGGCATTAACCCACAGAGCCACACCAGGACTCCTATACCAAGTAGTAGGTATATAAAATGATTGTCTACTAGAAGGTCTACAGAGTCCTGGTGTGGCACTGTGGGATAAAGTGCGGGGCCGCGAGACCAGTTTGCACCACAAGGTCAGCAGTTCAAATCCACCAGCTGTTCCTCGGAAACCCTATACAGGCTCGCTATGAGTCAGAACCAACTCGACGGCACTCAACAACAACAATAAAAATTTATGTCTATTAGAGTACAGTGAAAATTCTTTGACACAGAGGCTGCTTTTACGCTAGAAGCCTGCTGATTGTGTAGTTGGTGCTCAATAAATGGATAAATAAAATGCATGCACATACATAAATGCAAACAAGCTGAAAAGGAAGAAGGCGGCCTAGCTTGTTGCTTATTACCTTTGCATTCCAACCCTATTTATTACCCAGTACAAATAACAGTCCTCAGCATACTGATACAGCACTGGAGACACTCACTCATTCATGTCAAGAAATTAGGAAGACAACTACCTGGCTAACTGATTGGACAATATCATTAATATCAACATGTAAGTAACATCTTGCTAAAGATAATTCAAAAATGGCTGCAAAAGTACATTTACAGAGAACTGCCAGAGGTTCAAGATGGAATCAGACAAGGACGTGGAATGAGGGATACCATTGCTGAAGTTAGTTGGATCTTGGCTAAAAGCAGAGAATACCAAAAAAAAAGTTTACCTGTGCTTATTGACTATGCAAAGGCTTTCGATTGTGTGGATAATGACACACTATGGACACCATTGTAGAGAATAAGGGTTCCAGAACAGTTAATTTTGATTATGAGGAAGTAGTACATAGACCAAGAGGCAGTTGTTTGAACAGAATAAGGAAACACTGAATAGTTTAAAGTTAGGAAAGATATGTGCCAGGGCCATATTCTCTGACCATACTTACTCACTTTTTATGCTGAACACATAACCTGAGAGCTAATTTACCTGAAGCAGAACATCACATCAGGATTGGAGGAAGACTCATTAACAACCTGCGATATGCAGATGATACCTTACTTGATGAAAGCAAAGAGAACTTACAATACTTACTGATGTAGATAAAAAACCCACAGCTTTCAATGTAGGCTGCACCTCAGTATAAAGAAAAAAAGAAAGTCTTCACCACAGGACCAACAATAACATCAAGATAAATGGAGAAAAGATTGAAGTTGTCAAGCTTCCGCTTCACTCAGATCAACCATTAATACTAATGGAAGCAGCAGTCAATAAATCAAATGACGTACTACATTAGGCAAATCAACTTCATAAGATCTCTTTAAAGTGCTCAAGAGCAAAGATGTCAATTTGAGGACTAAGGTGCGCCTGATCCAAGCTGTGGTATCTCAGTCACCTCATATGCATGTGAAAGTTGGACAGTAAATCAGAAGACTGTAGAAGAATTGATGCATTTGAGTTATGCTGTTGGAGGAGAATA
>NW_006408555.1:9363060-9418102 GCF_000296735.1 Chrysochloris asiatica
AAACAACTTTGCAGTCTAACGCATTAGCCCATGGCACCACACCAGAACAGATGTTGTTGTTGTTAAGTGCCGTCGAGTCAGTTCCAACCCATAGCGACCCTGTACAAGGTTTCTGAAGGTGTAAATCTTTACGGGAGTAGAAAGCCTCATCTTTCTCCTGCGGAGCGGCTGGTAATTTCGAACCGCTGACCTTAAGGTCCGCAGCCCGATTCATAACCACTACGCTACCCCAAATCCCCAGATCCTGTTAGTGGATATAAAATGGTACAGCTACATTATAAAACAACTTGGCAATCTCCTAAAAAGCTAAATATGCACCTACTATATGACCCAGTCATTCCTTCCCAAGGTATTACCCATGAGAAATGAACATATATATCTATCCAAAGTCTTTTACGGGGCTGTCCATATCAAGTTTATTTTTAATAACCCCAAACTGGATATGACCCAAAAGCCCATCTATAGGTGTTAAACAAGTGTTAAACAAATAGATGTTTTCATACAATAAAATCTTTCTCAGTAAAAGAAAATCAACCAGACAACAATAAAAAAATAAACTATTGATACATATCACAATATGCATCCCTCTCAAAATAATTATGATATGTAAAAGAAGCCAAACAAAAATGTATACATACTAAGTAATTCCATTTACACAAAATACTAGGAAAGCACATCTGTAGTTACCTAATGGGGAGAAGTAATTAACAAATGGTCACAAAGAAACTTGTAGGGGTAATGAATATGTTCATTATCTTGACTGCGTTATGAAAAATTTTCCAGAGTAGACATATATCAAAACATATCTACTTGTACATTGTAAATATGTGCAGTTTACTGAATGTCAGTTATAGCGCAATGAAGCTGTTTGTTGCGTGGTGTTGTGTTTTTTTTTTTTTTTTGAAGTAGTAGATACACGGATGAATTGACCACAAGAATTCCTAAAATAGATCCTTAAATACATGGTGGATTGATGGTTTAGAATAAAGAGATAGGAGGACTGATTTAAACAACCATGTTGTTGTAGTTAGGTGCCATTGAGTGGTAACAACTCATAGTGACCCTAGGCACACCAGAAGGAAACACTGCCCAGTCCTGCTACGTTTGAGCCCATTGCTGCTGCACTGTGTCAATCCATCTCATTGGGGTCTTCCTCTTTCTCGGACCCTCCACTTTACCAAACATGATATCCTTCTCTAGTGATTGGTCCCTTCTGACAATATGTCCAAAGTATGAGAGACGAAGACTGGCCATCCTGGCCTCCAAGGACCACTCTGGCTGTACTTTATCCAAAACAGATCTTTTTGTTCTTTTGGCAGTCCATGGCACTTTCAATATTCTCCTCCAACACCATAACTCATCTTCCCTATTCACTGTCCTACTTTCACATGCATATGGGGTTATTGAAAATACCGTAGTTTGGGTAAGGCGCACCTTAGTCCTCAAACTGACATATTTGCTCTTCAACACTTTAAACAGGTCTTGTGCAACAGAAATCATTTGATTTCTTGACTGTTGCTCCCATGATTGTTAACATTAAAGAGGTCTTGTACAGCAGATTTACTTAATACAATATGTCCTTTGGTTTCTTAACTGCTGCTTTCATGAGTGTTGATGGTATATCCCAGCAAAATAAAGTGTTTGACAACTTCAATCTTTTCTCCATTTATATGGATGTTATTTATTGGTCCAGTGGTGAGGATTTTTGTTTCATTTATATTGAGATGCAATTCATACCAAAGACTGTGGTCTTTGGTCTTCATCAGTAAGTATTTTAAGTTCTCTTTGCTTTCAGCAAGCAAGCTCATATCATCGGTATATCACAGGTTGTTAATGAGTCTTTCTCCAATCCTGATGCCACGTTTTTCTTCATAGAATACAGCTTCTTGGATTATTTGCTCAGCATACAGGTTGAATAAGTATGGTGAAAGAATACATCCCTGGCACAAACCTTTCCTAAGTTCAAACCATTCAATGTTCCTTTGTTCTGTTTGAACAACTGCCTCTTGGGCTATGTACAGGTTCCTCATGAGCACAATTAAGTGTTTGAGAATGCTCATACTTTGCAATGTTTTCTATAGCTTGTCATGACCCATACAATCGAAAGCCTTTATGTTGTCAATAAAAAACACAGGTAAACATTTTTCTGGTATTCTCTGCTTTCAGCCAAGATCCATCTGACGTCAGCAATGATATCCCTCATTCCACGTCCTTTTCTGAATCCGGCTTGAACCTCTGAAAGTTCTGTCAAAGAATAGTGACAGTTGTTTTTACATTATCTTTAAGTAAAACTTTACTTGCATGAGATATCTATGATATTGTCCAAGGATTTCCGCATTCAGTTGGGTCACCTTTCTTTGGAATGGGCCCAAATACAGATAGATCTGTTCCAGTCAGTTGGCCAGGTAGTTGTCTTCCAAATGTCTTAGCATAGATGAGTGAGTGCCTCCAGTGCTGCATTACTTTGTTGAAAGATTTCAATTTGTTTTTCATTGATTCCCAGTGACTTGTTCTTTGCCAGTGCCTTCAGTGCACCTTGGACTTCTTCCTTCAGTATTGTCAGCTCTAGATCATATGTCTCCTCTTGAAATGGTTGAACATCAAATATTCCTTTTTGGTTCAGTGACTGTGTATTCCTTCCATCTTCTTTTGATTCTTTCTGCATTATTTAGTATTTTGCCCATGTTGTTGTTAAGTGTCATTGAGTCGGTTCCGACCCATAGCAACTCTGCATAGTGTTTCCCAGACGTATCTGGTACCGCTAGCTGAGGTTGAATTTTTCCTTCAGCTTGAGAAATGCTGAGGGTGTTCTTCCCTTTTGATTTTCTACTTCCAGGTCTTTCGACATTTCATTATCATATTTTATTTTGTGTACTCAAGCTGACCTTTGAAATTTTCTGTTCAGCTCTTGTACCTCCTCACTTCTTACATTTGCTTTAGCATCTCCACGCAGAAGAGCAAGTTTCAGAGTGCCTTCTAACATCCATTTTGGTCTCTTCCATCTTTTTTTTTGTCTTCTCAATGATCTTTTGCTTTCTTCCTGTAGGATGTTCTTGATGTCATTCCGCAACTCTTCCAGTCTTTGGTCTTTTGTGTCTAATGAATCAAATCTGTTCTTATGATGATCTCTAAATCAGGTGGGATTTAGTCAATGTCATATTTTAGCTCTCGTGGACTTGTCTGAAATTTTTTGCTTGACAGCACTTAATAACAACAACAATAATTGATCATCTGTTCCACAATCTGCCTCTGGCCTTGTTTTGGCTGATGATATGGAGCTTTCCCATGGTTTCTTTCCACAGATGTAGTCAGTTTAATTTCTGTGTATTCCATCTGGTGAGGTCCATGTGTATAAACAGTCTTTTAGGTTGTTTACAAAAGGTTTAGATAATGAAGAAGTCAGTGATATTGCAAAATTCTAATATGTGATCTTCAGAATCATTTCTGTCACCAAGGCCATACTTTCCAATTGCTGATCCTTCCTCTTTGTTTCCAACCTTTGCATTCCAGTTGCCAGTAATTATTAGCACATCTTCATTGCATGTTTGATTAATTCTAGACTGAAGAATTGGTAGAATTCTTCAGTTTCATCATCACTGGCTTTAGTGGTTTGTGTGTAAATTTGAATAATAGCTGTATTTACTGGTTTTTCCTATAGGCTTATGGATAGTATCCTATCACAGACAGTCTTGTACTTCAAGACAGATCTTGAAATCTTCTTTTTGATAACGAATGCGACACCATTCCTCTTCAATTTGTCATTCCTAGCATAGTAAACGATGTGATTGTCAGATTCAAAATGGCCAATACCAGTCCATTTCAGTTCACTATTGTCTAGGATATCATTGTTTATTATATGCTTCATTTTGTTTTCGACAATTTCCCATTTTCCTAGATTCATACTTTGTACAGTCCACGTTCTTATCATTAATGGATGTTTACAACTGTTGCTCTTCATTCTGAGTTGTGCCCCATCAGCAAATGAAGGTCCTGAAGGCGTTACTCTATCAGCATCGTCATGGTTAACTCTTCCTCTGTATCACTATGAGTGCCTTCCAACCTGAGGGACTCACCTTCTGGCGCTATATCTGACAATATTCAGGTGCTCTTCATCATGTTTCAAGAATCAATAGTTGCTATCTGACAGTCTCCCATTTCTATTCATAAGGTTTTCAGTCACTAGTCTGTCTTAGTCTGGAAGCTTAGCTTAAACCCATTCACCATGGGTGACCCTGTTGGTATTTAAAACACTGGTGGGGTAACTTCCAGAATCACAGTAACACCCACGCCATCACAGGATGACAAACTGACTGACAAGTGATGACTGACTGCCTTTGTACTTTATTAAAAACCAGTTGTTTATTAGACTTTATGATCAGTCTTGAAGTATAGGAGTGTTTGCTCTTCTACGTTATTCTCGTGTTTAAACATTGTTTTGCCTATTTTATATCCTTTGTACTTCTATATAATTTGTAGAAAAAGATTGTTAATTTGTGTCAAAAAAATAAAAATTAAAAAAATCCTGCTGGAATAGACATCTTAACTCTATTTCTGTTTCTGACCTAGAAACATAACAAATGTTTCCCTTTAGAAACTATGATTTTATCATATTAAAAGAGACTTTAAGAATTTTTAAATATTCTTTTTGTTGGTGCTGTTGAGAACGTACACAGTAAAACATATCAATTTAACAGTTTCTACAAGGAGCTCTAGTAGCGTAGTGGTTACGAATCGGGCTGCGAACCTTAAGGTCAGCGGTTCGAAACTACCAGCCGCTCCGCGGGAGAAAGATGAGTCTTTCTGCTCCCGTAAAGATTTACACCCTCGGAAACCCTGTACAGGGTCGCTATGGGTTGGAACTGACTCGACGGCACTTAACAACAACAACAACAACTTATGTAATTGGTATATTCTTTGAGTTGTCTAACTATTTTCATTCTCTTTCTGTGAGCTGGTCTTCCTCCATTAACATAATCTCACAGCCCCGTTAATTTCCAATCTCCTCTTCTGAATTGCTGTTGTCAGTTTGATCCTATATAGATTGCCTAGGTTAGGAATTCTGTAGTTGTTAATCTAAACAATTGTCTGTTTTTAAGAAGACTTCAGGGAATGTTTTTTGGTTTACGGTTTAAAGATTATCTTGGTGCAATAGGTTCAGGGGTTCATTCAGCCTCCATGGCTCCAGAAAGTCTGGATTCCATGAGAACTTGAAATTCTATTCTGCATTGAACTCCTTTTGACCAGGATTCTTCTGAGGAATCTTTGATCAGAATGTTCACTAATGGTAGCCAGGCACCATCCATTTGTTCTGGTCTCATAGCAAAAGAGATAAAGTGTGTCTAGAAGCAATTAACCACAAATTTCATTTCCTCCTCCTATTCCTGACTCTCCTTACTTCATTGTTGTTTTTGTTGTTAAATGCTGTTGAGTCAGTTCTGACCCATAGTGACCCTGTATTGGGTTGCTGAGGAACAGCTGGTGAGCTTGAACTGCTGACCTCGTAGTTCAAACCAAACTTGCAGTCCAATGCCACACTAGGACTCCATTCTTTCATTTCCCTAGGTTAATAGAGAACAATCATTGTGCCTTAGCTGGCTGCTTACCATCTTTTAAGACCCCAAGCAAAATGACTCACTAAAGTTGGAAGTAGAAGAAGAAGTAATGTAGTAAATGTTATTAGATCAATTAGTGGAATGTCCTATGAAACGATGTATGTAAATCTCTAACCCAAGGAACAAAATCCGTTAAAGAGAGAGAGAGTGTGTGTGTGTTTGTGTATGGTGGAGTGCTGTAGAATAAGCTGACCTTTAAGTTTGACGGTTCAAACCTACCAGCTGCTCCTTAGAAACCCTATATAAGCCACTATGAGTCACAGGTCACTAGATGACACTTAACAACAACCACACACAGCATATAAAATATAAATACAGTATCACCTCCTTTTTTCAAACATAAATAATATTTTCATTTCCATTAATCTTCTGTTCCCAAGTCAAAAATATAAATTGATTTATTAATTTACTGTTGTTAAGTGCCATCAAGTTGGTTCTAACCCATAGCGACCCTGTATAGGGTTTCTGAGGAGCAGCTGGTGAACTTGAACTACCGACCTTGTTGTTCAAATGACTTTGCAGTTCAGCACACTAACACACTAATTTGATTAATTTAATGGAAAATAAAGAGGAAGCGAAAATGTAGGGTTATTCTTGTGGCAACTATCAGACTTACATGCAGGTATCATCAATAACAGTTTGTGCCTGTACCACTTGAGGCATCACATAGGTTTTTCCCATTGCAAAGTCAGACCATGTGAAATCCAAATGTAACCTATATATGGCAGATATTTATGTCATAATCTAAAATATGAACTTGCTCTGACTGAAGACCCATGTTTACTAGGATGAGGCCAAAAAGAAAAAAAGAATCAAGAAATCAAGGATTGTTGAAAGGATGAAGGAAACTTTTGGAGAGGTCCTTCTTGTAGAATAGCTTGATCTTTCGATTTTATCCATCAGAGAAACTAGTTGTGTATAAAGCCCTTCCCTTTGACAATACTCTAGCACAGAGAAGGTGTAGTCAAAAAACAAAAAACAAAAAACAAAAACCGTACTGGAGACACAAGAAAGCTGTCAGTCATAAAAAGCTGTAATGAAAATAATCATAGTGAACAAATGGAAGGAGAGAGTGCCTTCTATGTGTCCATTCCTCAGACCTGTGCCTGCAAAGACTGGGAACTTTCTCCACCTCCGCCAGCTGGAGAGATTATGGCTGGAGTCTTTGGACCCAAGTGTGAACTCAACATTTTCAGATTGAGACTGAACGTGCTGAGCAATATGAATCCCCAAATTTGTCCCCTTCGGATGAAGATTGCTGAGGAACATGGATGTGATTACACACAAGTAAGAGTCAACAGCTGTCATCAGGCCAGATGGTCAAGAGGGTTTAAGCAGGAGAGGAATGGAGACACTTCTCTCATAAGTACAGCTTTAAGAGTCTAATAAGAAGAGACGGGTAATTAATATAAGGCCTGTGCTAAAGATGACTTCCGACGTGATATTATGCATGTGATAGTCCATAAAAACACCATGATACAGTCTTACGGGTTGTTACAACTGGTGTCCATCTGCTGTCTGAGCCACAATGGCTGGAAAGGAGCTTGAAAATAATACTCAATCTTATGTGTGTGCTGGGACTGGCTCATACAGGCTCGCAGGAAAATCGTGAGCGTTTCTTTCCATCTCCCCATTCAACGAGGTCATCTTGGTAGTTTGGAAATGATGAAATACTCAGTGAAAATTTGCCAAATACTACAAATCAGGGATTTTTTTTTTTTTTTTTTTAACCTTGAGAAAGCTGGGTATTAAATATCAACACACCACTATACAATTAGCATGTATCACATTGCCACTACATAATCAGGGCACCATACGTACAGCAACATATGTAAACATAGACATCAGAGTTCGGTGTGTCTAAAGTGCCGTATTTGTAAGTCACAGTATGCTGAGAGGGACCAGACCAGTTTTGAGGCAGCTGTCTGGGTCATTCGAAGAATTGCCAGGTGAATAGCATGATACTACACACACACACACACACACACACTGATTCCGAAATAAGTCCTAATTAGACATACCATCAAATAAAGGTCTAATTTTACAAATCTTTCATTATGATTTCAAAATCAGACACAGTACTGAGTAGCTCTTTCCTCCAGAAAACTGTATCAATGAGGCCAGAAGATAGGGTTGTCCAAATATCCCAACTGGCCGATGCTGTTATTGTGTCTTTCAGTCCAGGACAGAGTATCACTGACCCATGGGATTTCCTGGTATGGCACTGTAGGATAAAGTCAACTTCAACCACAAGGTCATTGGTTCAAACTCACAAGTCACTCCTCTGAAACACTATGAGTCAGAACCCACTGGATGGCACTTCACAATAGCAATAATCTGTAGAGAACAGATTTCCAGGTTTTTTTCTCCTATAAAGTGATTGGTGAATTTGAACCTCTGACCTTTTGGTTAACAGCTGAGCAGGTCACCATTGTGCCACCATGGTCCCTTACCCAGTTGGCTGTTGTTGTCCAGTCAACTCTAACCCAAAGTGACCCTATGCAGAGCTGAAGGAAACCCTGCCCGGTCCTGGGCTAGCCTCACAATTGTTGTCATTTTTGAGCCCATTGTTGCAGACACTATGGGGCCTTCCTCTTTTTCGCTGACTGTCTACTTTGCTAATTAGTGTTGTTGTTGTTCAATGCTCTTGACTTGACTCTGGCTCATAGTGACCCTGTATAGGTTTCCAAGGAGCGGCTGGTGGGTTTGAACTGCTGACTTTGGGACTCAGCTCGACCTTGCGGTCCAGTGTATTATCCTGCAGCAGAACTCTAATTGGTAGGGATGATGATTCTAAAGGGCGAGCTGAGTGTAGCGATGCTCACTGGCCTGGCATTTGGACATTCTGACTTGTGTAAATTGCTCTTTCCTTTAAGGACTGAGGGGCTGAAGGCAGTATCTGTATCCCTCGTTGCTTTGTAAGATCACAGAAAGAAAGTTTCAGGACTGCTCTTTTAGAACAGGGCTGGTTCAGTATCTGACCCTTATAACCAGGTACCAGCCAAACATATCACCCTGGATATATCCAATTGGACATGGTGGCTTCTTTCCTTTTCTAGAAGCTGAAATGTCCCTTGATAGTGCTGCAGAGAAGAATACATTGTCCTCATGTATTTACACCAGGGAGATGATTTTTCCCGTTGTATTTGTGATTCTGCTTCGTGCAATGACCTCCATTTCCATAATCCTTCATGGAGAATCATGATTTAAAGAGCTTTCTCTCCCTGCTGTTTTTGTTAAAAGCTTTTCTGGTGCCCTCCTTGGAAAGTCAATTTTGGCATTTCAGTGTTGTATTTTTGCAGATGTCATATAAAAGTGACCCATACTTCTGGTGTTGGTTGTCTTCCTGGGATTGGAGCAAGCAATTCCAGCCCTCTGCATATATTGTTAACCAAGCCACAAGACTGTATACTGACTTTAATAGTACAACAGTTGTGATTACATTTTGCATGTAATTACATTTATTTGCTTGCACAGGCCCCCAAAAGCAGGCATGAGTCAGAGCGTGTGGGCTTGTGTTTGTGTAAGGAAAACCACCCGGCAGATTGACGGCAAGAAAAATAGATCTCAGCCACTTAGGTCCCTTCCTGTCACGGACTCTTGCAAAGACTAGCAGAACTTACATAGATTTTGCTTTCATGCCTCGAAAATCGATTGCATTGGGAAAGCAGGGGGAATTATTATGGGTGATGGATTTGCATCAAAATAATCAAAACATTTGGGGCTGCATCATGACAAGAGACATGTCTGTGACCCTAGAGGAAAGGAAGATGCCAAGTGCCATGGTTCAGAGCAGCTTGAACAATAGCCAGTGTATCCTTCTAGGACAGGATGTGTGTAAATCCTCAGGGACTTTAGGGGATCATCACGGGGTTAAGCATGTGAACACAACTGTATCGTTGCGCTACCCTAGGGAGTAACAGACCACAGTGGAACTACCATTGGATTTTGACACACACACGAGGCATTGGATCCTGGTTGGGCCATTTATAACTCAAAAGCCATTGGAGAAGTTACATTATTCATCATTGCCTTGATTTTCTTGTCTCTAGAATGGGCTGTTTTCTCATTTATTAGGCACCAGATTATACGTTAAGGAGCTCTGGTAGCATAACGGTTAAGAATTGGGCTGCCAACTTCAAGGTCAGCTGTTTGAAACTACCAGCTGGTCCGCAGGAGAAAGATGAGGCTTTTTGCTCCAGTAAAGATGTACAGCTTCAGAAACCATATACAGGGTCGCTATGAGTTGGAACGGACTCCGCAGCACACAACCACCACCACCAGAATATAAGTTCCCTAAGAGCAAGGTCTGAAACTGTCTAAGGATGTGAGATGTCAGCCATATCCCTTTTGACCTCACCTGATGGGGATTCGTAGCATTTGAAGTTGTGGTTCATTGTCGCGTGGTTGATTTTGACTCATGGCAATCCCACCCATGTATGTAGAGTAGACTGCTCTGTGGGACTCTCAAAGGGGCGACCTTTCAGCAACAGGTCACCAGGCCTGTCTTGTGAAGGCCTGTGGATGGGTACAAGCTAGCTTACAGTGAAGCACTTAATGTTTTATACCAGCAGCCTGGCGTCTTGTTAAATTGAAGGTGTTTCAGCAGCTTGGATGTTTGGAGAATGAATGAAGAAATAAATGGGAAAGTGCAACACCCTAATGTAAGATCATTTCTAAAGAAGAGCTGTGCCTTTTAGAAAGTTCTTTGTAACATGCACAAGAGTAGCTCACACATGTTGTTAGATGCTAAGAGTGACCCCACGTACAACAGAATGAAACACTGCCTGGTCCCATACTATCATTACAGTTGTGGTTGTATCTGAATACATCGATGTAGTCACGGTATTAATCCATCTCACTGACGGCCTTCCCCTGTTTTGCTGACTTTCTACTCTACCAAGTCTGATGTCCTTTTCCAGGGACTGGTCCTTTCTGACAAAATGTCCAAATCCCAAGAGATGAAGTCTCAACATCATTGCTTCTGAAGAGCAATCTGGCAATACTTCCAACACAGATTTGTTAGTTCTTCTGGCAGTGCATTACATATTGAATTTTCTTTGCCAACACCAAAATTCAAAAGCATTGAAAATACCATGGCTTGGATCAGGCACATCTTAGTCTTCAAAGTGACATCTTTGCATTTTAACACATTATAAGAAGTCTTTTGCAGTAGATTTGTCTAATGCAGTACATTGTTTGATTCCTTGACTGAAGTTTCAATGAGTGCTAATTGTGGATCCAAGTAAAATGAAGTCTTTAATAACTTCACATAGTTAGCACAGAGCAATGAACATATACCTCCAGGGACACCCTTATCTGAAAACCTGTGTTAGTTGGATGTCTTTAAAGCCTGAGACTTATTGGTGCTCAACAAATTCTTGTAGGATGGGTTTTAGTTATGTGAATAATCAAGCCATTTAAGGGGAAGCCAAGATCTTGCATAAATGTTGGGCTGGAGGAGGATTAAAGGACCACCAAATTCATCTATCCAGTCAGTCCTTAAGGATTTTTGTACTTATTGTGCATAAACTTGTATTCCATCTATCATAGTATCAGAATAAATGAATTCTCTATCTTTGGAAAATGTGGTGGGCAATTTTGTCTTCAGTGGTAACAAAATGATCTTATATAGAACTAAACTGAGTCTATCTTTGTGTTCTCTGTATCACTTATCACCTCCTCTTTAGAGACTTCTACGGACTACTCATCCCCAGACAATTGACTGACTCCCTTTTTCCTTTCTTCCAATACTTTCTGTTTTATGCTGGGTTCGTAAGAAGAGCAAAATGAGTGCAATGCATGTAGAAACATACTAGGGGACTTCAAAAAGTTCGTAGGAAAATGTCATTATCTTTTCCACAAAGTTTTGGAAGCCCCCTTGTATGTTTGTTGTTGTTGTTGTTAGGTGCCATTGAGTCAATTCCACCGCATAGCAACCTTATGCACTGCAGAATGAAGCAGTGTCCAGTTCTGGGCCATCCTCACAATCATTGTTAAACTTGAGCCCATTGCTGGTATCACTGTGCCAATACATATCGTGGGGTCTTCCTCTTTTTTTGCTGACCTTCCACTTTACCTAGCATGATGTCCTTCTCCAGAAACTGGTCCCTACTGATAATATACCCAAATTATGAGGGACAAAGTCTCTCCATCCTGGCTTCCAAAGACCATTCTGATTGTACTTCACCCAACGCAGATTTGTTTGGTCTTCTAACAGTGCAAGGTACTTTCAAAATTCTTCTCCAACATCATAACTCAAATGCATCCGTTCTTCATTATTCACTGTCCAGGTTTCACACACATATGAGGTTATTGAAAATACCATGGGTTGGGTCAGACACACCTTCATTCTCAAACTGTCTTCTTTGTTCTTAAACACTTTAAATAGGTCTTGTGTAGCAGATTTGCCCTATGCAATATGTAATTTTATTTCTTGACTGCTGCTTCCATGAGTGTGGATAGTGGATCCAAGCAAAATGACATCTTTAACAACTAATTTTTTTCTCCATTTATTGTGATGTTATTTATTGATCCACTGGTGAGGATTTTTGTTTTCTTTCTATTGAGGTGCAACCCACACTGAAGGCTGTGGTCTTTGAGTTTCATCAGTAAGTATTTTATACCCTCTTTATTTTCAGCAAGCAAGGTTGTGTGACCTACATATGGCAGGTTGTTAATGAGTCCACCTCTAATCCTGATGTCACAGTCTTCTTCATATAATCCAATTTCTCTTATTATTTGCTCAATACATTGAATAAATATGGTGAAATAATACAACCTTGGCATATAGCTTCCTGATTTTAAACCACTCATTGTTCCCTTGTTCTGTTTGGACAACTGCCTCTTGCTCTATGTACAGGTTCCTCATGAGCAGTTAAGTGTTCTGGAACACTCATTGTCTGCAATGTAGTACATAGCTTGTTATAATTCATGCAGTCAAAAGCCTTTGCATAGTCAGTAAATCACAGGTAAATGCCTTTCTGATATTCTCTGGTTTCAGCCAAGATCCCTCTAAGATCAGCAATGATATCCTTGATTCCATGGCCTTGTCTGAATCCTCATTGAATCTCTGACAGTTCTCTATCAATGTAATGTGGCAGTTTTTGAATTATCTTGAGCTAAATTTTACTGGCATATGATATTAATGATAGTGTCCAGTGATTTCTGCATTCTGTTGGGTTTTTGAAATGAGCACAAATATGAATCTCTTCCAATCAGTGAGCCAGTTATCTAGCTCCCAAATTTATTAGCATATTTGAGTGAGTGCCTCAGTTTGTTGAACAATTTCAATTTATATTCCATCATTTCCTCAAGCTTTGCCATTTGCCAAATGCCTACAGTGCCGCTTGGACTGTTTCTTTCAGTACTATGACGCTTGATCATATGCTACCTTGAAATGGTTGAACATCGACCATTTCTGTTTGGTGTAGTGACTCTGTGTATTCCTTCCATCTTCTTGATGCTTTCTGCCTCATTCAATATTTTTCCCAAAGAACTTTCAGTATTGCAAGTGGATGCTTGAAATTTTTCTCAGTTCATTCAGCTTGGAAGACACTTATCATGTTCTTCCCTTTTGATTTTCGAACTCCAGATATTTGAATATCTCATTGTAATTAATATTTGACTTTGCTTTCTTGAGCTGCCCTTTGACATTTTCTGTTCAGCTCTTTAAGCTGCTCATTTCTTCTATTGCGTTAGCATCTTTATTCTGGAGAGCAAGTTTCAGAGTCTCTTCTGACATCCATTTTGGTCTTTTCTTTGTTGCCTTCTTAATGACCTTCTGCTTTCTCACTGTGTGGTATTCTTGATATCTGTTGTATTTTTATTGACTTCCAAACTGAGGGGCTCATCTTCTCACATTGTATCTGACAATAGTCTCCCAGCTCGTCACCATGTTTCAGTATGCAGCATTCTGCTGCTGACAGTGTCTTATTGCTAGTCACAAAGTTTTCTGTAACTAAACAATCAGAAGTAGTCTGCCTCGCCTCTCTTTCTTCTGATTCTGTCATAGTCTGGAAACTCAGCTGAAGCCTGTCCACCATCAGTGGCTCTGTTGACATTAAACATCTCGGTGGCATAGCTTCCAGCATCACAGCAACACGTAAGCCACCAAGTGATGTGTTTAGAGAGATTTATTTCCAGAAAATATCTTACACATTTATGGAGGGTGTTGTTGTTGTTAAGTGACGTCTAGTTGATTCTGACTCATAGAAACCTTGTTTATCTGAGGAGCAACTGGTGGGTTAGAACTGCTGAGCTTCTGGCTTGAAGTCCACTCGTGATCCTAGAGCATCACACCAGGAGTGCAATGAGTCCTAAATCTGCGGGTCCAAGACTTCCAGGCTCATGTCCCAAGACCCAGAGATTCGAGAATGAGAAGATAATGCAGGGCCATGGGGAGCATGAACCTTTGCCAGAACATCGCATGTTTGGACATAAACCACACCTCCCCTTCCAACTGCCTGGCTGCTCACCTCACATCACAACATAGAAGGTAATTACATAATGTATGCCAAACCACAGAAATTCATGGTCTAGCCAAGTTGCTACATGACATTAACCATCACTCTTTCTATGACTCATTTGTTTCTGTCACATGCATTTATAATGACGACTCTTGCATCTCTTCCATCAGATTGCCAAGTTTGAAAAGTTGGGTTGTTTTGTCTTTGTATCTTGTAACTTAGTACAGGAGATGATCTATAATATGGGCAGAGTCAAGAAGAATGCTGCAGGTAATTGAGCATGGTGGAATGAGCCTGAGACATCCAGTAAAGACTTGGGTTTCTGGTTTAGCCGTACCACGATTGAACTGTGTGCACTGGGCAAGGCAGTTCTCCTCTCTGACTCACAGATTCCTGTCTTTATGACAACCACATGGGGTTGTTTGAGGATTAAATAGCTGAATTATGAGAGCGTATTATGCAAATATGAAGGGTTGTCTCCGTGCCCTTGAAGCCACATAGAACAGACCGAATCTGTCTTCTTGGCAGCCCTTCAAATATTCAAAGGAAGGGATCTTACACTCCATATCCCAAGTTGACAGTATATATAATAGCTAACTGGGAGATGTCCAGAATTAAAGTTCTGTGTTTCAAATATCGGTTCTGGCACTTATTAGCTTTGTGACCTTGGGGAAAAGTACTTAACTTCTCCATGCTTCAGTTTCCCCATTTGTAAAACTGAGATAAAAATAGGACCCATTTTATAAGGCTACTGTGAGAATTGGATAAGGTATTAGGTCTAAAAACTTAGGACAGTGTCTGGCATAAAGCAAAGAGCCAATCAATTATTATTATCTTGGTTATAATTATTGTTGTCCTTAATTCCTCTATACTAGTAGTTCTAGAGTTGTGTGCATCTTTTTTTTTAAATTCGGTCATTTGTCTCTGAGTATGGTAATTCAGCCCCATCTTTTCTTCCAGTAAAAGCCAAAATATAATGGCTGCCTTGGGTGTTGTGTTGAGGAGAATGCTTAGGCTCTGTGTGGGTTCATTAGGAAAGAGGTTGGAGATAAACTACTAATTTTCTCCAAAGATGGAGAGATGGTGACACTCACACCCCCACTATCCCAGTGTACAACTGGTTTACAGCCTTAGATTCTTCTTTCTGAACAGCTTCCTGGTGGTCTTCACGCCTCTTACAATATTTCCATTCGAAATTGCATTTCAAATCCCTTATTGTATGTTCTGTTGCATGTGTCAGACCCTTTATGGAATCAGATTTCCCGATAGAGTCAGTTTGGAAAACATGAAAAGTTATTAAGTACCTGCTAAATAGCTGCTAAATGTCAGCCAGTTTTTTTTTTTTTTTTTAGCTTGAAACGTTTTATTGTGAATTGGGTGAAGGTTTACAGAGCAGATCCTCAGTTCTTCATTCAGAACTTTGTATAAGTTTGGTTTCAGCTCATTGTTTGCATTCCTGTTAATAGAACATCATTTATCCCACTTCTGCCCTCTGTTTCCTGTTTCCATTCCTTTCTCTTCTAATCCTTCTGAACTTTCCCTTTTGGTAAATACTGCTCTTTTGCTACCAAGCGGTTGGTTATTCCAAGGTGTGCCTACCTCACTGGTGTTACTGTTCTCCATTGTTGTTGTTGTTAAGTGCCTTTGAGTCGGTTCTGTCACATAACAACGCTGTACATGGTTTCTGAGCTGGTGAGCTTTAACCGCCAACCTTGCAGTTCAAACTGACTTTGCAGTCCAAGTCCAGCACGTTAAGCCATAGTGCCATACCAGGACTCCATGACACCTTTATAGACTTATCTGTTGTTTGGCTAAAAATTAAGCCACTTGAGTGAGTTCTGTTTCAGACCTGAAGGGTGACCAAGGGCCATAGTCTCAGGGTTCCCACCTGTAAACCCACCAGTTACATTTTAGGTATTCTTTATGAGGAGGTGAACAGGATTTGCTTTAATGGTGCTTTTATATTTGATGGGATTTTGATGAGGACATAGATGAAGAAAAACATTTAAAGGTGATTTTAAATAGTGATACCTGCTCAAATAGAAACTGGATATATTTGGTAGAGACTGGGAGCAGGAGAAGAGGTATGTACTTTAGATTAAACAGTGAGTGAGGAAGACTTCTCGTGGGGTGGCATATGAGCTGAGACTTGAGTGAGAAGGATCCGGTCTGTATTTATTTTCTACTGCTGCTGCTCTGGTAGTGTAGTGGTTACGGATCGGACTGTGAACCGCAAGGTCAGCAGTTCGAAACTACCAGCTGCTCCGTGGGAGAAAGATGAGGCTTTCTGATCCCATAAAGATTTATAGCTTCGGAAATCCTGTTCAGGGTCGCTATGGGTCAGAACCGACTCGACGGCACTTAACAACAGCAACAAAGGTAATAGCTTAAAACAACACACATGTATTATAATCCAGTTCTGAGGATAGAAGTCTGACAGGGTTCTCAGTGGGTTAAAATCAGATGTCATCAGTGTGTCCCTTATTGGTGGCCTTAGGAGAGAGTCTCTTTCCACTGCCCTTTCAGCTTCTAGAAGCCCTCCACATTCCTGGGCTTGTGGCCCCTGCTTTCATCTTTAAAGTGGTGGGTCACGTTCATAAAGCCAGCAGTGAAGCGTTCATGTCCATAAAGCCAAAAGTAGGGGGTCACCTCCAGGTCATATTGCATGATTCTGACATTTATTCTTTACTCTCCTACTTGAAAGTATCCTTGTGGTTACATTGTGGTTGTTAAGTGCCGTCTAGTTGGTTCCAACTCATAGAAACCCTGGTAGCGTAGTGGTTATGAGTTGGGCTGCAAACCTCAAGGTCAGCAGTTCAAAACTACTAGCTGTTCTGTGTGAGAAAGATGAGGCTTTCTGCTCCTGTAAAGATTTACAGCCTTGGAAACTCTATACAGGGTCTCTATGAGTCAGAAACAACTCGATGGCACTTAACAACAACAACAGCAATATGGTGTATCAGGAGTCCTGGTGTGGCACTGTGGGTTAATGTGCTGGATTGCAAAGTTGGTTTGGTTCGCAAATCCGGTGGTTCAAGCTCACCAGCCGCTCCTTGGAAACCCTATACAGTGTTGCTGTGAGTTGGAACTGACTCGATGGCACTTCACAAGAACAACAGCGTGCGGTGTATCAGAGGTTGTCATGACAATCCTTTCAGAAAAATGCTCCTATTCTCCTCCTTCTACCTGATGAGAAAAGATGGTTCAGAGGCTAGGTAAGAAAATACAGCTCCTTGGGTTCCTGTTCTCACAGCCACAGGCTTATTCCAAATAAAACATGTTTGAACGTAGCTCTGCAATCTGTGAATGGCTGCAGGCACGCTGATACACTTGTCTTGCTCGCCTTAGGATGCTTACCAAAAATGATTCAGTCCAAGCAATGACATCTGAGGAGATCTGCCGGGCTAGTAAAATTCAGTGAAGAGACTTTATGGTCACTGTTTTGGGGACTTCAAAAGGGTAGTCTTGATAGATCTTCTTGAAGGACATAGGATGATGATATCAGCTTATGATGAAGCATTTTTAAGAAAATAGAAAACTTTTCTGGTGAGAAACAGGGCAGGAAAATTGTGTTGAGGAATTGCTTTCCATCAAGATAATGCACTTGCTCATTCTTCAAGGGTACCAAGGGCTGTCCTGCAAGAATTTTGCTAGGAGCCTTTCTCCACTATTCCACAACCTTGGCCTAGCCCCTTCAAACTTCTTGTTGTCCCTCAAACTCTAAGAGCTTTTCAAAAGAACATAATTCAAGTCCCTCAAACATGTTCAAACTACTAGTTTGGTGTAAATCAAAGAGCACAGAACTCTTCAGGGAAGGGCTAGAGAGATGGAAACATCACTTCTGAAGTGTATGGATTTAGATGGAGCATGTGTTGAGAAATAAGAGTTTCACAGTTTTGTATTTTTGTTTAATAAAAGTTAGTATGATTTTGTAGGATACTTTTGGGCTCATGTATTTGAAATCTTAGAACTAACACATGGAAACTAGATCGCTGCATTCTACATAAGAGCCTCTGTTCTTGACCGCCATGGTTTCTTCCCCCAGCACCTGAACACACTTGTGTGGAAGTAGATCTTAATTTGAGCTCAGAGTCTGGGCCTTACCTTTACTTACCTAAGAAAATAAATGTTTCTAAAGTTTGCTGGACATTTTCCTGAGACAGAGCCATTAGCCAAGTAAGAGAAAACTAACTCTGACAGTCAGCAGATGACATGATGCAAGGCTCTTTGTGATTCTGGGAGGTGGCCTGGTCCCCTCAGCTAAGCCATAGTGTTCTTATGTTTTACAAAAGATCTCCATAGAACACCAACCTGAGACAAGGCCACTCTGTGACCATGATGGAGTAAGAAAAACCCAAGAACATTCTGTAACCATATATAAACCAACAAAACATGAGTACTAGCCAAACCACAAAATACCAACCACCCTCCTCTCCCAGCTAACATAAGCAGACTTCATAAAGATTGTGTCAAAGTGGATTGAAAAGGTAACATTTTTTTGTTTTCTATGAAATTTTTGAAGCCTCTCGTGCCCACAGCTGTGTACCATCTAGAGCTACAGTCTCACCTCAGTGTGCCCTCTTTATAGAAAGATGTACAATTGTAGACTCACCTCTGCATGGAGAAATTTGGTAGTAAATGTTCCCAGAACAGATTACTTAAAACCCTGGAAGATGCAGTGTTGTGAAGTGAGTTACCCAACACCACATCACCAGAGAAGCTAAGATTTGAATTGGGTATTTTCCGTCCCTCCCAGCCAATTAATATCCCTTATCACTAAGAGTCCTGGCGTGGCACTGTGGGCTAATGCGTCAGACTGCAAAGTCGTTTGAACTGCAAGATCTGTGGCTCAAGCTCACCAGTCACTCCTTGGAAACCCTATACAGGGTTGCTATGGGTCGGAACTGACTCAGTGGCCCTTACAAACAACAACATCACTAAGTGTTATCAGTTTACAATAAAATCTGATGTCTTTCAAACTTTTATGTTCTGAAGATTCAGTTGTTGGAATATGGTTATCTATAGTCGAAAATGTTATCTGTTGTTGTTAGGTTCTTTCGAGTAGGTTCTGAATCATGTTGACTCCTGCGGACAACAGAGGGAAACCCTGCCCAGCCCTGCCCAGTCCCCCCAGTCAGGACTGTGTCATTCCATCTCACTGAGGGTCTTCCTCTTTGTCATTGCCCCTCTATTTGCCAAGCATGATACTCTTCCCCAGGAGATCTGTCCCTCCTGATAACATGCCCAAAGTATGCAATACATACAGGCAGACCCTGGGGAAAATGTATACTCAGCTCCAGACCACCACAATAAGTCAAATCCTGCAATAAAGAAGTCACAGGAATTGCTGGACTTCCCAGTGCATCTGAAGGTCTGCAGTTCGAAACTACCAGCGGTTCCATGGGAGAAAGATAAGGCGTCCAGCTCCCATAAAGATTTGCAGCTTTGGAAACCCTGTGCAGGATCACTATGAGTCGGAACCGACTCCACGGTACTTAACAACAACAACATAGTTGATGAAAATGTTTGAAATAGCCTGAGAATGACTTACATGGAACACAGAGACACAGGTGAACACGTGCTATTGGACACATGGAGAGACATTTTCAATGTGGAGGTGGCTGCAAACCTTTGATTTGTAAAAGCCACAGTCTTTGTGAAGCACAGTACACTGAGGTCTGAGCTCTGCCACTCTACTCATTTTACAGATGAGAAAACTGAGACTTAAAGAGATTTCATCAAATTCAGACACGTAGATTCAAGACCAGAAGACTATGCCTTTTGTCTCCCTGTCTGTATTCCTGTTCTGGAATTCTCTGAGGTAGAGGGAAGGAAGGGAGAAGGCCTAGCCAGTAGAGGTTGATGACACTTTAAAAATTTGAAAAAACATGCAAATACTTTGGTGTGGCGCTGCAGGTTAATACGCTGGACTGTAATGTCCTTGCAGTTTGAACCGCAAGGTCGGTGGTTCAAGCTCACGAGCCGCTCCTTGGAAACCCTATACAGGGCCACTATGAGTCAGAACCAACTCGAGGGCACTTCACAACAACAAACTTTCATTGAGACATAAGCCTCTTAAGTGGGGAAGAAACAATGTCTGAGCTTAGATCTCAACCTCCCTTAGCTATCCCTTCCCCCTCTGTCACTAAAGTATCTTCCAGACACCAGCGCCCCTTTCTTCTACTTCAGATGAACCCTTGCCCAAATACTAGCTTGCACACCTGAAGTTACAGCACCGACTTCAGCATAAGCGATGCACGCAGCAGATCACCATGTGGACTGCACAAGTCCCCGACCTTACCTATGCCACACAGACAGAAGCAAGTCACATCCCTCCATCTGTCCTCAACTTTATTTTCCTTCCCTCCTGCAGAATATAATAAATTAAACATCATAGTATGGAATGCAAAAAGGTTACATTGAGACATATACTATTTGAAGGTTTAATTCATTTTTCTAGTGTATAAGACACAAGGCTATTAAATTTTGAAAGCAGTGATCTCCTAAACTCTCTATTTTATGAAGGGCTTTCTTCATAAAGATAAATGGTTTCCTTGCCAAATCAAATGCAGATTTGAAACAAATTAAGTTAATGCTCAATGGTACAAGGTAGAATGGATGGGGGAGCTATTTTATTTTGCATCGTAATAACCATACACACCTAAATCAATAGCTGTGGAAAAAAGGCAATAATACCGTGTAACTGCAGGAAATGAAAAATAGTGGTTGGGTGGGTGGGTGCGGTGTGGGGGGAACCGGCTGCAAAAAGAAAGGGTTTGTATTGGAATAATGACATTTCATTAGACAGGGTAGGAGTGCTATTGAAGAGAAGTCCATAGCAGTAAATTCTATTTCTTATAATAACACTTGAGACGAGTTAAAGTTGGCCGGGCATAGTGATAAAGGATAATGCTGGCGTTCTTTCATGCATCGTGCTATAATTTCATGGTAAAAGGAAACCTGAGATATTAAAGAGGTAGTGCATGTTCCCATTGTTCTAGTCTTTCCCTGATTTCTGTACAAGCTCCGCGAATCTGTTTGAAAGTCAGCTCTTGGATGAGGAAGATGACACTCATTTGAGCTTTTTTTTTTTTGTGTGTGTATGTTTTTGTTTTTGGTAATTGCTTTTTTAATGAAAGCCGACAGATTTTCTTTCCTCTATTTATTTATTTTGGTGGTGGTCAGGGCAGAGACAAAAAACGTTCCTATTAGTAAACGGGATTTTGTAACGCTTCTCATTCCTAGAGCTGGCAAATCCCAACATATACCTGTGTCCCTACAGATGGGAGTACATCTATCTGTAGTTATATCCTTGTAGTGGTTGGATGCTGTCAAGTTGATTCTGACTCTGTGATAGTTGAATTGCCTGTTAGAGTTTTCTGCCAGCTGTTCCTCAGGAGAGAGATGAGGCTTTCTGCTCCTGTAAAGATTTACAGCCTCGGAAACCCTGTACAGGGTCGCTATGAGAACCGACTCCACTCCACGGCACATAACCACCACCACCATTCTTTGTAAGAATGGAGCACCAATTCTTCTCTCTGTGGAGACACTGTGGGTTTCAGAGCGTGAGTGTAGTCATTTTGAGACATTAACAAACTAATGGAGTTTCCTGCTCCCTCACACACCCCCTTCTCTCCTTGTTATGTTATAATGTTAATGGTTGCCTAATCTTGAAGCCTGGTCCTTTTTGTATGTCTTCTTTTGCAAGATTAATCCCCCCACTCCCTACCCCCAGACAGACAGGTGCTGGGAGAGTTAACCCTCCAGAGATGTGCATCAGGGCATCCCATCACCTTGTGAATTAGCATGGATGCTAAATTGATAAAGCCAGTAGCCTACCTGCATGCTGAAAATGGGCATAAATATTGCTTGCAAAGACATTTCTGTGGGTACCATCCCTCTTCACTGCAGGTGCCCCGGGATTCAGCTTCCTGATGGTAAAGAAATGTCTCTTTCTTTATATCTTTGAAGTCTGTGAGTCTGACTTAGTCCCTTCAGGGCATCAGACCCCAGCTTTAGAGCTACCAGGTTTGAGCCATTGATGTATTGCTTAGCAGCGGAGTGTTTAACCACTGTGCCACTAGGATTCCTTTTCATTATACCCTAAACAACCCCCCAAAAAAACCAAACAAACAAAAAAAACCAAAACCGAATCCAAACCCTACTGCCATGAAGTTGAATTCTTTCTCAGGAGACCCAAGCCCCATGGATCTTTCACAGGTATGGGTCCAAGTCATGATGACCTCAGGAGTTACAGAGTGGAATTTCTACGCAGGCTGTCCTTGGCTGTCATCATTACAGAAGCAGTTTGCCAGCACCTCCGGGTGTATCTGAACTGTCAAAACATTAGGTTAGCAGTCAAGCGTCAACCCCAGGCTAGCACTGGTCTGAAAACTTGAGTCAAGCGATATCATTTCTCAAGCTGGCTCTGAAGGAGTTTGTGCCAGGACCATCATCCTTTCCTTTATCCCCAGTCCCCAGGGGTTCAATCTTGGACTCCCCAGTGCTTTGAAATCAGCCTGAGAGCTGAGACACAGGGTTGCATGTGCCTGCCTCCTGTACTTCTTCCTATTCCTTTGGCTCCAGTGAATGGAGACATCTTTTTTCCTCTAGCTTGCATTCCTACCCATAGCTGGGCCCACAGGCATGCTTCCATGAAAAGCAAGATACTGGGAGATCACCTGCTCCAGGAATCCTTCCCTGCCCTCCCAGCTAAGGTTAACTTTTAGTTTCCCATTCTCGTGCTGCTAAGGAGCCCTAGTAGCACAATGGTTTGAACACAAGGCTGGCGGTTCAGAACCCACCAGCTGGTCTGCGGGAGAAAGAGGCGGCTATCTGCTCCCATAAAGATGGGCAGTCTCTCTGTTATGCTGGACTCTGTGAGTCAGCATTGAGTGGATGCCAGTGAGTGCTGGTAGCAGAAGTGAAACTGTGGAGTGGGGATAAACCACATCAAGCATTAACTATGCTGAGTAACCCAACTTACCATGGGAGGCAGACCCTAAAGCCACCAGGCATACGGGCTCTGGAAGACAATTTACGGAACAGCACCTGTGACATTCAGTGGACTGGCTCTGCAGTCCCAGGGAGCTCCCTTCTGCCCTCTTCCTTACTTGTCTCATCTGTGAAATGGTACCCATTCCTGATGAAGGCATATTCAGCCATCAGCACAGTATCTACTCTGTAGGATGCTCGGTGATGGTTTCCTCAGAGTTGTTGTTCGTATTCATGTCATTTCCCCCCCGCCCCCTTATTCACCAGTTGATACGTGCAGAGCATGAAACTTGTCCATGCAAGGGAGACATAGAGAGATCTGTCCAGTGTCCTTCCTTCCAATGACCCTGCACTCCTTGTGGTGATAACAGAGCTTCAGGGAAATTTCATGCCCCCCTTCTCCCAGGCCGGTGACTAAAAACGGCTGTGCTGTTGAACAGGGGACAAGTGAGAGGTTTGTGTGTTTCCTACATAACTCTGTAAACAATGCCTCAGGTGTCTCCACACCAGACAGGTGCTCATGGCCTCTGGGTGTCTCAGCTTCCCAGAGCACACCCATTTACCAAAAGCTGCTTTCATGAGTAGGAAGTATTAAACAAACTTTAATAAAGGAGCTCCAATTAGACAGCCCTGGCTGTACCGTACACGGCTCACATTTAATTACCCACCATGTACTGTCTGGAAGTCAGGTGCACAGAGAACCATCTGAAGTGTCCCTGGAATGAAATAGCTGGTGGGGCCATCAAGGTCCAGGTGGGCCAGTGAGGGCACCTTGTCTGTGGGGGGCTGGGAAGGGTTTCGCACCAGCTCATGTAGAAGATCTGGTTTGTTCAGTTTAGTTGCCTGGGTTTTAGTCAGGGTGTGGCTATCTGGCTATCAGAAAACTTAGAGGCCCCATGGGTCCCAGGAGCCAGTGAATGGAAACACCATAGACTTGCCTATCTCCATGTTCCTGAGTAGTACCAGGCATGTCCTTCTCTGTTGTCTCATTAGATAGCACAGAGCTTGGTTCTGTGCCCGGCAAGGGTGACCTCCAAATGCCCTGAGTTACTGTTCCTGCCCAGCTGGAGTGTAACCTCCTTCACCCTATTGGGTCTCAGTATGTGGGTTTGGGTCGTATCTGGTTCCTATCTCAGATCTACCACATCCTCACTGTGGCCACAGAAATGTAAGTGGACCTCTGGACCTCTTTGAACTTGAGTTTCCTCTAAAGATGAATTTAGGTCAGGTCATCCATGCCTAAGGTTGTGGCTTGGTGAGCAGTGAGACATGCTGATGCTAAGAGAAGATGACAGGGCTGCGTGTAAGTACCTTTAGATACAGTACAAGCATGGCACGATGCATACTGGAGTACCAGTCCC
Organism: Chrysochloris asiatica; assembly: GCF_000296735.1. Taxonomy (NCBI): domain Eukaryota; kingdom Metazoa; phylum Chordata; class Mammalia; order Afrosoricida; family Chrysochloridae; genus Chrysochloris; species Chrysochloris asiatica. The sequence goes on from NW_006408555.1 coordinate 9,387,496, forward strand.
AAAGACCACCTGAATACTTCCAGGAAGAATGACAAGCTGAGGCTTCAAGTTGTTGTTGTTGTTATGTGCCGTGGAGTCGGTTCCGACTCATAGCGACCCTGTACAGGGTTTCCGAGGCTGTAAATCTTTACGGGAGCAGAACGCCTCATCTTTCTCCCATGGAATAGCTGGTAGTTTCGAACTGCTGACGTTGCGGTTCGCAGCCCGATTTGTAACTATTATGCTACCAGAGCTCCTCGAGGCTTCAAGAGTGAATCACAATTAGGCAGTAAGGGGAAGGGGGAGGGATGTCCTGGGCACAGGGCAGGGCCTGAACAAAGCACATGAAAACAGAAGAAATTTGGGAGGCAGAGGAGGCTTACTAAGAAGAGACCACGGAGGGTTGTCGTTAAGTGCCTTTGAGTCAGTTCAGACTCACAGGGACCCTGTATAGAGTTTCCAGGGAGTGGCTGGGGGATTTGAACTGCTGATATTATGGCTCAAACCGACCTTGTGGTTGAGCATTTATCCTACTGAGGGTTAGCATGATTATATCTTTGGTTTATCCTAATCTGTCACTTTCAGGGTGTTAACCATGAGAAAACGTCGTGTTTCATTTCTTGGCTTCAGTTTCTGTCCCTCTTAAAATGGACTTAACTTTTTCTTACCTCACATAGTGATTGTAAGTGTGGAATGAGATTATGTGTTTTCAGAATGGTATCCTGGGCTCCTTCCTGGTGCTAGATTCTGTTCCAAGTCCTTTATTTTCATTAGCTCGTATCATCCACACCCCAAATCTACAAGGAAGGCTCTATTGTTTCCCCCATGTCGTAGATGATAAAAAAGAGGACAAAACATGCCAGAGGGTGAGCAGGCAGAGCAGAGACCCAAACGCAGGATATTTGTCTTCAGGTGCAAAGTCTATACTAGCTTTGGCATCTCCGGTGAGACCCTGGCATGCCTTCTCTTGGTGAGGGGACGCTCCCTGCTTCTTGCATAACCGATTGTCTTTACCTATTAATAATAGTGAGATTTAAGATCAATACCCCTGAGGGTCTGGAGGATGTGGCATGAGGGCTGTGTTTTGTATCTTGTTACTGTAGCAACAAATTACCAGAAAACATAGAGGCTTAAAACACAGTATTGCTGTCTCACAGCTCTGGAACTCCCACACCGGGGCTCAAGGGAAGGATCTGTTGCCTTCTTGCTGCAACTTCTAGATGTTGCCTGCATTCCTTGGCTTGGGGCCCCTTCTTCCATCTTTACAGCCAGAGATGATCTGTGGGGTCTTTTCTATATTGACACTGACTCCCCTGTTTCCCTTTTTGATTTATAAGGACTTGGGCCCAACTGGGTAATCCAGAATCCTCATTCTGGATCCTTAACTTCATCACAGCTGCAGAGCTCCTTTGCCAGGCAGCATAACCTACTCACGTGTTCCAGGGTTGAGGGGGCAGACATCTCTGTCTGCTGTGAGATGCCTCAGAGAGTCTTGCAGAAGTTCACATTGATCTACTGGAGACTTAAACAAGTAGGAACTTTCTGGGCATATTTGTAGGAAAACTTGGGTCTTTTTCTCTTTCTATTTGAGTTGATGATCATACATTTCATGAAAAGATGTTTCTGCTTTAGATAGTGCATGGTAATGATGCTACATGCCCTTGATCAAAAGTCTTCCTACCAAATCCAGACCTACTGCTTCTAGTTTATTCTGGCTCATGGTGGCCAGACAGAACACAGTAGAATAGTCCCATAGGATTTCTGAGGCTGTACATCTTTATAGAAGCAGACCAACACATCTTTCTCCATGGAGCAGCTGGTGGGTTTGAACCACCTACCTTTCAGGTAGAGACATATGCTTTAGACACTGCACCACCAGGGCTCCTCTGATAGCCCTCCAGGAAATCAGTTCTTGGGCAAAGTGGCTAAGTCCAGACCCTCGCTGGGTTTTTATAGTGACTCAGCCAAACATGGTCTGCAGCCAGTTCACGGGTCTGTAGCCATGACACTGCAGCAGACAATGAAGCACCTGAGGAAGAATGCCCACCATTGCCATCAGTCTGTTTCCAGCCAGCTGTGGGCAGATGCAAAAAGAGAAACAACTATGAGAGCCACTTCAGTGGGGCGGTCAGGGCCTTACCCTCTTTGCTCTGATCCCCAGTTAGGAAAAAGCCAATGGAGGGGAAAGCATTTTCCCTCCTGCCTGACATCAAAAGGTCCCGATCAGGTGCCCCCTGGGCCAGGATGCTGTCAGCATGGGATATTAACCAAACACGCTTCACCCTGTGTCTACCAGGGGGTGGTGTCTTCGAGGCAGCCTCATTCCTTGGACTTAATTAAAACCCAGTTCCCTGTTTTATTCAATTTACGAGGCCTAGCCGGCAGGATTAAGCGATTATAGACAAAAAGGCCCATTTATGAGACACTCCTAAACTCAAGCTGTTATGCAGCTTACTTGTACACCATTAAATTAATAAGGAATGAATCGGCTGATCCATTATGAATAAAGCAGTGGGGAGTCTCAGCCCGGGTTCATTCTTCCTGCTCCCTCCTCAGAGAACATTTGTGTAAAATGATTATGTTCAGACTCATTCAATTGGAATCCTCGAAAAGTGGAATGCATAAATTACTCTAAAGACACAGAGTTTATCTTAAACATTAACTACGAGAGCGAATTAATAAGACTATTATAAAACCATTAGCATTCAGTGTATTTACCTACAACTGCCGTAGACCTAAACCAGATCCAACCCACAACTGCCATTTGTGTTGGGCAATCCAGCTAGTTTATTTTAGCCTGCAGTTCATTGAAACTCATAATACACCCTTGGAGAGCCAATTTTTCTATTAGCTTTTTTTTTTTTTTTTTCCAGAGGTTTTCTCAGTTGGAAGTTTACTTTACTTTTGTGATTTTCTGATTTAACCACAAACCCTTATCTAGCAGTTATTGTTCCATGTTGCTGAGCGATCGTTTAATGGGATAAGATAGGAGCCAAGAGACTGAACTGTAGTCAAGTGCAGTGTGAACACACACTCTGATGTTCAGGGAAATCAGTTACACAAGGAGTATTGGGGAAAGGACAGCTGGGATTTTCAGGTGACTGACCATATGCTCATGTTGCATTAAGAGAGTGGTCTGGCCTTGTAGAAGTCCTAGTGTGGTGCTGTAAGATAAGCAGCAAGGTTGGTGGTTCAAACCCATGTACAGGGTAGCTAGCTATAAGTCAGAAGTGACCTGACACCAGTTAACAACAGAAACAAAGTGACCTTCCTCTAGGGTTTTCCGGGCTCAGTACGGCAGGCATTTTGCACTGGATAATTCTTGTATTTAGGAGCATTTCTTGGACTACTTACCCAGTTTCAGTAACAACACTTCCTGCTCAATCGTGACAATCAAAACTATCTCAACATGGCCCCAGATGCTCTTGGTTGAGAAAGACTAATAGTCAGGACTTGATTTCCTTATCGTAGAATAAAACCGATTCTAGAGGATTCTAACCCTCCCAACGCTGGATGTTAGTGTTTTATAATAGTCTTATTAACGCCAAGCCTATTGGGTAATAATGGATGCTTCTCTGTCTTTATCACATGGGAACACAAGAGCTTGGAAGAACGAACCAGTCCATGCTCCCAAACTGCTCTATTCATCCCTGCTTTCTCCCCTGGAAACTCTATCAATTCTAGTCCCACCTGAGCCAGGAGAGAGCAGCCCTCAGAAGAAAACGTCCACACGTTAGCTCTACCTGCACACCAGCACTGGTGCTCATATGACCCAATTCCCTCTCGTTACCCTGACTCAGAACCATGTCTGTCTGATTCCAAAGACTGTCGTGTAAGCTTCATGAACCTAAACCTGTATATGCAGATGTCTCTGGACAGGAGCCGAGGTGGTACTTCTCCCTAGCCTGAGTGTTTCATGCACATACACATGTGTCTGACTGTACACACAGACATACATGCCTTCTAAGTTCTTCCTCCTCTAAGGTTCCCACACCTCAGGAAGGAACCCAAGTGCTCTCAAATTCAGGCTCTCTCAGCTTAGGAATGACAAGCTCTCTCCTTTTCCTAACAACCAAATCAATATTGCCAACACATAACATTTGTCTAAGAACAGCCCACTTCCTTATTCTGGGAGACTTTGGAATCACACAGACATGGATCCAAGTAAGAGTTAATAAGGAGAAGGCAGCAGATATGAGCGCAGGTGGAACACATGGAAATTCTCTCTGAAAGCTTCTATTTCCCACGTGGTGCTGAACTGGGAATTTAATTTGTCACCAAGGGGTGGTATCCTTGTTTGGGGTATAGAAGCTAAGATTGAGAGAGGATGTCGCTTGCCCGATCACACACATCTAGTCCGAGGTAAAGAGATGACCCCATTGTCTGAACTCAGCCTGCCTTTCAAAGCACCGACATCATTGTTATCCATCAATAGTCAGCACTTCATTACTAGGACTGAGTTCTGTTGTAGAAAATGCTCTTCCAAAGCTTCTTTTACTTACTCATCACCATGTTTAAAAAATCATATACAAAGTACTTTTATTAAGGAGCTCTGGTAGCGTAGTGGTTACGAATTGGGCTGCTAACCTCAAGGTCGGCAGTGCGAAACTACTAGTGGTTCCATGGGAGAAAGATGAGGCTTTCTGCTCCCGTAAAGATGTATAGCCTAGGAAACCCTGTGTAGGGTCACTGTGAGTCGGGACCGACTCCACGGTACTTAACAACAACAACAACAAGTAAGTACTTTTATTATTGGCTGCTTTTTGCTTTCATGTCTGGTCTTGCTTTGTTATTTTTTCCCCCTTTTCTATGAACAAAACACTATCATTCCCTGGTTGGATAGTGATAATGTATTATCCTGATAATAATACATCTTATCAGAATTCTCAGAAGATCGAGGAAGAAAGCCGGGTAGGTGGATAATCAGCAACATGGGCCACTAGCCTCTTGGCTAACTGGTCGTTAATCCACACAGAATGAACTGTCCACTTAAATCACATGTCCACTAAACAGGAACTTCTCTAGAGCGAGGAGAAGTTTAAATCCTAGTTCTGCATCTTACTAGTTATTTACACTTGGGCAGGTGACTTATCATCTCTGAGCCTCATTTCCCCATCTGCAGTGCTCCTGTGAGGATCAGCTGACAGACACTTTGAACAGCCGTACTGTGAGACCCTTTATCCACGTGTCTTTTATGGGGTCCTTCTGCATACCCTTCAAATGTACAGTGGAAGTCAGGAGGCTCTTTCTTTCTTCCATGAGTCACCTAAACGCCTTATCCAGGGTAAATGAATTCTTTCTGTAGAGAACTTGTGTGCACATAATGAGTTGGCAAAAGCCTGGATCTTTGACTGGATTGATTCCAAGCAAAACAAATCATCAGAAACTAGGTGCGGATTTTACTATGCTGAGGCAGATTGAAAAGGGGGGCTTCTGGAGGCAGAGGGGGTCCTGGTCCTCACAAAGAAGCACTTTCAAGCCTGACACCTTTGGGGACACACCAACTCCGGTGTGGTGGTGTGGTGGTGTGGTGGTGTGGTGGTGTGGTGGTGTGGTTGTAAATGAACCCTGAGTGGAAAAGAGCCTCCTTCCTTCCTGAGGTGGTTGGGATGGGTCCTGGGACTAGATGGTTGACTTTTATCAAATGCTAATAGAGGCACAAAGCACTTTCTCAGTAGAGGGAGTGTAATTCAAGACATAATTCAATATCATAATGGCTGGTTTATCTCAATTAAGTCCGATGTGTGCATAGAGGTCTTTCTCATGGTGGGTGTATCGGAAACAAACATGGAGCTCTGAGCTGGGATCCAGACCCAAGAAAGACACAACATTTCTTTGCAACTCTGCTTCCCTTTTAGGAAGTGATGGGTCAGGGACACCGCAAGGAATATCAGTGGGCGGTCTGCAGGAGTCCTTGGCTTTAGGTTGGCAACACACTTGTTAGTTGGTGTCAAGTCCAGTCAAGTTAGCTCTGACTTCTGGTCAGAAGAGTGCATTACCTGGTTCTACAGATCATCTTCATGATTATGGCTTTGCTTGGGTCCACTATTGTGGCCACCGTGTAGTTTGCATGCCTTGCAACCCAGTGGCCTCACTTTCCAGCACCCCTCACACTATATTATGTTGTGATCCACTGGGTTTTCACCAGGTAATTTCCAGATGTTGATCACCAGGCATTTCTTCCTCATCTGTCTTTGTCTGGAAGTTTCACTGAAAGCTGCTCACTTGGGGTGCCCGTCGGTATTTGCAGTATCAGTGGCATAGCTTCCACCATTGGAACAACACGCAAGCCACAGTATGACAAACTGACAAATAGATGGTGGTACACAGTTTTAAAAATAATTGATACATTTTTTAGCCATATTACAAAATAGTGGGGTTTTGGCTTTTCTTTGAAATCTAGGAGATCTGTTACTATAGTCCTTGCATCCCAATATGGCAGCAATTGGATGGGGCTGACTAGCGCTTGCCATATTTGGTGAGCTGTGTACAGGCTCTTCAGTTTTGTCCGTTTCCACCCCTCTCTATTAGTGACTTGTGGCCTCCAGTCTTCATTCCTGTCTTTTCTGCTTCCTTTGTTATCGTTTGCAATTCTTGTATTGCATGAATTCTTTTAGTTTAATAATCTAGGATTTGTGTGAATTTAATAGAATCTGGAATTCTCTGAGTAAAAATACTTTCCTGTGTAAATATTTCAGGGACCTAAACCTATTATTCTTCTACTAACAAATATAAGATCCCCTTGATATCATTTATTTAACAATGACATTTTGCAAATCCACTGTGCCCAAAGTGCTGGCATACATTGGAGCTACAATAATGAACATAATAAATTCCGATCTTGCTCCGCAGACTTTACAGAATGGGAGGCAGAAAATAAACAAGCAAAATGACAAATTGATGTTAATAAAATTAACATCTGTGATCACTGCAGTTTAATAAGAGAGCAGAGGTTTATGAAAATAAAAGTACAGGAGGGAACAGCTTTAAGCTGAGGGATTGTCAGTTTAAGCTGAGAATCGGAGACTTAAAAACCAAAAAACAAACCCCAAGACAAAGATAGGTGTGGCTTGTTATCAGTGCGTGAGGGAAAAGGAGTGTGGAAAAGGGAGAAGCTGAAAAGGTAGACAGGGGATAGATTAGCAAAGCTTTGTTTGGCGTGACTGAGGGTCCAGCTTGAGTTTTCACAACTTTTGAAATAATTGGATGGTACCATAAGGAGTTCTGGTGTGGCGCTGTGGGTTAATGCGTCAGACTGCAAAGCCATTTGAACTGCAAAGTCCGCGGTTCAAGCTCACCAGCTTCTCCTCGGAAACCCTATACAGGTTCACTATGAGTCGGAACCGACTCCATGGCACACAACAACAACAACAACCCACGATAGACAGGTTTCAGTGGAGTTTCTAGATCAAGACTAGGAAGGAGTTGGCAATATATAGCTTTAAAAAAAAAACAAAAAAAACCCTGGTGAAAATCTTACAAATGACAGCAGAATGTTGTCTGATACAGTGCTAAAAGATGAACCCCTTAGGGTGGAATGCACTCAAACTCTGACTGGGCAGGAGCTACCGCCTCAGGATTGAGTTGACCTTAATGGCGTGGATGGAGTCAAGTTTTGGGGACCTTCATTTGCCAATGTGGCATGATTCAAAATGAGAAGAAACAGTTGCCAATAATCAGAATGGAGAGTGTAGAAAATATGAATTTAGGAAAAGTAGAAGTTGTCAAAATGAAACAGAAATACGTAAGGATCAATATCCAAGGCATTAAGTGAGCTGAATTGATTGAGTCTACTATGCTGGGAATGAATAATTGAAGAGGGATGACATCATACTCATCGTCAAAAAGAACATTCCAAGACCAGTCTTACAGTATAATACTATCAGTGATAGCATAATGCCAACATGCCTACAAGGAAGACCAACTACTACAACTATTATTCATATTTATACATCAACCACTGGTGCCAAAAATGAAGAAATTTAAGATATTTTACCGAGTTTTCATTTAAGATGTGCTAATAACTACTGGTTACATGATAGAATTTTGAAGGACCAACCATTCTTTCTCACCAAAGCTTGTTTTCAACAATGTAAATCATGACTGTATATGTGGATGTTGCTGGATGGAATGCACGGGAATTAAATTGACTACATCTCTGGGAAGAAATGATGGTGACAGTCAACATCATCAGTCAGAACAAGGTCAGGATCCACTATGGAACAGAACGTCAATTACTCACGTGCAAGTTGACATTGAAGCTAAAGAAAATTGCAACAAGTCCACGGATGTCAAAACACAACCTTGAGTATACCCCACCTTAATTTAGAAACTGTCTCAAGAATAGATTTGACTCATTAAACACTAATGACCAGAGACCAAAGGAGTTGTGGGTAACGTCGAGAACATCATATTTGAAAAAAAAAAATAAAGTTTATTTAAAAGATTGAAAAGAAGAAAAGCCCAAAATGGAATGCCAGAAGAGACTCTGAAACTTATATTTGAACATAGAGTAGCTAAAGCAAATGGGGGAAAAAAACAAAAACAAAAACATATAACATAAAAGAGTTGGGCAGAAGATTTCAAAGCACATCTCAAGAAGACAAAGTATTATAAAGAAATCAGCAAAGACCTGTAGTTAGATAATCAAAAGCAAAGAACACGCATAGTTCTTTGTTTCTCAAATGGAAAGAACTGAATTAAAAATCCAAGCCTTGACTTGCAATATTGAAGGAATCTATGGGTGTGAAATATTGAACAACGTGGGAAGGTGAAAGGAATACACAGAATCCCTATACCAAAAAGTATTGGTTGACATTCAACCATTTCAGAAGATAGCATATGATTAAAAAGTGATGGCATTGAAGGAAGATATCCAACTTGTACTAAAGACACTGATGAAAAACAACTCTTGAACACAAACTTTTTGCTTCCACTGGAATCCCATTGGAGATGTTTCAACAAATGGATGCAATGCTGGAGATGCTCACTTGTCTGTGCCAAGAAATTTGAAAGACAGCTATTTGGCCAACTGACTGGAATGGAATTTGTGCTCATTTCAAAGAAAGATGATCCATCAGCCTGCAAGATGATTGTAGAAGATCCTCAATGTCACATGCAAGGAAAATTTTGCTGAAGATAATTTAAAAAATGGTTGTAGCAGTACATCAATAGGAAACTGCCAGATATTCAAGCCAGAGTAAGAAGAGGACATTGAATGAGGGGTACCATTTCAGGTACCAGATGGATCTTCACAGAAAGCAGAGTAAATACCAAAAAGATGTTTCCCTGTTTTTTAATTGTCTATGCACAGGAGTTTGACTATGTAGACTGTAATAAATTATATACAACATTGTGAAGAGTGGGCATTCCAGAACACTTAATTGTGCTCTTGTGAAATCTGCACATACACCAAGAGGTGGTCTTTCAAACAGAACAAGGGACTACTGTATGGTTGAAAATTAGGAAAGGTGTGATTCAGTCTGTATGCTGAGCAGATAATCTGAGAAGCTGGACTGTATAAACAACAAGGCATCCAGATTGGAAAAGATTCATTAACAACCTGTGATATGCAGATGACTCAAACTTGCTTGTAGAAAGAAGAGAGACCTTGAAGCATTTACTGATGAAGATCAAAGACTACAGTCTTCAGTATGGATCCCACTTGAATATAAAGAAAACAAAGATGCTTAAAATTGGACCTATAAGAAAAAATATCATGCATGGAGAAAATATTGAAACTGTTCGGGATTTAATTTTGCTTGAATCCACAGTCATTGATCATAGACTTGGAGTTGAGAAGTCAAATCTCATATTGCATTCTGCAGGTTTGCTTCAAAAGACATCTTAAAAATGTTAGAGAGCAAAGTTGTCACATTGAGGACTGTGGGAACGTTAGGCATTGAATAAGGAAGACTGAAGAATGATGCCTTTGAATTATCCTGTTGTTGAAGAATATTGAAAATGATCGTGTACTTCCAGAAGAATGAACAAATCTGTGTTCTATAGCCACAATGCTCCTTAGAAGTGAATTTTGTGAAAGTTAATTTCATGTACTTTGGCCATGTTATCAAGAGGGACCAGTCCCTGTAGAAGGATACTATGCTTGTCAAAGGAGAGGATCAATGATAAAGATGAAGATATTCAATGAAATAAATGGAAACAGTGGTCACAATAATGGGCTCAAACATGGCAACTGTTGGGAGGATGGTGCAGGACAGGGCAGTATTTCATTTTGGGGTCAGAGTTACTGTACCAAAAATAAAGGGTCAATGTTCAACCAATTCAAGAGGTAGCATATGATCAAGAACCAACGGTAATGAAGGAAGAAGTCCAATGTGCATTGAAAAGCATTGGCAAAGAACAAGTCTCCACGTATTGATGGAGCACAAATTGAAATCTTTCAACAAACTGATGCAGCACTAGAGGCACTCACTCATCTGTGCCAAGAAATTTGGAAAACAACTACCTGCCTAAATGACTGGAAGAGATCCATATCTGTGCCCATTCCAAAGAGAGGTGACTCTATTGAATGCAGAAATCATCAAACAATACAATTAATATCACATGCAAGTAAAACATTTATAAAGATAATTAAAAAATGGCTGTAACAGTACATTGAGTGGGAGCTGCCAGAGGTTCAAGCTGGATTCAGATGAGGATGTGGAATGAGGGGTATCATTGGTGACATCAGATGGATCTTAGCTGAAAGCAGAGATTACTAGAAAGATGCTTATATGTGCTTTATTGGCTATGCAATAGCTTCCCACTGTATTGATCACGACAAGCTATCGACAACATTGTGGAGAATAGGTACTCCAGGACACTTAATTGTGCTCATGAGGAACCTGTTCATGAACCAAGAAGCCTTCAAGTCAATTCTGACTCTTAGTGACCCTGTGCACAAAAGGAGATACTGCAACATCCTCACAATTTTTATGTTTGAGCCCATTGCTGCTGCCACTGAGTCAATCCATCTCCTTGGAGGTCTTCCTCCTTTTCACAGACACTCAGCTTTACCAAGCATGATGTCCTTCTCCAGGGACTGATCCTTCCTGATAATGTGTCTGAAATAAGAAAGATGAAGTCACACCATCCACACTTCTAAGGAGCATTCTGGCTGTACTTCTTCCAACACAAATTTGTTCATTCTTCTGGCCATCCATGGTACTTTTAATGTTCTTCTCCAACACCATAACTCAAATGCATCAATTCTACTAAGGTCTTCCTTATTCATTGTACATGTTTCACATGCATATGAGGCTCTTGAAACTATCTTTAATTGGATCAGGCACATCTTCATCCTCAAACTTGTGCAGCAGATTTACTTAATACAATACGTCATTTGATTTCTTGACTGTTGCTTCCATGAGTGTGGCTAGTGGATCCAAGTCTTTGCCAACTTCACTTTTTTCTTTTTTTATTGGTGCAGTGGTGAGGATTTTTGTTTTCTTTACATTGAGGTTGAAGTAATTGATTTCACCAGTAAGTATTTTAAGTCCTCTTCACCTTCAGCAAGCAAGGTTGTATCTTCTTCCTCCACTCCTGATACCATGTTCTTCTTCATATAATCCTGTTTCTCAGATTATTTGCTTAGCATACAGATTGAATAAGTATGCTGAAAAATTACAATTCTGGCACACAGTTTACCTTATTTTAAACCATTCATTGTCCTCTTGTTCTGTCTGAACACTTACTCTTGGTCTATGTACAGATTCCTAATAAACACACAGAATACCCATCCTCTGTGATGTTGTCCTTACCTTGTCATAATCAATATAGTGGAAAGTCTTTACATAGTCTATAAACCACACATACACATCTTTATGATAATCTCTGCTTTCAGCCAGCATCCATATGACATCAGAAATGATATCCCTCACTCCACATCCTTATGAATCTCCCTTGAACCTCTTGCAGTTCCTTGTCAATTTACTGTTGTAGCCATTTGAAAATTATCTTTAGAACAATTTTACTTTCATGTGATATTAATAATATTGTTCATTGATGTCCACATTTCATTGGATCACCTGTCTTTGGAATGGGCACAGATATGGATCTCTCCCAATCAGTTGGGCAGGTAGCTCTCTTCCAAATTTCTTGGCATAGATGAGTGAGTGCCTCCAGTGCTGCATCAATTTACTGAAACCTTTCCCATGAATTCCTGGAGACCTGCTCTTTGCCAATGCCTTCGGTGCACCTTGGACTTCTTCCTTCAACACCATTGGCTCTTGACAATATGCTATCTCTTGAAATGGCTAACAGCAACCATTTTGTTTTGGTGCAGTGACTGTGCATAGTCCATCCATCTTGTTAGATTCTTCTACAATGGTATGCATTCCTGGCTAAGGGACATTTAGCAGCACCCTGGTGGGTGCTTGTGGAAGTGGATTGAAGCCAGTCTGCAGGAAGGGAAGAAGGAATGGCTGACAAGAAGTCAGTGACAAACAGGAAGCAAACACTATTATAAAGTCAAGTGTCCCCTGTAGAGTGTGTTGGACAGCTTAGTGCAGCTACTGTCCCGTTGCTTACTGAGCCCCCCTAGGTACTCTATTAGTTCTCGGAGTCTTGGGTTAGAGATGTGGAAACTGAGAGCAATGATTGGGAACCACCTTTGGGAGGTACGCTCTGAAGACAGCAGTGAACACAGGTGCTTATTACAATAATGAACTTACACCAGGACAGCTGGTGGAGGAGATTCCCAAGCCAAACTGTTCCTCCTGAAGCTACCATCCCTCCCCATAGCTTTGACTCCTCTTAGACTTGGGGTACAAAGCAATTCTCTCAGTCAAGTTACCAAAGGCGACGGCCGTCAGCCTGACTGCTTTTTCTTGGGATTTCACACTGGCTTCTAGAATTTGTACACCCTCTTGCTTTTCGTTGCAAGCACGTACCGCCAGAGACTTGTATCCCCCTTAGAACCATAAATGCTCTAATGGCTGTAACTGGACGGCCCAATCATGACCAAACGTGATTATGCTCCACATAAAAATATAAAAGCTCATTTGAGTTGGGGCTCCCTGGGGGCCCGTTTCCTGCACTGTTATTGAAACCCCACATTCCTAACTTGGTGTGCCCTAATGTAAGAGCTTAGTGAGATTGAATTGCATAGACCGTGGAAAGCTCCAAGGACCCTAGGGTGGTAGTCTCCAATCTCCCCTGTCTCCACTGGGTGCTGGGGCCCCCAGCTGCCACCAGATTCTCTGGTAGCTCCACTCCTCCCAAGTTTCTCTTGCAATGATCCCTCCAGGTCATACTTCTCAGCCTGCTTTGCAATAGAATGTAGGACTGATGTCCCAGGGAGTTGGCCTGTACATTCCCTGCTGTGACCTCATGGGCCCTGGTGCATAACCCATGACCAAATGCATGAACAGCCCTGATTGTTGCAGGACACCTGTCCCTTCTCATAACTGACTGTCACACACATTTGCCTCTTGAGCCTCACTTCTGTGCCCATCCCCACAGTTTTAGCTCCATCAAGTTGCCCGCCACCAATCTTCCCATGCTTCACGCTGTCTATGTCCTGGCTCCCCATCAGGTCTGCTGGGAATATCAGTTTCAGTCTTCCTCACTCATTCCCACACGTGCCTTAGCTTCAGCTTAGACACCATGCTTTCCCCGTATACACATTCCTTACCCAGGAGCCTGGCCAAGCTCTCCCGTTCTGAATTACTGAGAACTTCTGAATTACCCTGATAGTCCAGCACCCCATTACCTGCTCATCTAGATGCTCAGCAGGTGGGATTCTCATGTCTCCTTTGTCTCTCTCTCTCCAGGACTGACTCATGAGCATCTTTGATTATCCCTGACTGAATTAAGTAGTCAATGCTGAAAGAATAACAAGTCTTTGTAAAGTTACAGACAAAAGGGAGGGAACACAAAGGTAGTTACAGGCAAAGGAAGGCATATGACCCCATCAGCATGGTGGTAAATACATGGAAAGTGGTTATTCAAGCATTGTACCACTTAATCCCTATAAACCCCCATGTGAGAAAGTCCATGCCCGCATCTCTCCCTCCATCTCTCTTCTACATAAAGAGACAAAGCAGGAAGGGAAGTTAAGGTGACCAGTGCCACATACACAGTAAGTGGACAGGGTCAGCCTTTTAATCTAGATTTATGAGACTTCTGTCTAGTAGCATAGTGGTTATGTATCTGGCTGCTAACCTCAAGGTCAGCAGTTCGAAACTACCAGCTGTTCCGTGGGAGGAAGATGAGATTTTCTGCTCCAATAAAGATTTACAGCCTCAGACACCCTATACAGGGTCACTGTGAGTTGGGACCGACTTCATGGCACATCATCACCACCATCTAGTACTTTCCTGAACTTCCCGTGTGGTGCTTTACGATTATCACTGGACTGTAAACCACAAGGTTGGTAGTTCAACCCCACCAGCCACTCCTTGGAAACCCCTTACAGGATCACTATGAGTCAGAACTGACTCAACAGCTCTTAACAACAACAATAACAACAGCTAGTATTTTCCTAGAGCGGCCATGACGAAATAACAAAACCAATGTGGCTTCGAAAGGCAGAGATTTCTTTTCTCCTGGTTCTGAAAGCTAGAAGCATGAATTCAAGATGTGTTTGGCAGAGCTACATTCTTGCTGAAGGTTCTCAAAGAGGACCTTTACTTGTCCCAGCTTCTGGTGGCCCAGATGTTTCTTGTTTGATGCAGCATCACTGTGATTGCCTCCTTTATCTTCCCCATGGCCTTCCTCAATCCCATCTATATCTCTTCTTCTTTCATCTGTGAAATCGTCAGCCCTAAAGAAATTAAGCCCTCTTTCAGGTGGTGCAATCAATTGGGCATCTGAACCCACCCACTGGCTCCATTAATGAAAGTCTGGCAAGGTGCTTCTGTAAAGTTCATACCCAAGAAAACATTACAGGAAGGTTCTACTCTGTAACATGTGGAGACGCCATAAGTCAGAATTGATTCAATGCCTTTGAGTTCTTTGTTTGTCTAATGACCTCAGCTTAACTGATGAATTTGCAGGTACTAGGGGTTAAGGAGCTCTGGTAGTGTAGTGGTTACGAATCGGGCTGCGAACCACAAGGTCAGCAGTTCAAAACTACCAGATGTTCCACAGGAGAAAGATGAGGCTTTCTGTTCCAGTAAAGATTTACAATCTCGGAAACCCTGTACAGGGTCACTATGAGTCAGAACCGACTTCACCGCACATAACAACATATCCTTTTGTGTGTGTGTGTGTGGTAGGGAGGTGGGAGTGGGACACAATTCAACACAACAAAAACTCCATCTCCAAATCCATAGTATGATCAGCGTATGAGAAACGTATGACACAAAATTCTAGGACCCCCTTCTAAAGAGTGTGAAAGTGGGGAAGGCTCTGAAGTGAGAGTCGAGGTCTAGTGTGCTGCTATAGATACTTTCAGAAGCCTGGACAAGTCACTCCTGAACCTCTTCATGATCTGGCCTCGGTTTCCTCATCTGAAGTGAAAGGGCTGGAGAAAGTGGGTGTTGGATCAGCTGATTTCAATGCCCTTGTTGTTGGGTGCCATCGATCTAGTTCTGACCCATAGTGAGCCCATCTGATGGAGTAGAATGCCACAGAGGGTTTTCCTGGCTGTAATCTATCTTTACTGGAGCACAATGCCAGGTTTTTTTCTCCCATGAAGATGCTGGGTAGATTTGAACCACTGGCTTTTCAGGTAGCAGCCCTGTACTTACACATTGAGTCACCAGTACGCCTTTCAATGCGCTTACAGCTCCAAAGAGATTCTGAAATTATGCACACTTTAAGGGGGGGAAATAACTAAACATATATTTTGAAATTCAATGATCGAGGCAACAGCTGTCAACGTGAGATTTTGCTCTACGTCTTAAAAATAGATCTCACCAAAATATGTGAAAATACACACACACAAGACACCAAAATTGTATCTTGTGTGTGTGTGTGTGTGTGTGTGTGTGTGTAAGTTTGTAGGCGGGGGCTTCATGAAGTTCATGAATAAATTCCGTTATCTTTTAAGTTTACTTTTCCACTAATTTTTGGAAGCCCCCTCATATGTTCACATGCATATGAGTTCATGATCTGAAAAAGAGCAAACGTGGTCACAGTTTTTAAGACCGTTGCCCACACTTAAGTTCTTAGGAAAGACTAAATGACCCATTGGTGTGGCCGTTGTAGACCCCATGTGCGTGGCTAGCTGATTCTGGTCTGGGTTCCTGTGTGATTCTTCCCTGATTCGAAGAAGCAAATCAGTTCAGAATGGGATGTTCTCAGTCATGAAGGACAGGAGGTGATGTTGAAGAAGCCTAGAGGAATTGGAAAAGAATGCAGGACAGAGTTACAACAGATACACTGACAATAGCCAACAAAGGACACTTCTAATGGGTAACAACAGTACCACCCTCACTTTATGCTTTGTGCAACAAGAGTGACAGTTACAATTTTAAAAGAATATATTGGTTAAATAGCTCATTAGTAAGTTGGGTATGGTTTCTTCTGTAACAAAAGTTCTTTCTGACAGAAGGACTGTATTGATTGTTCCACATTTAAAACACACACACTCCAACAGTGTGCTGACTCTTCTGTTGGTAATGGTGAGCAGTTCTTGCTCTCATAGAGTTTACAATCTCATTAGGGAATATGTTAGAATAATTTCTATCAAAGATGTCCACGTCCTGATCCCAGAAACTCTGAGTATAATACTTGACATGTTCAAAGGGGCTTTTCACATAGGAAGGATCCTGAGAAGGGAGAACCACCCTGGATTACCCAGGTTGAGTCCAATGTAATCACAGCATCCTTAAAAGATGGAAAAGGGAGCAAATGAGTCCAGAGACTTTGAATATGGAGGCAGGGGCCATGCATCAAGGAATGCGGGCAGTCTCTAGAAAACCAACACAAACCAAAGTAGAACTGCCTCAGAGCAGGGTTTTCCAAGCGGCCATCTTCAGAGACACAGTCTGCCACAACTTTCTCTTGTATAGGTTTCTTCCACTGACCATTTTGGTTAGCAGCTGGGGACTTTTAACCCCTGTGCCACAGGGCTCCTTAGATGGTCTGGTGTTGTAGGTGCCGAGGAGTCTGTTCCAACTCACAGCCACCCTGTGTAGGGTTTCTGAGGAGCGGCTGGTTGGTTTGAACTGCTGAACCACCAACTTTGTGCTTATCCTACAGCGCTACACCAGGGGTTCTAGAGGGTCTGTAGAAGCTGTAAAAGGCACGGAAGCAGACTGCCCCTCGAGCCTCCAAAAGAGACACAGCTCTGGAACACTTTGACTTGAGCCCATTGAGAAATTTTGATCATGTGACCTTCAGAACTATATGATACTTCTATTTGTGGTGTTTTAGTAATTAAGTTTAGGGTAACTTGAATCAGACCTTAATTAGACTACTGAGAAGTAAATACAGAATAGTACCACGTGGGCAGTGATGGGAAGGAAGACAACAGAAAGGAGCATGCGTGATGAGATCCAACAGGCGTTTCCATCCAGGATTCAGAGAGGCTTCACCTAAGGGAAGGGGGTATTGGTACCTCAGAAGAGGTGCAGATTCAGAGGAAATTCCATGGAGAGAGTATTCTTTGTGTGAGGGCCCTAAGCAGGGAAGGAATATGGCACATTTTCAGAAGTGAGGGAAGACCAGAGACTGACCCCACAGGGTATGAGGAGGAAATGGTCCAATCTCAGCCTGAGCAATGTCTCTGGGGCTAGACTAGGCATAACCTTTGGGAGCTGACTTAAGGATTTTGGTTCTTCTCACAAACGGGAATATTTGGGGTGGTTTTAAGCTTTAGTGACACTTCCTCAGGCGTATGCCATTCCATAGGCACTTGTCATGTATGGCTACGTCAAGTACAGTAAATGAAAATCGAATCCTTTTTCAAAATCATCTCCTTTGTCACAGTAATCAATTCCACATGTGGGTACTTCATAATCCCACAAACCCACCACCATCACTCGAGTCCAACTTAGAGCCACCCCACATAGCGTTTCCGAGACGAAATCTTTTTGGGAGCAGACAGCCTCACCTTTCTCTCACAGAGCGGCTGGTGGGTTTGAATTGCTGACCTTGTGGTTAGCAGCCCAATGGCTGACCATGGCACAAATACAGTATGTTTCCTGCACTGCCCCAAATTCTTTTGGTTGGAGTTGTTTTAGAAGGAGCATCCAGACTGCATAGCAAAGCATGCGCTGGGGCGGGCAATCAGGTTAGGAAGTGGGTTAGGAAGAAGCTGCCTAATGTTCCTAGTAAGATTCTTCAGTAATACAGTTCAAGATGGTGGCAGTGGAGCTAAAGATAAGTGGATAGGTTTCAAGCCTCTTTAGAAGGTAACTATGGATTTTGATGTTCACATATTCTCAAGTTTGAACTGCACTTGGGTGCTTCCTTAGACACTTGTCCTAAAACGAGTTTAAGTTTATTTAGCAGCCTCAGTTTCCCCACCTATGTGTGTTAATAATATTTATGTCAAAAGGGATAACATAGTGTAAAACGCTTGCTTAGTGGGTATTCAATCAAGGGTATGTCTCACAGCTTTTATACATCTCTTTCTTAAAAATGGAATCCTGGTGTGGCTCTGTGGGTTAATGCGCTGGACTGCAAAGCCGTGTGAACTTCAAGGTCGATGGTTCAAGCTCACTATCTGCTCCTTAGAAACCCTATACAGAATTGCTGTGGGTCGGAATTGACTCGATGGCACTTAACAACAACAACAACAACTTAAAATAATCTTTTGAATGTTGGTAAGAAGAGGGAACTTGAATCGTAAACACCTGCTGCCAGGTGAGCAGTTTTGCTCCAGAAATGGAGCCTTTTCAGAGTGTCTGCTAGTGAGGTAGCCAAGTCCTTACTCTAGAACTACCTTTTGGAGTGAAGGTCACTGGGAAAGGTACAGAGGGAGAAAGTCGTATGCAGAAAACGAGCAATTCCATCCCCACCATGATGGCAGGGCGCCCAAATGGAGCTATTTTGTAGTCAGAATACCACGGAGGACCACACTAGGAGAGCGAGCTTGGGGGAGGCAAGGAGAGAAGTGTGCCATCCATGTAGAGAAGATAATTGAATCCATGGGAGGTCGACTGGGGCTCATTTCACACGGAACCGTACAATAGCACAGGGCTCGTTCCAAGACAATATGGGCCTTCAAAGAGAACCGCTAAGAGGAGCACATTTCTATATTAAGGGCACAACATACCCTAAGTGAGACACACTGATATGCTTCTCCTTCCCAGCCACAGCCTGGAAGGAGCCATAAAAGAAATGAAGTATATTCGCCTTGCTAACACAGTTTCTATTACATATTCATAAACCATTTTGTGAAACTACAAGGGAAAGATTCAATTGTCTTGGAAGCTGATAATGGCCAAACAGCCATACAGAAAGCAGGCAGCATGTTATGGAATTAGCTGCACAATGAATGAAATGCAACGCCTATAATAAACCCATTCAGATATAAATTATGGCAGAGTAGATGCAATGTTTGTTAAGCAATAAAGCTTGCCACCCTACATGGGAAATTGAATGGGATTTATCAGAAAATATGGCAGAGAATGCACTATGAATCTGGCTTCCAAGCTGGGTTTAATCAAACCAACCCAGAAAGCAAGTTCCCAGGAACAGAAAACGATGATAGTGAGGGGTCCTAAGGTCTTTTGTACCCCTTGACCTTAATACCCTTGGTCTCAAGTGAGTGGAAAGAGGACGTTAGTATCTTGCAAACTTTTGTTTGAATGTTTTTCCTTTGAGAATTACTAAAATGTCGTATTATGAGGTGTCTGCTTGTAGTAACCTGATGCATAACAGAAATAAACACTGCCCAAGCCTGCACTATCCTCAACATTGTTGTTAAACCCGGTCCCATTGCTGCTCGTACTGTCAGTCCATCTCCTTGGGGGTTCATCCTCTTTTTCTCTGATCCTCCACTTTATCTTCTCCAGGAACTGCACCCTCCTAATAACAGCTCTGGGCATACCAAATTTCACCCCCAACAGGCTTCCTGGTTAGACAAGGCAATTGTTGGATTCAGGAACACAGAATTTGTCTGAGAGACACTGGGCTCTTGATTTTCTATGGAAGTGGTTGAGGTTGTGGGTCCCCAGTGAGGCAGCTGCCTCGCAGACCGTACTCACGGAAGTTTTATTGGGTCTGTGAAGTGTGTGTGGCTCATTCTTTCAGAAGATTGCTCTTGAGTCTTCCGCATACTGGGCTAAACTAATATGAGGGCTCATTGTGTATTTACCTGCTGTAGTTGGGAGCTCAGGTTTATCTCTGAGTCTCCTTTCTGGGAAAAATAAAATGAAACCAAATAAAATAAAACAAGAATTAACCCAGCATGGTGCAGGCTTTGTGGTATTGTTACTTAAAAATAGTTTCAAGTATTTTATGGCTTTACAAGTTCAAGTCAATGTTTTTAGTGTATTGAGAACAATGAAAAATACCTTAGGAATGTATTATAGTCCCTGAGTTGGGTTAAGAGTGCTCAGAAGCCAAAAGGAATTTTCTGCCTGCTAATAACATTCCCTTACAATCTAATGAAATAATCTCCCTAAAGCCAAGTTTATGGCAAAAGCTGAATTCCCATTTACTGTTAAAAATAAAACAAACAAATGTCCTTTTTGGTCAGCTTGTCACTCAGTCTAGATAACACTAAACACGACTTTAGAGAGCAAAACTATATGACTTAATGGGCCCATTGTGAAATTTGGGGGATACTGATTGTTAGCAACTTTCCATGAAGTAACTAGAGGATTTGAATTTGACAAGTTTCAACACATTCCCAAGAAGTCTTATAAAGCATACCTTTGGAGTTACTGCTGATGACTTCATCCACAGCATCCTTATTTATCTGCATGGATACATAAATGTGTCTATATGGAGTCCTGGTATGGTTCTGTAGGATAAGCCCTGGACGGCTAACCCCAAACTTAGCAGTTCAACCCCATCAACTGCTCCTTGGAAACCGTAGACAGTATCTCTATGAGTGGGAACTGACTTAGTGGCACTTAACAACAATCAGTGTATTCACACATATATACATATACATATATATTTGTGTATAATACATGTATACATATGTGTGTATAGATATACACCATGCATGTAAATTTGTGTGTATATGTATACATGAGTATATATATGTGTACCTATATGAATCCACTAGATGAATTAGATATTTACAAAAAGCTGGGTATTTACAGAAAGACTGGAAAAACAAGAAACTCAATTCTCAAAAAGTTCTAATAAAACATTTCTTACCTGGCCTCATTAAAATCCATTCACCCTTCTAAAATTAAGGTGAAATAATTACAGTGAACTTGGAAAGGTAACTTGGAAAGCAACAGGGTACTGAAATAGAAAAGAAAGAAAAGAAATGTCCTCCCTGCATGGCACCTAAGAGCACAGTGCCAACAACCAACATTTATCCGATTCTCATCTCTGCTATTATTTATTTCTCACCCAAACCAACCAAACAAACAGAAAAACAAAACCAAAAGACCAGTGAATCCAGGATCTCTAGTGCCTTTTGGCAAGCAGCCCTGAAAGCCTAATGGATTACCAGCTGGTTTGCTAACTGCACAAAAGTAGTTCAACTCATCAGTCACTCCGCTGGAGAAAGATGAGGCTTTCTGCTCCGGTAAAGATTCACAGCCTCAGAAACCCTACAGGGCTGCTGTGAGTCGGAACCGACCCTGTGACGCTCAATCAACACTACCAACAATAACATTTAGCAGGGAAGGAAATCCAGGGAGCTGAATTCAAAGGGGCTGAACACATTGGGGTGACTATGTCCTGCCTGAGAAGTCTTATTGAGCTTCTCAGAGCAAAATATGCAGGCAAATCCCTAGACCCCTCCTCTACCCACTCTTCACCATCCTGTGGACTCCACAGAGGCTAAAGTGTGAAGGGCACAGGGTGAACTCCCATACTGCTAAGGATGCCCTTTGATGTCACTAAAGTCAAAACTTGTATTGGTTAGAACTGAAAGTGGGCCACCCCTAGCTGGGAAGTGATTAGAGAGAGGGGCTTCTGGAAAGGGTTTGAGTCAGCCAACCAACAGAGTCCAGCACTCACAGAGGAACATATAATAATTTACAAAATCTCAGAGCTTTACTAGTGACCAGCAGAACAGGAAAGGCCGGAAGCAGACTTCAAAGTGGACTTTCTTTTCACTACATCTAGCAATCTGAATTGTAGTAGAAACATTTTCTCTTTCTTCCAGCTCAAAATTATACCTCTGCTAAAGAAAGGAAGTTTCATGAAACTAAGCAATACTGTGCATGAGTTAACTGTTAATTGCGAGTGTGTAACAATTGGCACCTTCAACGTAACAGATATTACAATGAATTGGATATAAATTGAATAGACTCACAAATTGAGGGTCTCCAAGACTTAATTTATGGTTTTGAATTAGGGTAGCTAACCTGGATACCTGAGCAGAATTTCTGAACAATGGTTTTTATGAAATGACTAGATGAGACTAGATGTTAGGGTTTATTTTTAAAGCCTTCTTAGGGAGTCCTGTAAGGAGCTCTGGTAGCATAGTGGTTATGAATCGGGCTGCTAACCTCAAGGTTGGTAATTTGAAACTGCCAGCTGTTCCGTGGGAGAAAGATGAGGCGTTCTGCTCCCATAAAGATTTACAGCCTTGGAAACCCTGTACAGGGTCACTGTGAGTCAGAACCAACTCCATGGCACATAACAACAACAACAGGGGAGTCCTATAAGGAGCTCTGGTAGTGTAGTGGTTACGAATCGGGTTGCTAACTTCAATGTCGGCAGTTTGAAACTACCAGCTCTTCCGCAGGAGAAAGATGGGGCTGTCTGCTCCCGTAAAGGTTTGCAGCCTCAGAAGGAACTCCATGGTACTTAACAACAAGGGAGTCCTGGTGTGGTGCTGTGGGTTAATGTGCCAGGCTGCAAAGCCCTTTGAGCTGCAACGTTGGCAGTTCAAGCTCACCAGCTGCTCCTTGGAAACCCTATACAGGGTCACTATGAGTTGGAACTGACTCGACGGCACTTAACAACAAGAACAAGCTATAGAGGTTTGTGTGTCAAACTCACCAGTCACTCCTTGGAAATTCTATACAGGGTCATAAGAATTGAAAGTCTACAGCTCTTAATAACAACAACAACAGACCCTATAGACGCTACTTCTAGTTGAAAACTTGAATGTGCATCAGAACCCTATAGAATACACTTTATAGTATATTCTATTGCTTCTTCTGGCATCCTGGTGTGGGGCTGCTGTATTACCACTTTGAACTGTAAGGTCCCTTTGAACTGTAAGATCAGCAGTTCAAACTCACCAACCATTTCTTAGAAAAGCTATACAGGGTCTCTGAGTTGGATCTGACTCAACAGAGCCAAACACCAACAGCAGTGCTTCTTCAAGAGGCAGGTGAACCTGTATAATAGTGAGTGTGTAACTAGGGGATCAGTAGTCTCCCCTCTCCTTCAGAAAGATCAGAACCTGAGCCTGAGGTTCAAATTGTAAGAGCAAGAAAAGGTATGGTTTCCTTTGTAAATCTCTTTATGTCGATCCAACATTGTTGTTGAGTATGAACACAGACTGTTTGGGATGGATGTCGTTCAATTTCCCTGATTCATTATGGCCGTGTCCCACGGCACAAACTCTTCCTTGTAGTATGGGTTCAGAAGAAAAGGAGACAAAGGAGTTTAAAAAGAAAACATTCAGGCTAAGCACATGCCTCTAAGATAATACAGAAATGGAAGAAAAAAATGTTACATCCCATATCTGACTCACAGAACACAAGGGCTCTGTTTACTAACCTCTGGTTGGGATAGGAACTTTTTCAGTATTTCTGTTATCTATTGCTATACAATAAAATCACCCTAAAATTGAGTGATTTGAAACAGCAGTCCTGGGTCCACAAGTTCAGTAAAGTTTGGTGTGGGTAAATTTTCTCTGTTCTATGTGACATTGTGATGTGGCTGGGTTTATCTGGCAGCTCATAAGGGGCACCAGAGAGATGATTGGTTCTGTGTCTCCACATGGGCTCTCGTTTCTTTTCTTTTTTCATTGTTATTGTGAATTCAGTGAAGGTTTATAGACCAGATCGGTTTTCCATTCAACAATTCTTAGACATTTTGTTTTATCTCGTTAATTGCAATCCCCATAAAGTGGCATCACCCATCCTACTTTCTCCCCATTTTTCTGTCTCCATTCCCACTGCTTTCCTAACTCTTCTGAACCTTTATCCTTGGATGAATGCTACCTTTGGGATCTCAGATGGTTGACAATTCTGTGTTGCTTGTACCTCCCTAATATTATTGTTCCCTTTATGTTGTCGTTGTTAAGTGCCATGAAGGTGATTCCGACTCATCGTCACTATGTATAGGGTTTCCAAGAAGTGGCCGGTTTGTTTGAACTGCCAAATTTGTGATTAGCAGTCCAATGCTGACCCTACAGAGCCACACCAGGACCCATCACAGGACTGTCTACTGTTTGGCTTAAAATCGAGCCATGGTGGTGAGTTAATCTTCAAGCCTTAATGGTGGCTATGGTCCACAGTCTGGTAGTCCCTATTTGACCACTCAGCATGGTCTTTCCTTGTGGACTTTCTTTTGAGCGTCTTTTAATGGAAGCTGGATCCCAAGAGAATAGATACTACCAGTCTTCTTAAAGCCTAGGTTCTGGAACTATAAGCCAACCCAGATTCTAGGGGAAGGGAAATATGCTCCAACTCTGATTGCGAACACTGGCTTGGGCACACAGGAATAGACGGACTGTTGAGAGCCATCCTTGGAGTCCATGGATACACCCAACATCATCTCTTTGATGACTCTATTCATTCTTCAGGTTCATGGCCCTTACTACCCCAGAAACCTGTGCATCCTTCAGATGGACAGCAATGCAAGGTAGTGAGGCTCAGAGCAAGGGATTTAAAGCTTGATTTCTGAGTAATAGGCTTAGATCTCCCACTTGTTTCTATCAAATATTGGTCAAGTTACTTAATGGCTCATTGAGTAACTACTTTGGATTCACTGGTACCCAATAAGAATAAAGACCCTCGCAGTGCTTAACCCTATGGTATTTGGAGTATCTTACAGAGTTAATGCTTGTAAACCATTTAGGGTGGTACCCTGTACAGCATCAGCTCTCAGTAATATGGTCCCACACCTTTACCTTCCTCTAGCCTGGGCCCCTATTAAATTAGAATATTGAAATGCTGTAAGTGCTCAGTAAATATAGGAGGTCCTCAAAAAGTACATGGAAAAATGCCATTATCTTTTAACTCAATTTTTCCACAAACTCTGGAGACCTTCTTTGTGCATGAAATGAATGAATGATGGACCAGGTCTGTTGTTAGGTGCCGTCCAGTTGGTTTTGACTCATAGCAACCCTGTCTCCAACAGGAAGAAACGTCTTGGTCCTGTACCATCAGTGGGCTACATTTGAGTCCGTTGCTGCAGCCACTGTGTCAATCCATCTTGTAAAGGGTCTTCCTCTTTTTTCATTAACCTTCTTCTAATTTATCACGCATGCTGTCTTTCTCTAGGTGCTGGTCCTTCTGGTAACATGTTTAAAGTACAAGAGATGAAGTCTCCCCATCCTAGTTTTTAAGGAGTATCCAGCTATAGCTCTTCTAAGACAGATTTGTTTGTTCATCTGGCAGTCGATAATATCTTCAATATTCTTTGTCAACATTGTCATTTAAATGCTTCAATTCTTTCCCCATCTTTCTTGTTCATTGTCCGTCAGTCACATGTATATGAAGTGACTGAAGTTGCCACAGCTTGAATCAGACACACTTAAGTCCTCAAACAGACATCTTTGCTCTTTAACACTTTAAAGAGATCTTTTGTAGCTGATTTGCCCAATGCAGTGTGTCATTTGCTTTCTTGACTACTGCTTCCTTGGACATTGATTGTGGATCTGAGTAAGATGAAATCCTTGAGAACTTCAATATTTTCTCCGTTTATGATGATATTTCTAATTGGGCTAGTTGTGAGGATTTTTGTTTTCTTAATTTTTGGAATGATTCATACTGAAAGCAATAGTCTTTGATGCTTCAAGTTCTATTAACTTTCTGCAAGCAAGATTGTGTCATTTGCTTATCATAGGTTATTAATGAGTCTTGTTCCAATCCTGATGTTGTGTTCTTCTACATATTGGCCAGCGTTTAGGATTATAAGCTAATTATGTAGTCAGCATAAAGATTGAATAATTTTGCTGAAAAATTACAAGCTTAAAGCACAGCTTTCCTGATTTTATATCACACAGTATCCCCTTGTTCTGTTCAAACAACTGCCTCTTATTCTATGTATGAGCTCTGTAAGAACACAGTTAAGTGTTCTGGAATTCCAATTCTTTGCAGTTTTATCTATAATTTGTTATAATTCTTAAAATTGAATGTCCTTGCATAGTCAACAAAACACAAGTAAACACCTTTCTGGTATTCTCTGCTTTCAGACAAGATCCTTCTAGCATCAGTAATGAGATCCCTCATACCACATCCTCTTCTGAACTGAACTCAGGTTGAATTTCTAGCAGTTCCTGTTGATGTACTTCTGCAACCATTTTTGATTTATCTTCAGCAAAACTTTTCTTGAAGGTGGTTTGAATGATATTGCTTAATAATTTTTGCATTCTCTTGGGTCCCCTGTCTTTGGGATGGGCACAAATATGGATCTCTTCCAGTCTGTTGGCCAGGTAGCTGTCTTACATATTTCTTGGCACAGATGAGCAAATGCTTCTAGCATTTCACTCATTTGTTTAAAGTATCTATTGGTATTATGTCCATTTCTGAAGTCTTGTTTTTTGCCATTGCCTTCAGTGCAGCTTGGGTGTCTTCCTTCAATGCTATGATGTCTTCATCATACGCTACCTCCTGAAATGGTTGGCCATAAACCAATTCATTTTGGTTCAGTGACGCCATGCATCTACATCTTCTTTTGGTTCAGTGACGCCATATGCATCTACATCTTCTTTTGCTGCATCCCGTGCTGCTCAAGATGTTGCTCCTAGAATCCTTCAGTTTTGCAACTTGAAGCTTGATGTCCTTCTTCAGTTCTGTCTGTCTGAGATCCTGGACTACCACTGTCTTTAATTGTGCCTAACTGACAGCAAATATTTATCTTCAAACAGATATATAGAGTTGGAGAACTATATGTTCTGTTTATCCGAGACTTTTTGCACATACCCATTAACACATATATTCATTCATCTCTTCAACAAGTATTTATGGGGCAGTCTGAGTTAGATTCTCAGTGAAGTTCTAGAGATAGCCTGGTGAATAGACCATGCATAGTCCCTTCCCTCATTTTGCCACTTTACAGGATAATAAAAAGAGATGGGAAAAAAAAAAAGTAGAGAAGATAATATTTGTTTTCCAGAAATATATCATTTTCTGAGAGTGTCTAGTTGAGCCAGGCATGGGGGTGAGGGGATACAGATTTGTATTGGTTTGTCAGTAAAAGCTTTTGACAAGTTAGAATTTTAGCAGAGAACTAAAGGAGGAGAAAAATTAATCATTTTGCTATTTACAGATTGAATGTTATAGAAAGAGAAAGGAACAAGAGTGGCCTGTGGTAGAAATAAATGTATTGGGTTAAAAATACTTGCGTGCTACATTCTAGTGCCATATCCACTGCTGGCAAACCTTCTGAGTCCTGATGTGGCACTGTAGTATTAGCACTGGACCACAAGGTTGGTTTGAACCACAGAGTCAGTAGTTCAAACTCACCAGCCACTCTCTGGAAACCCTGTACAGAGTTGCTATGAGTCAGCACTGACTTGACAACACTTAACAACAACAACAGCCTGGTGAGCAAAACAAAGAGCAAGGCAGGACATGTAGGCAGGGACCACATGGTCCAGCGCCTTTAATTCACATTGTATGCTAAACGCAATGGAATGTCATTGAAGGCATTTAAGCATGAGATATAAAAATAACTTCCATTCCTTGGATTTCATCCTTAAACTATTTTGTTGCTGATAACCCCCAAATCTAGCCATTATCTTAACGTACTGAAAGTTCAGAAAAATCCTCTTTTGAGATTGTATGTGTGTATGTGATAATGTTGGTGGTCTGATAGAAGGAGGGATCTTTTTTCACAAGCCATGGAAATAAATTGGTATCCGTCATCTAACTCAAGATTGTCCAAAATTCCAAGTTTGCACTAGGAATGAAATGATAAGATGCTTAACAATGGTACTTATGTGCCATGGAGTCGGTTCCAACTCAGCGACCCTATACAGGATTTTCAAGGCTGTAGATCTTTACGGGAGCAGAAAGCCTCGTCTTACTCCCATGGAACAGCTGGTAGTTTCGAACTGCTGACCTTGAGGCTCGCAACCCGATTCATAACCACTGCACTATTGTTGTTGTTGTTACGTTCTGTGGACTGACTCACAATGACCCTGTACAGGGTTTCCGAGGATGTAAATATTTACAGAAGCAGAAAGTCTTATCTTTCTCCTGCGGAGCAGCTGGTAGTTTCGAACTACTGACCCTGAGGATAGCAGCCCTATTCATAACCACTAAGCTACCATAGCTCCTACGCTATGGTGGCCACTTATTTCATTATCACTGTGGCGTGATGCTGTAGGATAAGCACTGGGCCACAAGGTCTGTGGTTCAAACCCACCAGATCTTCCTCAGAAACCTTATACAGGGTTGCTATGATTTGGAACTGACTCAACAGAATTTAATGAAAACAACATGTGCTATGTACCAAAGTGCTTTACAAACATTATCAAGTTTGATTCTCATAGATAGTCAAGAAATGAGTTCTACAGTGTTAAGTGACAGCTCAAGATTATTCCACTGGAGGAGATTTGGGTTCAAATATCTTGTTTTTCTCTCTACAGCATGTTTCAACTGTCTGCTTATCTGTACTACCGCCCCAGTGAGTGCAGATAAATGGGGACTGAATCGCGGTAAGTTACAAGATGTTCTCCAGAACTTGCAGAAATCATAGGGTGGGAGGGCTGTACTAGTTTCCCAACAATACTCCTAATGAGCAATTTAATGATGAGTGGTGCACATGTGTGGGTGAGTCTGAAGCACAGGCT
Organism: Chrysochloris asiatica; assembly: GCF_000296735.1. Classification (NCBI taxonomy): domain Eukaryota; kingdom Metazoa; phylum Chordata; class Mammalia; order Afrosoricida; family Chrysochloridae; genus Chrysochloris; species Chrysochloris asiatica. The sequence goes on from NW_006408555.1 coordinate 9,416,489, forward strand.
GCTTTGGGCACACATTTGTATCATTGTTTGGCATTTGTATACATCATGAGATTTCCAAGATATTCCCCAAGAAAGCAGATGAACGACATGCCTTCAGTTTTATAGACTGGGGCCTGAGACAAGTTAAATAATGACCTCAAGTTGGCAATCAAAAGGATAGATGCATCTAAGATCCAAACAGAGAGATGGTATCCCATGACCTTCCGTGTAAATATTCAGTTATTTGACGTTCAGCTGAGTTCAGTATTCCCGGGAGGATTTTCTGGGTTATATACTTCATCAGTACCTCCTCAATATATTGGAAAACCATTAAATGCCTAAGGAGCAAAGATAACATAGTGGTTATGAGTTGGGCTGCCAACCTCAAGGTCAGCAGTGCGAAACTAGCAGCTGTTCCGCTGGAGAAAGAGGAGGTGTTCTGCTCCCGTCAAGATTTACAGCCTCAGAAACCTTTTGCTTGAGGGTACTTTGAGTTGGAACTGACCTAACAACAACAACAACAACAACAACAACAACAACAACAACAACAACAAGGTCTAACTTGGAGTCCTGGGGTGGTGCTGTGGGTTAATACACCAGACTGAAAAGCCATTTAAACTGCAAGGTCGGCAAATCAAGCTAACCAGCTGCTCCTTGGAAAACCTATACAGGGTCACTATGGGTCTAAACCAACTCAATGGCACCTAACAACAACAGGTCTAACTTAGACATTTTACTAAGTGAGGGGAAGGTAGGGATGAATAAGATATGATTCATACCTGCAAAGAATCATCAACTCTTTCTCCTTGGCCAACTGCACTTCTTCAACCTCAGTGTATCCCACCCAATCCACTAGTGGCTAAGGAGTGGGATTTTATGTAAGAATGCCTGGGTTCAAATCCAGACTCTGGTACCTCTTAGCTATGTGACTCTTCTTGGACACCTCTTTTTCTGACATATAGAGCTGTGAGATATGTAATTCATAAGTAAAAGAGCTATTATGCAAATAAGATGATACAATTCAAGGTTTCCCAAAGTTCCCTGATGAAGATCACAACCTGGAGTGCCTCTCAAAAATCCTTCCCTTGGCAACTCTGGTGTAGTAATTTTGAGTTCCGACATCTTTTCTTTGTTGCTTCTTTTTATAATATTCTCAGTGATAATTGTCATTAGAGTATTCTGGGATGTCCTGATGGAATGCACATATAATGATATAAATCAGTGATTCTCAACCTGGTGACACACTGACATTTCCCTGGGAGTTTGAAACACACAGATGCCCTGGTCCTCCTCAAGAGATTCTGATTTCATATACTGGAGTGCTGATTGGGAGGGTAAGCGACTCTTCAGGTGTTTCTAATATGTGACCAAGCTTGAGGATCCCAGATATAAAACATCTTAGCACAGTGCCTAGCTTGATTTAATGGACAGTAAATACCTAACTATGGAGTCCTCAGCATACAGGTTGAATAAGCATGGTGAAAGAATACAACCTTGTCACGCACCTTTTTAAATTTGAAACCATTCAGTGTTCCCATGTTCTGTTTGAACAACTGCCTTTTGGTTCATGTACAGATCCCTCATGAGCAAAATTAAGTGTTCCAGAATATTCATAATTCGCAATGTTGTCCATAG
>NW_006408555.1:9422105-9423538 GCF_000296735.1 Chrysochloris asiatica
GTAGTAATTCTACAAGACAGAGTAGAATTGTTGCTTAGGGTTCGAAACATTGTAAATCTTTACTGGTGTAGACAGCCTCATCTTTCTCCCTTGGAAAGGCTAGTGGGCTTGAACTGCCATCCATGAGGTTAACAATCCAATGTTAGCCTACAGTATTGCCAGAACTTCTTTAGAGACATAATAATACTGGAACCATTGAGACACTTGGAGAATACATGAGTTAACAGTTGGCAAGTGATTTCAATTTTGCCAAGCAACTGGAAGAGGGTGTTTCTGGTACAAACATGGTCTTGGCTGCTAGGAGGAAAAGGGATTTCAGAAGGGCAAAATGAGAGCTCAGGAGATGAGTCAGGAAGCTTTTACTCAAGACTTCCCTTTTGAAATAATGGAGTGGAGTCAAGGGGAGTGTCATGTGACACACAAATGACTAAGTCCCTGGGGTAACTATGTAAAGTGCATTGGGCCTGACCTCGATCCTTGTCCCTTGGAGAGAGTTGGGCCCCAAGTTGGGATCTGAGTGTTCTGGCCAACACAAATCAGGACACATGACGGAGGAGTTCAGAGAGAAATTGATGGGTCACTTAGATGCCCGGTTATTGTGGCTACTGTAGTTGGAGTGTAGAATGCCCTGAGGTGAGGAGACCATACAGCATGCTAAGTGCTTTTCTCAACAAAGACAGCTGTATGGCGTCTGTCGTACCCCTTCTGGAACCGTCCGTAATAAAGCTTTAATATAAAAGGAGCTCGGGGAACACAGTGGTTATGATTCCAGCTGCTAACCTCAAAGTCAGCAGTTTGAAACTACCAGCAGTTCCGCAGGAGAAAGATGAGGCATTCTGCTCCTGTAAACATTTATAGCCTCAGAAACCCTGTACAGGGTCACTATGAGTCAGAACCGACTCCACGGCACACAACCACCACTCCAATATAGAAAACTCCATCTCAACTCTGTAGTAGATACTGCCAGGATTTGAACACTCAATTTTTAAAAATGTTTTTATTATTACAGATCACCCCCAAAGCGGCTGTTGCTTTCTTTTTCTTTTTAAATTCAACTAACTGATTGATCACATCCTCCCTGTTTCACTTCATTTCCAGTTCTGGGCTTTTAAATACGAACATTGTGATTTCTTGCCATCATATCCTAAGAATTTATAATGAAATATCAATGGCTGCTATGGTATATTAATAGGAATTTTCCTAATGACATATTAAATAGGATGGTGACATTCCAGCCTCATTCCTCTGATGGTTTTATGCTGTTTTTCAAATTCTTTGCACTGTATTTCTATGGAATCATAGGTTTCATGTTTAAAGTTCTGTAATGTGGCACTGTGTGTTAGTGCACTGGACTGCAAGGCCAATTTGAACTACAAGATCAGTGGTTCAAACTCACCAGCTGCTTCTCAGAAACCCTGTACAGGGTCGTTAAG
>NW_006408555.1:9424458-9431212 GCF_000296735.1 Chrysochloris asiatica
GTTATTCACTGTTCAACTTTCACGTGCATATGAAGCTATTGAAAATACCTTGGTTTGGGTCAGGCACTCCTTAGTCCTCAAACTGACATCTTTGCTCTTGAGCACTTTAAAGAAGTGCAGCAGATTTCCCTAATACAATATGCCATTTGAGTTATCTACTTCCATGAATGTTGATGGTTGATCCAAACAAAATGAAGTCTTTGACAACTTCAATCTTTTCTCCATTTATCTTGATGTTATTTATCCGTCCATTGGTGAGGAATTTTGTTTTCTTTACATTAAGGTGCAACCCATACTGAAGGCTGTGGTCTTTGATCTTCATCAGCAAATATTTTAAGTCCTCTTTGCTTTCAACAAGCAAGATTGTATCGACAGCGGTTGCTGTTGTTGTTGCGTGCCATTGACCCATAGCGACCCTGTATAGGGTTTCTGAGGAGTGACTGGTGAGTTTGAACTGTTGATGTTGCAGTTCAGATCGACTTTGCAGTTCGGTGCATTAGCCCACAGAACCATACCAGGACCATAATTTAGTACCTGCTGTGTGTCAGGAAATCTATACATCATCTCATTGAAACTACATTATACTATGTATTGTTCTCCCAGATTAACCAAGACAGGAAATAGGGTTTATAGACACCAGATAGTATGTCCCAGTTCAGCTAATAAGTGCTAAAGTAAATATTTGATATCAAATATGAATGCCATATCTAAGCTCCATCCACATTAATACACACTTTCAAGAATATATCTGAAAACACCAGTATTGCAAATTCCAGGCAAGATGGCGTATGGATAGTGCATCCTTCTCCACTTTAATATGAATCCTTGGCAGAATGTGAAGACTATGAATGTAAATAATAGCAAGTAACTGTGGGAAAGAAAAGAAGAGTTGTTCTGTGTGAAAGACAGTGGTAAAGAATGAATATTCAAGGGGACTTCATAAAGTTTGGGGAGCAGTGGAATTGAAAGATAATGGAATTTTTCCATGAACTTTTTGAAGCCCCTTTGTATTAGCTATTGACTATGAGAAAATATTTGCAAATCACATCTATAACAAAGGGATTATATCCAGAATGTACAAGACCTTTCAAAATTTAACAATGAGAATGCACATAACCTCATTCATTAAAAAGGGGTAAGATTGAACAGATATGTCACCAAAGAAGATATGCAGAAGGTGAATAGCACAGAACCAGATGTTTAGTCATTAGTGGTTATGGAAATACAATTGAATGTAAATGAGATACCACTGCACACTTATTTGTTGTTGTTATTATTAAATGCCAACAAGTTGGTTCTGACTCATAGCAATCCTGCACGGTGTTTCTGAGACTGTAAATCTCTGTAGAAGCAGAAAGACTCATTTTTCTCTGGGGACTAGCTGATAGGCTCAAACCGCCAACCTTGTTGTTAGCAGTCCAGTGCTTATCCTACATCGTCACAGCATTCTGCTAATGCTAAGTGGTGGTGAGGGTGTGAAGCAACTGGAACTCTCTTACATCATTGGTGGAAAAGTAAAATGGTACAACCACTCAAGAAAATTATTTGGTGGTCCATCATAAAGTGAGGCTAATGTGCTGGACTGCAAAATCGGTTTGAACCATAAGGCCGGTGGTTCAAGCTCATGAGCCACTCCTTGGAAACCCTATACAGGGTCTTTATGGGTCGGAACTGATTCAACCGCACTTAACAACAAAAACAACACCCATCCAGTAGAGAAATAAAAACTTACATTTTGAACAAACCCTGTACTCAAATATTCATAACAGCTCTATTCATGATTGCCCCAAACTAGACGCAGTCCAAATGTGCATCAGTCGATATTTGGATACACAAATGTTCTACACCCACCTAGTAGAATAATGACAATGAAAAGAAATGAACTGCTGGTACACACAACAACTTGGATGAACCTCAAAATGACATTAGGTTGAGTGGGAAAAGCTAATCTCAAAAGGTTATGTTCTGTACAATTTCATCTATATTACCTTGTCAAAAAGACAAAGATATTTCTAAAAGACAGATCAGATCAGCGTTTGCCAGGTGTTAAGGATGGGTGAGTGTGTGGTTAGCAAAAGCTTGTTGTTGATGTTAAGTGTAGTTGCGTTAGTTCTGACTCATGGTGGCGGTGGTTATGTGCTGTGGAGTCAGTTCTGACTTATAGTGACTCTATATATGGTGTCCGAGACTGTAAATCTTTATGGGAGCAGAAAGCCTCATCTTTCTCCCGTGAAACCTCTGGCAGATTCAAACTGCTAACCATGAGATCAGCAGCCCAACTCACAAAAACTCTGCTATTCCTGAGGAGCAGCTGGTAAGTTTGAACCACTGTGTTTTCAGTTAGCAGTCCATTGTTTATCCTACGGCACCACAGCAAGACTAATATACATTGTTGTTGTTAAGTGTCATTGAGTCAATTCTGATAAAGCAGCCCTGTACAGGGTTTCTGAGGAGGGGCTGGTAGGTTTAGACTGCTGACCTTGTGGTTAACAGTCTGGTACTTATCCTAGAGAAACATACCAAGACCTCAGGAAAGGGTACCATGAGGCATTTTGTTTGCTGGGTGGGGCAGTGATGATAAAGTTCTGAAGCATGACTGTGGTGGTAGTCACATGAGTCCACATACATGTTAAAATTCATAGTTGTTGCTGTTAAGCGCCGTTGAGTTGAATCTAACTTATAAGGACCCTGTGTTTCTGAGGCTGTGCAGTTTTGTGGAAGCAGCCACTCATCTTTCTCCCAATGAGTGCCAGGTAGCTAGGCTTCAATTACATATTCTGTGGTTCACAGCCCAGTGCTCATCCTACAGCGCTGATGCACCCACAAAAGTTATAGTACCGTACCCAAATAAAAAGCGATATAAAGTAAAGCAGTTGATTTTCCTGGATGCTCAGCTAAAAATTTTGTTGCTCTTGTTAAGTGCTGTTGAGTCAGTTCTGACCCATAGCGACCCTGTGTATGGTTTCCAAGGAGCAGCTGGTGAGCTTGAACCACTGATATTGCAGTTCAGATGGCTTTGCAGTCTGGTGCATTAGCCCACAGCACCACACCAGGACTCCTCAGCTAAAAATTAGAAGTGTCGAAAACAAATGCATCAATCATTTTTTTAAAAATCTTCATTTGTAGTTGCAAATGAATTTTCTAAATGAATTCTTATCACAGAAAATAATAAAACATGCAGCAAAAGACCCTGCATCACCTTGGCTAAAACCGATAACCTCACACCTCTGGTCAGTCCTCACACGTTCTTCAAAAACAGAAATGATTTCTGATATGGAATTTTATCTCAAAAGCTCAATCACCTTTGTAATCATTGCAATGAAACAATGTGTGAAACCGATGTTCTCCCATGTAAACTATCACTCAATTCACAGGAGACACTTAGGGAAAAAACAAACAAAAAACTCAACCCCTTAATTATAAAATGTTGTTATTCTTAAGTTCCATCAAGTCTGTTCCAACTTATAGCTACTCTGTATAGGGTTTCCAAGGAGCAGCTGATGGCTTTGAACTACCAACTTTGTGGTTTGCAGTCTAGTGCTGATCCCACAGCCCCACACCAGGAAGGTAAATAAAGGAAAGCAGACCAGGCCCTGGAACATGCACAAGTGTGTGATGACACTGTTGGCAGCATCACAAAAATGTGCATTTGTCTGTGTCCCAGGGTTCATCTCTGTCATCATTCTCCACTCCTCTACGACACTCACGCACACTCCGGCTCTGTTAGACTACCGACGTATGCTATTCCTTTCAAATGACTGACTTGATTTCTTTTCAGCCTTTCCATCTGAAATCTTCCCCACCCATCATGGGCTATCATAAAATCAATCTTAGGGCAGAGGTTACGTTCAGACACTGGACAGATGCAACAGTATAACAGAAACACATCACTCCCTTTGGGTCTGCTGGCTCCCTATGCTTTCCCTTGGCTTTGAGCCTCTGATTTTCTGCCATATTTAGTCCGGTGCCTCCAATAGCATGTACGGGGGTCCCATATTTCTAGCATTGAGGTTTAGCACTAGTCCTGAAATTCTGACTGTCTTTCCCACTTTAGTGTATCGTCATTTCAAATTGAGTTGGCAATGAATGGTTCCTGGACTTGCCACAACCTTGGAAATGTACCTATCTAGTACAAAGCCAGGAGTTCTTCTGTGATGTTGTAGGAGAAGCACTGGACTACTAGCCACAAGGTTGGTGGTTCAAACCCACCGGCTGTTCCTTGGAAACCCTAGATGGGGTCACAATGAGTTGGAACCCACTCGATGGCATTTAACAATAACAATAATAGCAATCAATGTATAAAAAGATAAGCTTGACCCCCACAGTTCGGCACTGGGCATAGCTACAGGGGTGTGGCACTTGAGGGTACTTCACAGTTTCTGGAAAAATCCCACTATCTTTCATTCTCTTTTTCCATGAGCTTTTTGAAGTCCCCTTGTATATTTGATTCCTATCTTGTATATCCACATTCTGCATTTCCCCTTCTTTACTCAGAGTTGGTGTGTCCATGCTGCCATAACTCAGTCATACTTACTCACGTTCATTAGTCTAATTCAGGGTCGGGGAAACTTACTTTCTGTCAAAATTTATAACATCATTCGCGGGCCATACAAAATTATCAACTTAAAAATTAGCCTGCTATATTTGGTCAATCATTTAATTAATTCACCCCTAATGTGATGCCGGGAACTGCAGTTGCCTTGGCAGGGCCAGACCAAATGATTTCTCAGGCCTTTTATGACCCATGGGCCAGATGTTCCCCACCCCTGGTCTAATTGAGAAGTGCTATCAAATAGGTTAATAGCTCAAAAAGTTAAACAGATATGGTTATCTTTATCCTCAGTGGTTGTAACGGTTCAGGTGTTGTAACTGGATTCGATTGAATATTTGGAATCTAATTCATTGAGTCGAAATTGACCCAAAATAGTCAGTTGGGTCTTGTGGTTAAAGCCAAATTCAGTTCTTATTCTTATGCTTTATATTTCTCAGTAGGGTACAAGACTACTTTCCATTCTTGGTTGTGTCTTCATTTACATGAATCTTGATTTTGTGTTTATTGTTTTCTGTGGTTAGAAACTTTGCCATTAATGTTGGGATGAGATTATATCTCACTGCTCTTTTGATTTACATCTTTCTAAATTAAATCATTGTGTGATACTGTAGGATGGGCACTGGACTGATAGCCACAAGCTAGGCAGTTCAAACCCACTAGCTTTTCTTGGAAACCCTATATAAGATTGCTATGAGTTGGAACTGACTGGATGGCGCTAAATGACAATAACAACAACAATGACTAATGATTGTGAACATTTCTTCATGTGTTGGTTGGTCTATTGAATGTTGACTTTGGTGAAGTGTCTGTTCATGTCCTCTGCCCATTTTTTAACTGGGTTATTGGTCTTTTTCTTGTAGAGATGTTATAGTTTTCTATAAATTTTAGAAATTAATCCCATGCCTGATATGTCATTACAAAAATTATTTTCCCAGTCTGTGGGTTCTCTTTTCACTCTTTTGGTGAAATCTTTTGATGTACATAAATGTCTAATTTTAGGAGATCCCAGTCATCTATATTACTCTCTACTGCCTGTGTGTTTTCAGTTATAATTGATAATATATTTATACCATGTATCAGATTCCCTAAGTTTGTCCCTATTTTTTCATTGATAATCTTTATATTCTAGGTTTTACATATGTATTTAATCCATGTTGAGTTTGTTTTTCTATATGGTATGAGATATGAATCTTGTTTAATTTTCTGCAAATGGATTTCCAGTTTTGCCGACATGATTTGTTGAAGAGAGTTTGTCTTCCTCATTTAATGTGTTTTTGACCTTTGTCAAAGCTGATTCTGTGTGGATGGATTTACTTCTGGGTTCTCAATTCTACCCCATTGATATATGTATATATCATTGTACCAGTTATGTTTTGACCACTGTAGCTGTGTAGTACATTTTGAGATCAGCAAGTGAGAGACCTCCAACTTTGTGCTTCTTCTTAAGTAATTATTTGCTTATCTGAGTTCTCTTGCCTTTCCATATAAAGTTATTGATCAGTTTTCACATCTTTTTAAAGAATGATGTTGAAATGTGGATTGGGATTGCATTATATTTATAGGCTGCTCTGGGTGTGATGGTGGTGGTGGTGGTGTGCTGTGGAGTCTGTTCCGGCTCATAGCAACCCTGCATAGTGTTTCCGAGGCTGTTAAACTTTATGGGAGCAGAAAGCCTCATCTTTCTCCCACAGAACGGCTGATAGTTTTGAATAGCTGACCTTGAGGTTAGCAACCTGACTCATAATAATCACTACACAACCAGAGCTCCTCAGTGTCGAGGTTAATACAATATTAAGTTTTCTTATCCATGAGCATGGTATGTTCTCTCATTTCTATAAGTCTCTTATGGTTTCTTATAGTAGTGTTTTGTAGTTTTATTTGTGCTGGCCTTTTGTTTCTCTGGTTAAGTTTATTCCTAAGTATTTCATCTTTTTGGTGGATATTAAAATGGTATTATTTTCCTGATTCCCTTTTTAGCGCTCTCTTTATTAGTGTATAAGAATCAGACTGATTTTTGTTTGTTGATCTTGTACCATGATACTTCCATGAATCTTTAAATGAATTTCAATAATTTTCTTGCTGATCGTAAGGATTTTCTATGTATGTTGTTGTTGTCAGGTGCCATCGAGTCGGAACCGACTCATAGCGACTCCATGCACAGCAGAACGAAACAATGTTCGATCCTGGGCCAACCTCACCACC
>NW_006408555.1:9433157-9436251 GCF_000296735.1 Chrysochloris asiatica
TTTGGCTCTCGTAGATTTGTTTTCATTTTCTTCAGCTTTAATTTGAATTTGCATATCAGTAATTGATGGTCTGTTCCACAGTCTGCACCTGGTCTGGTTCTATGTATAGGATCACATTATCTGCAAACAGAGAGAGTTTTACTGCTTTGCTAATTTGGATGTCTTTAATTTCCCCTTCTTGCTTTATAAGTCTTACTAAGACTTCCAGCACAGTATTGAATAGGAATGGTGATAAGAGCATCCTAGTCTGGTTCCTGTTCAAAAAGGAATGCTTTCGGTTTCTCCCATTGTGAATAATGTTGACTGTTAGATTTAAATATATGTCCTTACTTATGTCAAGGAATTTCCATTCTATTTCTGTTTTGTTGTGTGTTTTTACAGGAATGGATGTGGTATTTTGCCAAATGCCTTTTCTGCATCAATCAACATGATCTTGTGATCATGTGGTTCTTTTCCTTTGTTGTGTGTGTTGGATTATGTCGATTAATTTTTTTGTAGTCATGAGCCATCTTTGCACACTTGATATGAATCCCACAGGGTCATGACATATTAATTTTGGATATGTTGTTGAATTCTCTTGGATAGGATTTTGTTGAGAATTTTTGCAGTTATGTTCATGAGGGAGATTGGTCAATAATATTCTTTTTTTAGTAATGTCTTTGCCTGGCTTGGGTATGGGGGATATGTTCCATTCATAAAATGTATTCAGGAATTTTCCATCCTTTTTTATGTTCTGGAGTAGCTTGAGTAGAATTGGTGTCAGCTTTTCTAAATGTTTGGTAGAATTCATCAGTAAAGCCATATGGACCTGAGCTTTATTTTTATTAGGAGTTTTTTAATGACCTGATAAATTTCTCATTTTGTTACCAGTCTGCTCAAGTTTTGTATTTTCAACTCTGTTAGTTTAGAGAGGTAGTGTTTTTCTAAAAATATTGTCCATTTCTTCTAGATTTTTTAATTGGTTGGAGTGCAGTGTTTCATAGTACTGTTATTGTCCTTTCTATTTCCCTTGGTTGTGTTGTGACATCGCCCGTGTTATTTCTTAGGTGTGTTACTTGCATCTGATCCTTTTCTTTGTTAAATTTGCTAGTAGTTTGCCAATTTTATTAATCCTTTCAAAGAAACAACTTCTTGTTTTGTTGATACTTTCTACTATTTTTCTGTTTTCCATTTCATTTATTTCTACTCTAATATTTATTACCAGCACTCATCTGTCATTTTGTCACACTGTGGTAGCTTCCATGTTGCTGTGATGCTGGAAGTGTAACCGCTGGTTTTTTGAATGCTGGCAGCATCACCCATGGTGGACAGATTTTAGTTGAGTTTCCAGATCAAGACAGACGTGGAAGAAGGAGAAGTAGATCATTTCTAAATATTTAGCCGCTGAAAACCTTCTGAATAACAGTGAACCACTGTCAGCACCAGAATATTGAATACTGAAATATGGTGGATAGCACCAGATCATTGTCAGATAAAAGTGCAGGAAGATGAGCCCCTCAGGTTAGAAGACACTCAAAATATGACGGAGGAAGAGTTCCTTGATCAAATTAAAGTTGACCTTGATGATACAAATGAAGTAAAGCCTTTGGAGCCTTCATTTACTGATGGGCAAAACTCAACATAAAGAGAAACAGTATAAATATCCATTTGTAATTGGAACATGAAAAGTGGGAAGTTTGAAACTAGAAAAACTGGAAGTTGTCAAAAATGAAAGGGAACACAAAAATATCGATATCCTAGACATTAGTAAACTGAAATTGTCTGGTGTTGGTCATTTTAAATCTGAAAATCACATAGTTTACTGTGCCTGGAATGACAAATTGGATAGGAATGGCATCACATTCATCATCAAAAAGAACATATCAAAATCTGTCTTGAAGTGTAATGCTGTCTTTAATAGGATTATATCCATATGCCTACAAAGAAGAGCAGATAATACCACTATTATTCAAATTTACACATTAACCAATAAAGCCATTAATGATGAAACTGAAGAATTCTACCAACTTCTTCAGTCTTAAATTGATCAAACATGCAATCAAGATGCACTGATCATTACTGGTGATTATAATGCAAAGGTTGGAAACAAAGAGGAAGGATCAGTAGCTGGAAAATATGGCCTTGGTGACAGAAATGATGCTGGAGATCATGATAGCATTTTGTAAGACCAATGACTTCTTCATTGCAAGCTCTTTTCCTAAACAGCATAAAAGATGATTATACACATGGACTTCACCAGACAGCATACACAAAAATCACATTGGCTGCATCTGTGGAAAGAGATGGTGGAAAAGCTCCAAATCATCAGCCAAAGCGATGTCAGGGACAGACTGTGGAACAGACTTCAATTACTCCTATATAAAATCAGGCTGAAGCTGAAGAAAATTAAAACAAGTTCATGAGTGTGAAGATATGACCTCGAACATATCCCACCTGAATTTAGAGCTCATATTCAGTACGCCACAACAGAGTCCTGGTGTGGTACTGTGGGCTAATCCGCTAGATTGCAAATTCATTTTGAACTGCAAGATCAGTGCTTCAATCTTACCAGTCACTCTTTGGAAACCCTACACAGGGTCCCTGTGGCTTGGAACTGACTCAACAGCACTTAACAACAGCAACAACATTAAGTAGAGATTTGATGCATCAGACACTAATGACCGAAAACAAGAAGAGTTGTGGGATGACATCAAGAACATCGTACAGGAAAATGCAAAAAATCAATAAGAAGACAAGGAAGAAAGAAAAAAAAAAAAAAATGGATGTCAGAAAAGAGTCTGAAACTTTCCCTCCAGCACAGAGTTGATAAAGATAATAGAAGAAATGAGGAAGTAAAAGACCTGAACAGAAAATTTCAAATGGAAGCTTGAGAAAAAAAGCCAAATATTACAAAGAAACATGCAAAGATCTGGAGTTAGAAAACCAAAAGGGAAGAACATGCTCAGCATTTCTCAAGTTGAAAGAATGGAAGAAAAATTTCAAGCCTCGACTTGAAATACAGAAGGATTCTTTGGGCAAAATATTGGAAGATGCAGAAAATGTCAAAAGAAGATGGAAAGAATACAAAGAGTAACTGTACCAAAAATAAATGCTC
>NW_006408555.1:9438856-9445900 GCF_000296735.1 Chrysochloris asiatica
TAAAAAGAGGAAACCCCCAATGAGATGGATTGGCCAAATGGCAGCATCAATGGACTCAAGAGTGGCAACAGTAATGAGTTTAGCCCAGCATCGGGCAGTGTTCTGTTCTGCTGTGCATAAGGTTGTTATGGGCTGGTACTGATTTGATGGCACCTAATAACAACAATAACAGGTCAAGTGATTGATTATGTTGTTTAATTCTTCGTGTGTTTGTTGACTTTCTTTCTAGTTTTTTGTCCTTCATTGAAAGTGATATATTAAAATCTCCTGCCACTATTGTAGGATTGTATGATTCTTTCTTCACTTTTATTAGAGTTTAATATATGCATTTTGAGGCTCTTTAATTGGGAACATAGATATTTATTATGGTTATGTCTTGCTGTTCAGTTGACCCTTTAATCATGAGATGCTGTTCTTTGTAATGCTTGTTATTTGTCTCTTCTTCTCTTATAATAATTTTGTCTTAAGGTATATTTTATCAGAAATCAATATTGCCATTCCTGCTCATTTTTTATTGCTGTTAGCTTGATATATTTTTCTATTCTTTGATTTTTAGTCTATTTTTGTCTTTGTGTCTAAGGTGTTTCTCTTGTAGACAGCATATTGAAGCATTATGTTTTCTTATCCATCCTGCTACTACTCTCTGTCTCTTGACTGGTACATTTAATCCATTGACATTCAGTGTAATCATTGATCCGTAGTCATTGATTTCTGTCATTTTGATGTGCGTTTTTTGTGGGTGTGGTGCTGCTGGTGTCTTTGTGCCACATAATTTTCTTTGCTGAGTTCACTTTGTGCATTTTCTTCATTGCTATGTTTTAATGCTTACTAAATCTTCATGGTTTTCATATTTTCTTGTTTTAAAGTGAAATTGTATTACATTTTAAAAATATTACTCTGTAATTTATTAGTTTATTCTCCAGTTTATAGCAGTTTGTTTTATCTTGATATCTACTTAAATTCCTCACCATTTGTAGGTTCTGTAACTACACTATTCCATCTATTTTTTACAATTGTCTTCATTATTAATTTATAATTAAATAATAAATTTACCTATTTTTAGCCTAGTGTGTTTGTTTCAGTAGACATTCCTTGGAAATCCTATACAAGGTCACTATGAGTCATAACCGACTACATGACACTTAAAACAACAACATGTCTGTTTTACTCTGGATACTTCTATATCTGGATTGAGTTCTGGGTGATGTTCCCACGTACCTCAATCTCAAGTTGTTGTCGCTGTTGTTGATTTTCAGTTCATAGAACTCCAGTTTGTATTTTTTGTAAAGTTGGTCTGGTCATTAAAAATCCCTTTGATTTCTATTTATCTGGAAGTATTCTAATTTTACTTTTATATTTAAGGGACAGTTTTGCTGGGCATATGATTCTTGATTGGTGTTCTTTTTTTTTTTTTTTCCTTTAAAATTTTTTTTTTATATTCCTTTCCTTTGCTGTCTTGCCTGTATGGTTTCTGCTTAAAAATCAAAAGTTAACCTTATTGGCTCTCCTTTGTAGACAACTTTTTGTTTTTGTTTTTCCTACCTGCACTCAGAAGGCTTCCCTTGTCTTTGATTTTAGAAAATTTGATTCTTACCTGTCCTGGTGACTTTCTTTTGGGGATCTGTCCTGTTTGAGGGTTGTTTAGTTTCTTAAATGCTTCTTATCTTTCATCTTGTTAAGTAAGTTTTCTTCCAACAACTCTTTGACTATTTTTTCTGTGCTTTTCTTTATCGCTTTGTATTCTGGCATTCTAATCACTTGTAAATTACTTCTCTTCATGGTGACTGAAATGAACCTGTGGCTTTGTTTGGATTTTTTTTTCCTTCTTTTTTTCTGATTGTTCTTCTATTTACTAATATTGAGAGATTTCTCTTCAAGCTTACTAAGTCACACTTCTATTGTTAATTAAAACCTATTGCTTTGCCCTTTTAATGTGCTGTTCATTTCTGAAATCTTGTCAATAATCTTTGGGATTTCTATTTTTAGTTTTATACTGTCTCTGATCCTTTACCTAGTTTCTTTGCCCTTATAGTGCTTTCCTGGATTTCTCCCTGTTTTCCTTGACTTTTGTCACCATCATTTGAAGGTACCTAAATGTCGTTCTTTTGAATTATGTTCAGTGAGTTCCAATTTCTTATTTTCTTCAAAAAAAAAAAAAATTTTTTTTTTTTTTTCTTGCTCTGCCTCTTGTTTGCTTGTTTGAGATATACTCTCTTGTTTCTTCATGAACAGAAATTTTCTGTTGCTTCTGGTACACTGGTATCAGAGTATTTATATTAAATTGATGATTGTGTGTTGGTGTGTTCTTAGGCACTCAACAACTGCCTCTGGGTGGGTGTAAGTAGAGAATGGAAGCCTGTTCACTGTACCCTCTTTGTAGCTGGTGCAGTTCTTATCAGGATGGATTTGGCTAACGTAATAGCAGTTGGCATTAGTTCTTTCCTACTGGGGCTTGTGGAGTCCTGGTATGGCACTATGGGCTCATGCATCAGGCTGAAAAAACTCATTTGAATGGCAAGGTTGGTGGTTCAAGCCCACCAACTGCTCCTTGGAAACCCTATACAAGGTCACTATGGGTCAGAATTGAGTCTACGACACTTAACAACAACAATGAGGCTTGTGAGTGGAGCTTCAGAGGGTATGGTTGTGACTGAGGTGTACAGGCATGGTTGTGGTACCCTGTTGGGTGGTACAAGAAGAAAATACAAGTACAAAAGAGAAAGAAAAAACAAAAAAAACACCTAGCAAACACCAGTGAAATAATAGTGAAGGAGAAAAATGATGAAAGAACAGAAGAAAAGAAAAACAGGGGGAAAAAAGTAGGCAAAAGCCAGAAAAATAATATGATAAACCAAAAAGAGAAAAGAGGGAGCGAAAATTCATTTAAAAACAAGAGCAAAAAATACAGAAGAGAAAATAAAATAAAGAAGTAGACTGGAGTAGGAAAGAAAAACCACGAGGAGGAGGAGGAAAAAAGAAGTCAAAACAGGCGTGAGGACAAGGGAGAGAAACAGAAGGGAAAATGAAAGCAAAGGTAGGGTACAAGGAAGGGAAGATAAAGGGAGAAGAAGGGGAAGAAAGAATAAACAAACAAAAACAAGGAAAAGCAGAAAACAGGACAAGTGCCAGGCCCAGAGAGGAGAAAAGTCTGGGGGCTCCTGACAGCCAAGAAGCTCACATGGTAGGTGGGCATGGGATGAGACCTAGGCACTGAGTTTGGTGCAGACACCGGCCAGCTCACTTTGATGGGGGTCACAACTGCATGACTCACCCCCGTGCATCTCTGACTGCCATGAGAGTGGGAGTTTGCTAGGGGTGTACGAAGGTGAGAGCTGGTCATGCCTCTGGCCACCAGGGAAGTGTGGGGAACTAGAAAAATGGTGCACCTTTCTCTTCACAAGTCACCCATATGCCTCTGCACCCCCAAGCTTCTGTCTTTGTTTGTTGTCAGCTAAAAGAAACAGGAGACTCAGAGGTAAAGACCAACCTGTGACACTCTGGGGGCATCTTTGGTCCTTAGGTTCCTTTTGGGAAAGCCAAAAAAAAAAAAAAGGCAGTTACATGTGATGTGTCAGAAAGCATACTGATCTTTATAAACTCCCAGTACAGTTCTGTGAAGTTCATGGTTCTATTGTTGTTTTACTGGTGATGGAGGTGCAGGGCCACCACAAGTCTTTGTAGGGACTATTTAGACCCATGGTAAGTAGAGCTCCACAGCTTGACAAACGGTCACACCCTGGATCTCAGCTTCCGCTGCTGTTTATCTGGGAAACTTTGCCGTGAGCAACTTGTACCACTGTGCATATCGACCTGCTCATGAAACTCAAGCCACTGAACTACAGTCATAGGTTAGAAATCAAGGTGTAACTGACTCTGAATTCTCTGCTGTTGGTCATTTAACAAATGAGCTGTTACATGAATATGATCCATGCTGTCTTACACTAGGAATATCTAGTGATCCAGACTCTAAAACAAAGACTTCCAAATTTGGATGTGACAAAGTACGCATAGCTGGAGCTAGTTATTCCACATTCAGCTCAGATTGCTTCAGACTAAAAACCTCTTTCTTTTTGCTTGCTGCCATCTACTTTAGATTCAACTTCATCAAGCTCCAACACGGCCCCACCTCCCTCCATCCTCCAACTTCAGGAGCCAAGATCAACAACATCCTTGCTTTATGTCATAGACAGGGCCTTGGAATATTGGCAGTGGTGTCAGTGAAAACCACATAGCATGAGCTGAATTGAAAGAAAGCGATTTTCTTTCAGTAGCTCAAATAGCGGACACTTTCCAAAAATAGCTACTGCTTTGTCTAATGCAGATTTATAACTGGGCTCCTAATAAAGCTTTATTCCCCCAAGTTAGGGTGTTTAAAATTCACATGATGTAATGCAGTTAACTAATGTTGCAATTTATTTCTATTTAAGGCATTATATAGGGGAAACATAGAATACAAGCTTAATGGGAGTGATTCAGAATGATATTAAATGTTGATCAAAGTACGATAAAGTAATAATGAGCTAGACGCTCTAACCCAGGTTGGAAATAAATTTTCCCTGGATTTGGTTTACCTCCTCATTAATCTTTAACACTGCACCCCTCTGCACATCCCCTTTACTTTTGCCTTGCTAAGATTTGGGTCCTTGATTTACCACTTTTTTCTTTAGGAGTTCAGAGTAAGGGGGTTTGCATATAATCAAATGCATGTATCTTATTAATAAACTGGCATAGACAAAGTCTCTGGTGTAAGACAAACCTGACGAATATATGAACAAGTTGTTGGTGTGAGTCTCTGAGTCAATTCCAACTCACAGTGCCCCATAGAACTGCTCCAGGGGGCTTGATAAGCTGTAATTACTATGGGGACCGATATTCAAGTCTTTCTTCATTTGAGCAGCTGTGGGTTTGAAACATCAACCTAAAAGCTAGCAACTGAGAGCTTAACCACTATATCACCAGGTCCCCACACATCACCCACTATTGGCAGGCACTTTCCTATTCAAGTATTAACCTGGCCTGACACTGCTTAGCTTCTCAGATTGGGGGAGATACGTCTCATTCATGGCGATATGGCCATAGAGCCATTGTTGTTATTGTTATGTGCCGTGGAGTCGGTTCCAACTCATAGCGACCCTGCACAGGGTTTCCGAGGCTGTAAATCTTTATGGGAGCAGACCGCCTCACCTTTCTCCCACGGAACCGCTGGTAGTTTCGAACTGCTGACCTTGCGGCTCGCAGCCCGATTCGTAACCACTACACTACCAGAGCTCCTTATAGAGCCATTAGGGATCTCTATATATGTTTGTCAAAAGATAGTTAACACCATGTTCAGAACATCCATTTTTATAATGGTTCCAATTGAGCCACTAGGAATCTCTATATATGTTTGTCAAAAGATAGCTAACACCATGTTCAGAACATCCATTTTATGATGGTTCCAATCTGAAAATGACACAAATAGCCATCCACGACCCATGGAAGTCTGAAGCACGCAACCAATTCTTAGAAGACTGGTCTCTCTGTCTCTTGGCCTCACTGTCTCTAATTGTAGCTGAGTATATGCTCTGATGACCAGGCAAGGCACCCGCCTGGTCATTATATCCCAGAGAACTGAATCATGCATTTAAAAAATTATAAGCCATATCATTTTGTATTTCTTTCAGGACATATCTCTTAGCTTTACCACAATGAACTTTGAGAGACAGAAGTGAGTGTGATTCATATTATACATATATACTGTAGGTGGCAGGCACCAGTTTGCTGCATTGAAAAGTTTCCAGGAGAGCTATCCTCCCAGTCTTCTTATGCCTACCTCTTCCCAAACCTCACGAGGTTGCCAGCTACCCTAGTTTGCCTGGGACAGAGGGCTATCTTGGGGCACTAGATTTCTGGTGCTAAAAGCAGGAAAGCCTTGGACAAATCAAGGTAAGTAGACACCCTGAAAGAAACCTTCCCCCAGTTCACCACTTGCTGGGACAGTGGAGTCTCAGTCCTGTGATATAGTGGGATATGCATTGAGCTGCTAACTGTAAGTTCATCAGTTCAAATCTACCAGCCTCTCCTCGGAGAAAGATGACACTGTCTGCTCTTGTAAAGACTTCAGTCTCAGAAACCTTTAAGGAGCAGGTCTTCTCGATTCTTAAAGGCCGTTTGTGTTGGAATTGACTGAGTGGTAGTGGGATTGGATCAATACCTCTAAGAATTGGCTGCGTTTTGGGAAGGCCAAATCCTCGGACAGCCCCTCCTAGTTATTTCAAGTTGGGTCAAAATCATTGAAGACTATAAGACCAAGTCTCTTCTAACTTATCTGTCACACATCTTGTTTCCCACTTTCTTTTTCATCTTTCTCCATCATTGGAACCAAGAGTAAAGTGATAACCAGGTTTCAGATGAAAAGAGGTGAGATGAACCAAATGCAGGGCAGAGGAAAATGACTTTGGGCGTCTATGAGAATCACATCAATGCAAGGCTTCCAGTGTGTTAAAAGCAGTGAGCTAGAAAAAGTTGGGCATCCTGTGTAGGAAGCAGCTGATGAAGAGGGAGGTGTGGAAACTGATGTAGCCAAGAGGCTGCACATGCCTTTGTGCAGAAGTCCCCAGGATAATCGTGGGTCGACCCTAGTTTTGTGATAGAACTTTGTTCCAGTCAGTCCTGACTCATGAGTTCTTTGGCCATGCAAACCATTTCATACTTGAGCCTCAACTTATTATCTGGGAAATGGGACTTATGAGACCCACTTCACTGAGCTGGTTCAAGGATGAATGAACAAACATTGGAACATACACTGAACAGCATGAAATCTCCTTGGATTGAAAATAAGACAAATCTCATTAAAACCAACTGTCCCCATCCTAATGGGGACACGAGTCAGCACCTTTCTTAAATCAAGTTGGGCATTTGGAGTTCAAAATCTGTTTTATTATTGTTTTCCTTAGGCTGTCATAACAAAATACACAAAGTGAGTGGCTTTGAAGAACATTCTTGCCTCATAGCTCTGGAGGCTTCAATTTAAAATCCAAGCATTGTCCACGGTAATTCCTTCTG
>NW_006408555.1:9446000-9449468 GCF_000296735.1 Chrysochloris asiatica
TCATACCTCTCCAGCTACCAGCTCTCCAGCATTCCTTGCCTTTTAGCTGCATCATTACCTGACTTCCTTCTCTGTCTCCCCAATCCTATATATCTCTTCTTTCACCAACACCAATCATATAGGATTGCTGTTGTTGTTGTTGTTGAGTGCCGTTGTGTTGATTCCAACCCATAGTGACCTTGTATAGAGTTTCCAAGGAGCAGCTGGTGAGCTTGAACCACTGACCTTGCAGTTTAAATGACTTTGCAGTCTGACGTATTAGCTCACAGCGCCATACCATCCAATATGGCGTCCTACAAAAGTAACTGACAGCATCTTCAATGACCCTATTTTCAAACAGAATTACATCCATAGGCACAGGGAGTAGAACTTTCAACATAATGGTTTTGGAGTGGGACACAATTCAAGTCACAACATGTACCTTCATGACAACTCACATGATTACACAACAGAACCTTCTTTTTCAGGCAAAAGTTTTCTTTGCACCTAGCACAGAGCAGACCCTACCCAAGGCTCCATCGCTCTTTATCTGACTCAGCCCTCCCATTACAATTACAATTGCTATTTTGGAGATTTCAAGTTCCAGAATAAAGACTCTCAGGATCATTGTATCTGGGCCATCTAACTGAGGTCCACTATCTGTTTCATAATGCTGGTTGGCCTAGAAATCACCAGAATTAGTTGAATGATAACTATAAAACACAAGGTAACTCTCTGTTCTGGGTGTATAGATGGCCTTGTTAGATTGGGAAGATGTGGGCATTGCCACTCAAGGAATACTGTCTCTCATGATGAGAATGTGGTGTGAAAGGCAGAAGGAAGGAAAGTTTTAATGAGAAACATCCACTGAGTTGCCCATTCTGCCCTCTCTTCCTGCCCCATGTGACTCCCTCACACACGGGGGTCATAGTTTATCTTATGCAGAGCAAGTTGTATAGACAAAAAATGCAGTCTTGGATTCCCTACATTGAGAAATGTCATGGTTCAGTTTCCCTCTTGCTTTCTTGGATTCCCTTTGTTTGATGGATCCCCTGGGAAGAGATGGTTTTTCAAGTAGGCTGGAGTCCCTCTCACACTTTTCACAACATGGGGAGGGCATATTTTTCTTGTTAGGCCATTAAAACCACCAAGAAGTGGGAGGTCAATCTAATTGTTTCTAAGACAGACACCATGTATCCTGTATTTCAGTAACCACTTTTCATCGAAGACAGTTGGATGTTTAAGCATTTTCCTAAGTAATGGCCAAACTCCCGAAACTCTCTGGTAACCCATAACTAGATGCCCTCATCCCTTTTTGGAGATGTCTAGGGGCTTATAGTTCATGGTCTAGGCCCTGTATGTTTGTACTAAAGGTCAGAATGGTGGATTTCTCTTGGGGCCCTCAATGTAGAAGTTATTTTTGGTCAGAAACAGCAGAGTATGGGAATAAGAAAGAATGACTCAGTTTAGGACTTCCAGTAACTCCAAGTGAAAGTGCCTTTGCCAAAACATGTCATATCTTGGATGGAGGAAGGCCCGCCTTTAGAAGTATCAGACTGTGTATCATGCAGGGCTCTGCACTGAAAGGACTGGCACTTGGTTTCATGCTCTACTGTCGACATTTTGAAGTCTTCATCACTGTTGAAGAAGGGTTTGATGTGCTTATTTTGCATTGGGTCCTGCAAATTGTGTAGGCAGTCCTGGGTAGAAGGGACAATCACTTCCTTCCAAACTTGGAATTTTGGTGAATTTGTTCATCAAGAGAACTAAATGCTAATGGGTGAATATTGGAATTACCATCCAAGGAACTCAATCCATATTTCTTTATTAAACTCTTTTTAATAACCGCCCTAGATAAGACATTTTTTTAAGCACTGAAAGTACAAAACGTCCCCACTGTAAGGCATGTGGCTTGGTCCAGCTTACAAGCGAGCTGTGATGTTTCATTTGTTATCACTGTGAAGATTTGGTGTCGATGTGGCTGATATCTCCAGTCAGTTGATTTTAAGTTAAGAAGATTCTTTTTAATAGTGTGGCCAGCCTCATCCAATCAGCTAATGGCTTCAGAACTGGTTTCCCAGAGAAGAGCAAACTGCCTCAAGACAGAAGCAGTTACTTCTGCCTCAGTTTCTAACGCGTTGAAAAGATTTTGGACTTTCCAGTCCCCTCAGTCATATGAAATCATTATATCTCCAGGATGGATTGACACAGTGGCATCAGCAATGGACTCAAACCTAACAATTGTGAGGATGGCACAGGATCGGAGAGTGTTTCTCTCTGTTGTGCTTTCGGTGTCTATGAACCTAACCACAGCATCTAGCTATACAGTGGGAGCCCTGGTCGTTGCAAAGATTAAATGCCTGGCTGCTGACTGTAAAGGTCAGAGTTTTGAATTCACCAGCAGCTCTGTGGGATCAACGACTCAGTGACCTGCTGCGTAAAAGATGTAAGCTGAGGAAATCCTATAGGGTAGTTCTCCTCTGTCATATGGCTAGATGGCACATAACAACACTCTGCATCTACAACGATGTCTAGATCTACGATGGCATCTATCTAGTTTTTCCCCACTGTTCACAACAAAAACAAACTTAGAGCAATGTCTCACTAATTTGCATAAACATGGACATGCTGTGGGATGGGGGAGCCCTGTGGCACAGTGGGCTAAGTGTTGGGTGCTAACCACAAGGCCAGCAGTTCAAGCCCTGATCTTGTGGCTAGCTATCTATATCAGCTGGTCCACTGGAGACTGAGGAGGCTGTCTGTTCCAGTAAAGAGTTTCAGTCTCAGAAATGACTTCTACTCTGCTGTCTAAGGTTACTATGAGTCCGAATCAACACAATGGCAGTGAGTTTGATGGGGCAAAAACTGATTCGTTATTTGCCAATTTGTGGTCTTCCTTTTATTACTCCATGAATTCAGATGTATTGAGGACCTTTATGTCTGTCATGGCTTTGCTGTGTAATTAGGCTAGATGTAGCTGCATTTCCTGAATTCTCTTTCTTGTAGGTTTTTGGTAGGAATGGGCCACATGGGAGATTCTAGGGAGATGTGAAGGGTGACGAGCAGGCCTTGGCCATGCTGTGACTCACACAGGTTTTGCCATTCTTGCCAGCTCACCTCTTGACTGAAGTGCATCCAGGCCTGAAGTTGCTCATGCTCCCACTTGATTCGCCTTCAACTTTCCCAATTCCTGGGACAGGTGTTCATTTAGCTCTGTGCCAAAAGGCCTACATTCCTACAGGATACTCTCATCATCCAGATCAGAGCATCATGACCTCATCAGCCTTGTAGTCCCTCCTCAGAGTGTTCCAGCTCAGGCTTGGTGCACCCAGTCTTCCTTTGATCTTCCCTGTTTCCATTAGCATCGCTTTCTGATGCTCTGTCCTGTGGACTTCATGCTTCTGAATCAGATATTGAGACAACAGCTTTAAAGCTGCCTTTAAAGATGGACTCACCAGCTCCCACAAGTATATATAAGCAATCTCATAT
>NW_006408555.1:9449568-9507174 GCF_000296735.1 Chrysochloris asiatica
TATAGGGTTTCTCATATGTGAATAGACATACACACATAAACACATTTGCATAACTGTGTCTATGTCTCTATATCTGACTACCAATCCATTCATTGATCCATCCATCCCACTTGCCTACCCACATACCCACCCATCCACCCATCTACCTATCCATGATTCATCCACTCACTCACCTATTCACCCACCTACCCTTCACTCACCCATCCATCCATCCATCCATCCATCCATCCATCCATCCATCCATCCATCCACTCACTCAGCTACGTACTCAACTGATCCACCAATTGATCTACTCATCAACCCACTCACTCACCTCCTCACTAACCTAACCTTCACTCCTACATCCATTCATCCATCCTACTCAACTACATACCCATCCATTCATCTACCTATCCCTCCATTCAGCTACCCAGTTGTCCACTTAGCCAGTACTCATCCATCCATCCATCCATCCATCCATCCATCCATCCATCCATCCATCCACTGATCAATAGATCCATCCATCCATCCACCCACTCACTCATACACCCATTGATCCATTGATCCATCCATCTTAATGATTCTACTTCTCTGCTTAAACCTTGATTGATACAGTACTTCGATAGTGGTCCAGGCACAGAGGAAATCTCAGTGAATGAGGATATTAAGAGTCCTTATCTTATGAAGCTTACATTTGAATAGAGCAAAAATAGACAATGAGAAAGAGAACAGTTATATAGGATAATGTCAGAGTATTGTATGTGTTATCAATGAGGTCAAAAGGAAAGTCACTCAGCACTGTGTGTGTGTGTTTCACACTGGAAGGACTGACAGTCAGAACTGACATTTGCATGAGGAAATCAGCCATCTCATGATCTGGTGGAGAACTTTCCAGGCATAGGGAGCAGCAAATGCAAAACCCTGGAAGAAGGGGTGAACTGGAACATGAATAATGACAATCCCCAGATCATTCAACACTTTCTTGTGCCTTGAGTCCCTGCCAGGCACTGTATTAAATACTTTATATGATGGTGATTCAAAAAACTCATGGAAAAGGAATGAAAAGAGAATGGAATTTTCCACAAACTTTCCACAAGTCTTCCCAAAGACATTGTCTTTTTAAAAATATTTTATTGTGAATTATGTGATAGTTCACATGAGAGAACATTAGCTTTACATTCATCCTATTGTATATCATTTCATTGCCATGGTTACAATCCCCTCCATGCATCATCATTTAACCAAAGGGTATACCCTGCAAGCCTGCCCCCCACCCCCCCCAGGTCATCAGCACACAGCACCTCTCTCTCCGATGAGTCTAGAGTCCCCAGCCACTCCATCTCTCCTCGTCATCATCTTTGACTCCATCTCTGGTGTCACTGTTTCTCTGGGTAGGGTCTCACACTCTGCTCTTCTCCCTTGATGGTCCCAGGGACCTCTGCTCCTGGACTGCAAAGTCAACCACTCCCCTCCTTCTGCTACAAAATGTCTACCTTTACATTTCCAACCCTCACAGTCAGTCCTGATAACAATTATTCACTATTGTATCACATGAGTGCTATCCCCATCTCCTTTCATCAGCCCCTCCCAGACAGATTGGATACCACTCAGTGGAGATTCTACCTTCCTCCATGCCCTCTGGATCTAGGCTCTCTCTTGAAAGCTTGTGAGCCAGTTACTTTTTGCCTTTGTAGCCCCCCTATTTTTCAAATACATTGTCTTTTAAACAATTGTTTTTAAAATACATTGCCCTTTAATCTTGTAAACTATCTTGTGAAGTATGTGTCATCTCTGGGTGGTACAAATATACTGCTGTTAGCACCATCTATCCTACAGCTCAGGATATTGAAGCACAAAGATTAGTGGTAGAAACATGTTTTGAAGCCTGGCAGTCTGACTGACTGGTCTTAAATGTGCTATAACACTGCCTCCTTCTTTTCTAAAACTTGTCCTTCTAACCACTCATGATAATTTCTTATAGCTTCTAGAAGAGCTACAAGAATAACCACTAAGTAATGCCATTAGAAGGAGCTCTGATAGTGTAGTGGTTACGAATCGGGCTGCTAACCACAAGGTCAGCAGTTCGAAACTACCAGCTGTTCTGCAGGAGAAAGATGAGGCTTTCTGCTCCAGTAAAGATTTACAGCCTCGGAAACCCTGTGCAGGGTCGCTATGAGTCAGAACTGACTCCATGGCACATAACAACAACAACAACAAATGCCAATAGATTTAGAACTGTTGGTGAGATTTCCAAGAAGCCCAGGACTTCACAGTGATATGTGGACTCTATGGGAGGAATCTACCATTGTCTGTTGAAAGTTGACTATTGACTTTCTGGGCTACACTTAGGTCAGTAGTTCATTGAGTCTGTTGGTGACATCTTGAACTTGTGCTAAAATAAGTCTTATCCCAAGCCACCTTTTCTGAGCTTTCACAAACTAAAGAGGCCAATTTTTGTACCACCTATAGACTCCTCTCCCTGGGCATGACCCCTGAAAGATCTACGTATGTTCTCCCTTTTGCCTATGGATTTTAAATGGGTGCTTTCTTCAAAGACAAGAATCTCAAGAAACTTGCTCTGAGAAGCGGCTCCATCAACATCAGTACTGTTGACGAATGGATGGGCGTAAGGCCCAGCTACTTCATGAAGATGTAGCTCCAGAAGTCCTGCTGCCTTCAGAGATGTCTTTAGATTATGACTCCTAGCAAGGAATTGATGTCACTAACTTAGACATCGGGCAATGGCAATGATTTGATTGGTAGAGACTGGGTTTTCTCTGGAGGTTGTAAAAGTCACACTTCCTAATGAGAAACAATGTGGGGACAGCAATCAGCCAGGATCCAGGAAGCCAGCCCAGGCGGTAACACCCTTGTAAAGGAGACTGATAAATAAACAAGCAAGCCATCCATTTCTCTCTTCCTCAGCAAATGAGATGAAACAGCTGGCCTTGGACAGAGAGAGGCCCTGTGCTTTGTTAACTGGAAACAGATTAGCCAACTCAATCGGCTGACCACTTTTCCAGTTCACGGCCCTGCAACACTGGAAAAAGGGAATTTTTGTTGAACGTTTCTCCAGCGAGGGCCAGGCCTGATATGCTGTGCTTGTGGGCAAAAAAAACCTTTATTATTATTATTTTTTTTTTTTGGATTCTCATCTTTAACTTTCCTATGGGCCTTTGACAAAAACCTCAGGGAATTCTATAGACTGCATGTTGTCAGTATTTTAATCAGCTTCAGCTGTCAAAACTCTTGTAACCCGCCTCTTCTATTTAAAATGTGTCTTCTAGGCATAAAATAATTAAAGGTGCAGGACCATGCAGTAGGCCTAGCGCCATTGCAATGTGACAGAGCCTTATGGATGAAAGGGATTATTTCAGGCAGTTTTAAATATAAATTTTGTTTTGTCACAAGGCTTCAGGGCACACATTTTCTATACTGTCAAGCTTGATAGTAACAATATTTATATTTCAAATAAAAAGATTAAATTGCAGTCTTATGTGTTTCTGGTTTTCGTCAAAAAAAAAATTTTTTTTTACTAGTTTATCATAGTACTGTATCGCTGTATGTCATCATATCATCATACCTTAAATTTTTTTTTTTTGCTGACAACACTTTTATTTTATCAAAATATGATGTCTTTTACTGTCAATCTCAGGGCTGAAATAATGAAGGCAGACAGGCACGCCACTCGGGTTTGGTTGTTTGACAAACATCTTGCTTTGCACCTTGTTTAAGGACTTATGAAAGAAATGCAAAACAGTGGAAACTGGACCCAAATACAAATAGCAAACAGGCTCAGACCAATGTGTTAAACTGGCATTTGGAAATGCTTTGAGCCTTTGACCAGGAGTTCCTTGTTTGCTTTTTCATCTCCGTGTTGGAAAACAAACAAGAAGCAGGCAGGCAGGCGGGTGGAGCTGAAGGAGCAAATGTCTGCTTGGGACCGACTGCTGGCTGCTTTGGGTCACAGCTCGTTAACCTCTATGTCTCCAGCACCTCCAAAGGGGCCAAGGCAGCCAGGGGTGTTTCTGAACCATTGGGTGTTGATGAGTTTCCAAGTTGCAAAACTGGGTCTATGGCAGCCCGTCAACAGTCAACATCACACTTGACAGAGAAGTTTGGGGAAAAGGCAAGAGGGAACATAGTTCACACCTGTTGGAGCTCGGTCTGATGGTGACAAGGGAGTTCTGGGCTTGCTCATCTTAAAATGAAGGGTGAGTCTTTGCCTTCATCCCACGGCTTTTGTGTCCCAAACTGCCACTCCCTCTTCTTCCCACTTAGAACTCTGCTCTGAGGAGGAAACGTAACTGGGCCCGAGGGAAGTACCCTCATCTCTAAGATGGCAGATCATGTATGAAAAGTAACTTCTCCCCCATGCCTGTGCATCAGCCATCGATCTGCACACTTCAACACTTAGTTCCTTCAGCAGTCCCAACCAACCAACCAATCAACCAACCAGAATTGGCTGCCATTTTGTCCCATCAGTTCCTCGGCTAGGGCCAAAGATACCGCTCCAAGAACACATGCCCCTAGACATCTCCTGATTCAATAATAGTGTCATTTGTACACTGCAGTTCACTGCCCCAAGCACATTTGAACCATATTCCAATTCACAAAGCCCTTTCATGTCCTGTTTTAATCCATAGTGTTGTTAAGTGCCACTGAATGAGTTCCGACTCATAGAAACTCAGTCTAGGGTTTCCAAGGAGCAGCTGGTGGGTCTAAACTGCTGACCTTGTGGTACAAACTGACCTTGTGATTCAGTGCTTATCCCATGTCAGGACAATCAAGACCCCCAGAAGCTAAGTAACTTGTGTGAAAGAGCATAAATAATTAAGTGCCCCAGCCTAGACTTGAATCTAGATTTCCAAGTTCAACGTTCTGATTAGGAGATTTTGAGCATTCCATAAGAAAAACAAAATACCACCATCATGAAATGTAGTGATGAGAAGACCAGCGAGGAACACTACAGCTGATCCCCACTCACTATACTGGGTGCTGGCCCATTCTGAAACCTGCACTTGAAGTTTTCATTAACAGAAGTTTGTCAGAACCACAAAAATAGCAGAATAATCATTTTTTTTTTTTTTTAATCAGAAGTGAAATATTTCATTGGTAGGTAGTTGAGGAGTCCTAGCATAGTTTTGAGGATAAGCACTGGACTGCTAACTACAAGATCGGTGGTTCAAACCTACCAGCTGCTCTTTGAAAGCCCTGTACAGAGTTGCTGTGAATTGGAACTGACTCAGCGGTTCTCAACAACAACAACAGGTAATTTGCAAACCCACACACCCATGAGCCCATGAGGACATTTTCTTCAAAATGTGGCAATCATTAAAAAATAGCAACAACCTTGTGCTAGAATAATTGTTGTTGTTTTTAATTCATAGCAACCCTGAGGTTAGCAGCTGGTGGGCTTGAACCACTGATCTTGTGATTAGCAGTCCAGTGCTTATCTTAGAGTGCCACAGTGCTTGCCACTTATTGTGAGTCTCCCATGCGGCAAGCACTTTGCTCAGGGTTTGGCATGCGTGTTGAATTTGCTCTTCACACTCATTCCTTCATAGGGCTAGTCTGCCTCTCATTCAAAATCGTGACTCTAAGAGGCAATGAGATTTGGCCACTTTCATCTAGGTAGATCTGGGATGCGGTGCTTTGAAGTTCACGCATGCAACAATTGCACTTTACAACTGTTGTTGCTTTCAAATGCCATTCAGTCAGTTTCTCTCCATGGTGACCTTGTATAGGGTTTCCAAGGAGCACTCATTTTCTCTTGGCTATTGGTTTGGAACTTCCAACCTTGTGGTTAGCAGTCCAGTGCTCATCCCTCAGCACCACACCAGGAAGGTACTAAAATACAAGATGGATCTCATTTATACTTTGCAGAAGTGGCAATCGAGGCTTTGAGAAATTCAGTAACTTAACAAAGTTTATACCATTGAAAACTCAGTAGGTAGGGCTGGGCTGCCACATGTACTAACACTAGACTGCAGAGGAACAAGAGAGGCCATGGAAGGGGGAAGTCAAAGAGAATGAAAGAGTAAGTGTTGGTGATGGGAGCGAAGGCAGGCACACTCCCCACTCTGGAGAGAAGAATCACAGACCACGAAGGAAACATTCAGGCCACAGAGATATCTGATATCAGCATGCTTTCCACCTTGTGGTGAGACTGTCAGCATAGGCAGAAAACAGGAAGTGACTTGAGTTACAGGACACTGTGTGACAGCAATGACAAGGGTCCTCTGCTACACTAACTAGGCCGCTAGAAAATCCATTCTCTCGTGTTTGTTGATGTCCAACCCCTCCCTCAATGAGTCCATTCACCTTGGATCGATGCTGGATACTGCTACCTACTCTCCATGGCAGTGCTGTATGATCTTTATAGCACGCATTATCTCCAATAGTCCCCTGGTACATGTAGCTCCTGAAGTAGCCAGTAAGGATTTAGAAGAGAGGGTCAAAATGATGGGTAAAGCTGTTAAATAAAACTATGTGCCAAACTCAGTACATAACAGTGCAGGCAAAGTAACTGTGTCATGTGGAAGAATTGGGTATGAATGAAACAGAAAATGAAAGTGGTGGACAAAGCAATGGGTCTCTCAGTTAGTGACCAGAGCTTAGTGGGCTGGCGGTTCTATTGGTATCGCTTGATGGGATCTTTGTACAACTCTAGTATATGGTAGTTGGGTTTAGAAAGTCTAAGAAGACTCCATTCACATGTATAGTACTTTGACAAGGAGACTGGAGGTTGAACTGAGTTGGGATGGTTGGACTTCTCTCTCCATGTGGCCTCCCCATGTGGTCTCTCCACATGGTCTCACCATGGTGGCTTGGAACTACCAGAAGCACAGAAGGGTGACATATCAGACCTTGTAAAGTCTTAGTCCTGGAACTGACTTAACCATTTGGTTACATTCTGTTGGTGACAGTAAACACAGAGTTGATCCAGATTCAGTGTGGAGGCCTCTACATAAGGCTGTAAGTAACAGGAGATGAGGTTCATGGGCGATCATCTTTGGAATCTGGCTACCATGAAGCTTCTCACCTATCTGACATATGTAGAAGGGTCTTCTTTTGGATACAGAATAGAACTTTTTGCTTCTTAGCTAAAACTTAATTTCTTTTCTGTAATTATCAAGTCTTTTCATGATCAAACCTCAGTCTTCTTAAGAGCAAGATGCCATGCTCCTTCACTAAATGAAATTAAGTCTAAAGAGCACTCTGTGGTGGTGGTGGTGGTAATGTGCCGGGGAGTCAATTCCAACTCAGTGATACAGTACAGGGTTTTGAGGCTGTAAATCTTTACGGAAGCAGAGACCCTCATCTTTCTCCCATGGAACAGCTGGTAATTTCAAACTGCTGACCCTGAGGTGAGCAGCCCAATTTGTAACTACTACGCTACCAGAGCTCCTTCAAAAGCACTTATTTCCTTTGATTTCCTCATGTTTGCTCACCCCATGTGAGCACCTAGCTCTCCTGGAAGGCCCCTTCCAATGACCCTTCAAGGAGGAGAGTTAGGATCGATTATTCCTTCCTACTGTGGCGCTGTGCATTAATACACTGACCTGCAAAGTCAGTTTCAACCACAAGGCTGCTGGTTCAAGCTCACTAGCCCCTCCTTGGAAACCCTATACATGGGTCCGAACTGACTCCATGGCACCTACCAACAACCACTAAGGATCTTATATAGATCCATGCAAGGGAAAAGTAAGAGGACTCATAATTCTCCAGAATAACTGCAAGATAGATATGAACCAATGACTAAGCAAGCATAGATTTACTGGAATATAATTTTTCACTGTGCACACACTTATTATATGCACAAACACTGAAGTTAACATGATAGACACATGTAATCAGGTGGTGGTGGTGATAATATGCCGTGGAGTTGGTTCTGACTCATAATGACCCTGTAGTATAGCGTTTCCGAGGCTGTAAATCTTTATGGGAGCAGAAAGCCTTATCTTTCTCCCACAGAATGGCTGGGAGTTTCAAACTAGTGACCTTGAGGTTAGCAGCCCGACTCGTAACCACTATGCTACCAGAGTTCCTTTTGTAATCAGATATTATTCCTCAAAGAGACCTTTCCTGCATACCTAAATGATACTCAACTACCTGAAAGTCTTTTGATAATATTATTCTATTTAATCTTATGTCACTGTAGCATTTTCCAGATGACAAATTTTGCCCTTTGGGGGTACATTGTATGCAACCTACATATGGAAAGAGAAACTAAAACATTAAGTAATTCTGAGTTTACCCCTGTGCTAGAACTGTCAGCGAGATGGATTGGCAAAGTGTCAGCATCAATGGGCTCAAGTGTGGCAACAGTTGTGAGGTTGGTCCAGGATCGGGCAGTGTTGCGTACTATTTTGCATAGGGTCGCTATGAGTCGGTACTGACTCGATGGCATCTAGCAACAACAATAAAGGAATGTCAGATGTACATTTTTCATCTTTATATCTTAAAGTATACTCAGTGACACAATACAACTTAAGCAAATGAGAACTAGAAAGATGCTGAGGGGCCTATTGGGAGCTAAGACGAGGAAGTATAAGTGTACCTCACAAAGAATGGTCACTGGGACCCAGAGAACTGTCACTGAAGCATCCCCTCCCTACAGTCAGACCTAATTTTAGACTTTGTGTCTGATTTTATACAGACATTTGCTTTGTTTCCTCCTTCACTCTTTCATGTTCTTAGAAAATCAGTTCTCTTGGCCTCAATGCATGCAACCCAAACAAGACTGTGCCATGATCAGCTTTACATTCTGGATGCCCACAACTTAAGACATAGCATTTTTATGTCCCGTTTTCTCAAGGGGTAAATTGGATTGGTCCAGCAAAACACCAACTTTTCTTTCTGGGACAAGCATCCACCTTTTGGTCCAAAGAAATGTGACCATCGTATTTGGCAATGGGATTTCACATGGCGCCACGTGGTCTTAGAGACTTCATGCATGTTGCTGGGGGGAGGGGGATGTTCCCAGATAAAGATTTGTGGGATGGGAAGAGATCCCAAAGTGTTTGCTAACATTATGATTCTATTTTGATGGGAAGGAAAATAGAGTTTGATATTGCATTTTAGGAGAAACGGACTCTGTCATATCTGGGTTTAATACAAGGTTTGTCTTAGTATGCACCACCCAATATCTACTTCAGCATAATTTCTTTATGGTATAGTTATTGTTTTTATTTTCTTATACCAGCTTTTCTTCTTCTTCTTACCTAGGGGCCATCATTATGACACATTTATTTTAGAGTTCATGACTCATTGATTTAGAGTTGATAGATCAAGGGCATTCCTAGCATGGAACATGAAAGACACTCCCCAAAACTCCTGGAGGGGACCTCACTGACCTCCAGTTTCATAACCAGAAATTCGTGTTTTCAAAAAAAGACAGTTTTCAGATAGGTGATTAATAGAACTGAAATTACTGGAAAAGGATGGTTTAGTTATCAAGAGCCAAACGAGTCATCCTCAGGGTTAAGGAAGCCTTCAGTGTGTCACAGGGCACTTTTCGGAGTATTGCTCCATTTGGGAAAGTGTGATAGAGCTTACTATTGTTCATTTTCATTCAGAAGATTATTTCACAGCTTCACTGAGAAATGTACATCATCTCTGTTAAAAAACAAAACAAAACGCAAGCAAGCAAAACCAAGATTCTAGTGATGGAAACTATCGGTATGAAGTCTGTAAAATCATGGAAGAGGAATTTATCACACAGTTCCTACCCATTTTCCAAACAAGATGTAAGGAAACTCGTTGGTGCAGAAACAAGATAGGATTCTTAAAAAGTTGTTGTTGTTAAGTGCTGTTGAATTTGATCTGACTCATAGTGACCCTGTATAGGGCTTCCAAGGAGCAGTTCGAGTGTTGGAACCGACAACCTTGCAGTTCAAACTAACTTTGCATTATCCTCCAGAATCATACCAGGACTATTGTAAATACTCAAAACCAAACTAAACCAGTCTTTAGTATGGATTACAGCTGGAGAAAGATGAGGCTTTCTGCTCCCGTAAAGATTTACAGCCTCGGAAACCCTGTACAGGGTCAGTATGAGTCGGAACCGACTCCACGGCACATAACAACAACAACAAGTATGGATTACAATATCAACAACAACCATGTAAAGACAACAAAAATGCTCACAACTGGACCAGTAAATAACATCATGATGAATGGAGAAAAGATTGAAGTTGTCAAATACTTAATATTGCTTGGATCTACAATCAACATTCATGAAAGCAACAATCAAGAAATCAAATGACATATTGCATTAGACAAATCTGTTGCAAAAGCTCTCTTTAAAGTGTTAAAAGAGCAAAGATGTCACTTTGAGAGGTAACGTGCACCTCACCAATGCCATGGTATTATGTATAGTCTCATATGTGTGTGAAAGTTTGACAACGAATACAAAATGATGATGCATTTGAATTATGGTGTTGGAGAAGAATATTGAGAGTATCATGGGCTGCTGGAAGACTAAACGACTCTATCTTGGAACAAGTACAGCTAGAATGCTTCTTAGAAGTCTGGGTAGTGAGATATTCCATCTCTTATACTTCAGACATCATCAGGAAGGACCAGTCTCTGGAGAAAAACACCAGGCTTTGTAAAGTGGAGGGTCAGTGAAGAAGAGGAAGATTCCCAATGAGATATATTGGCACAGTGGCAGCAGCAATGGGCTCGAGCTTAAGGACTGTGAGAATGGCATAGGACGGGGCAGTGTTTCGTTCCGTTGTGCATGGAGTCAATATACGTGAGAACCACCTTAAGGGAACAAGGACAAGAAGCTAAAAGGAGCAGAGCTATAGATTTAAAAGTCCCTTCAGAAGCAGGTGAAGACAGGCAAGCTCTAATTTCTTACTCTCTCCTCACTTACCTCCCAATTTCCCTAAAGCTATCTGCAAAGTCCAGAGTACTAGAACGGCAGGGACTATTTATGTGCTGAACACAGCTGCCGTGTATAGAAAGCCTGGTCCAAATATTACGTCATCTCAGGTTTCCCAGGGTCTTTCAAGAATGGAGGGCATTATGCTCTTGTGGTTAAGTACCATCAAGTCAGTTCTGATTCATAGCAACTCTATATAGGGTGTCCAAGGTGTGGCTGGTGGGTTTGAACCACCAGCCTTGCAGTTAGCAATCTAGTATTTATCCTACAGTACCCTACCAGGACTCCATGAATTAGATACTTCTTAAAACCAAACAGAACAAAATCAAGAAACAACTTCAGAGAGAGGTGGACCTCTGTCTGGTATGAAAGTTAAGGAAGGATTTATCTTTATACTAGGGGCTCTTAGCACAGTGGTTACGAACCAGGCTACAAACTGCAGGGTCAGCAGTTCGAAACTACCAGCTGTTCTGCGGGGGAAAGATGAGGCTTTCTGCTCTTGTAAAGATTTATAACCTCGGGAACCCTGTACAGAGTCGCTATGGGTCGGAACCGATTCCACGGCACATGACCGGCAGTAATATGATAGGGCATCCTGGTGTAGTGCTGTGGGTTCGTGTGCTGGGCTGCAAAGTAGATTTGAACCACAAGGTCAGCCATTTGAGCTCACCAGCTGCTCCTCAGAAACCCTATACAGTTTGGGTCGGAACCGACTCAATGGCACTAAACAATAATACCAATAATAGGATAAGGAGCTCTGATAGTGTAGCGGTTACGAGTTGGGCTGCTAATTAATTGCAAGGTCAGTAGTTACTACCCACTGTTCCGTGGGAGAAAGATGAGGCTTTCGGCTCCCATTAAGATTTACAGCCTCAAAAACCCTATACTACGTGGTTGCTATGAGTCGGAACCTACTCCAGGGCTCACCCCCAGCAATCAGGATGAACTATACCTACGATGTGGCATAAACAAAACTCAGCCTGTCCTTTTTCTTGGAAGAAAACCAACAGGGAAGAAACGGGTAGAGAAAAACATGCTTGTATCCGACTCTGCCGTGAACTGCTATTGACAATATCAGCGCCTTCATCAGAAAGCTCTCTGGTTTTGATGAGGGAACTGTCACTTTCCCTGTGGAGATTGACATGCCTCACGACACTGGCATAACTGATGTCTGTTCAATAACACGCAGATCTGTCCCTGAATCTGTGCAGGAACATCTGATCGTTACAGCAAACTTTAAAGTGAAGTGCTGGGGAGGAGAGATTCCAGATGGCCACAGATGTTCTCAGATAAAATAAGACTTTATTATTATTATTATTATTAAAAGCTGGGTAACAGATGCCACGTTCAACAAAGGAACGACTTTTAATGTACATGCTAGTTTTGTAGAAATGTATGGGCTGGGCTGGGCTGGGAAGTAGGAAGGCTGGAGACAGTAAGCATAAGCTACCCTAACCCATGGCCATTGCACATGGTCAACATGGTTTCCTCCAGGGTCTGTGTGCTTTCCTTACTAGACCACCTATAAGTGTTTCCTTGATTCAAGAGAGCTTTACTTTCATCCAATCATCTCAAAATAGATGCAGCCCCCAAAGGCCAACTCTTGATCTAAACTTAAACCAAAGTCCTTCCTTCCTGATTTTTTAGATCTAAAATGTAGATAAATGTGGCAGGTGGCAAACATGCTAAGTGGCACCAGAGTTCAGTAAGTGTTCTTGCAAGTAGATGCAGGAACAGAAAGCTACAGCAGAGCAGAGGAGGGTGCAACTGCTTACTTAGGGACAGCTACTTCCAGGGGAGCTCCCTGCCCCCCCCCCCCCATCTAAATGTGGTTCCCTGAACTGTTTTTGCAAATAAAGTTTTATTGTCACACAGCCTGCTGTGGTACTGTGGGAGAAGGCACTGGACTGCAAGGTCAGTTTGAACTGCAGGATTGCCAGTTCAAACTCACCAGCCGGCACCTTGGAAATCCTACACAGGGTCGCTATGAGTCACGTGGACTCCACGGCACTTAATGACATACTTTTGCATTGTTGTGGGAGAACTGAGCAGTTGCCGCAGACACAGTCTGAGCTGCAGAACTTCAATATTTATGATCTAGACCTGTAGAGTCCTGATGTGGTGCTGTAGGGTAAGCACTAGACTGCTAACCACAAGGTTGGTGTTTCAAACCCACCAACCACTCTTCGGAAACCCTATCCGGGGTCCATATATGTTGGATCTGACTCAATAGCACTTAAAAATAATAGCTGCCCTTTACAGAAAAAGTTTGCCAAGTCTTAGTAACAATAACAATAAAAACAACTGCTGTTGCGTCAGCTCCAATTCATAGTGCCTCCGTGTGTGTCGGAGTAGAACTGTGCACTATGGGGTTTTCAGCGGCTGCTTTATCAGAAGTAGATTCCCAGGCCTCTTTTCCAAGAAGTCTCCAGATGGACTCCGAACTAACAACCTTTTTGGTTAGGAGGCAAGCATGGCTATAGCTGGTTCCATCCAGGTACTGCTCTATTGATTTAGGACCTCAGTTACCAAGACCTTTCTCCATCCATTGATTCAAACGGATCCATATTTCAACAAATGTTTACTGAGCTCCTTTCATTGCAGACATGACATTTTTATAGGGCTTACAAATGTGAATAAACTCAGTTTCTGGCCATCAAAATGCTTCAAGCATAATGGGTGTAGTATTTTCGACCCAGTGGACTTGTCTGCATGATCACTGTTGTGGTGGCAGTGGTGGTGGACATTACAGATATTAGCTTAGTGTGGTGACCTCTTGTTCTGTAGCAAACTCCCTGGTAATGACTTGACGTGCATCACCTCATTTACTCTGACCTCTAACACCAGGAAGTAGTCAATTTCCTATTTTGAAGATAAGAACTCGGAGGCCTAGAGACATTGTGTTGTTTCTCCGTTACTTAATCAGAAAATAATGGATCCTTGAACAGAATCTGGATTTGCTGAAAGCCAAGTTCATGCTGTCAAGATGGCCCGGATGAAAACTCAGTAGAGTCGCTATGTAGTTTTTCTAGGTCTGGCCTGGGTTAAACATGGGGAACCCAGGGGTATAAACACCTCCCTCTGAATCACAGGTTTGGGATTTGTGATCCCATTGTTCTGACACTGGGCTCAGGTTGTTTCTAATTCCCATTTCATGTAAGTCTTCACATTGGCCTTGCTTGAGGAACCACTCCATACTCTCTATACTTTCTGCTTGACCGATGTTCCGTTCCAATGTTTGTCTTTTACATAGATATGACTAATAAGAAAACGGAATTGATGATTATATTCCTTGAATATACCAGGACTCCTGAGTGGTGCAGCAGGTTAAATAGTTAACTGCTAACCAGCAGGTTTGTGGTTCAAACCCACCAGCTGTTCCTGAGAAACTCTACACAGGGTTGCTACAATTGGAATAGACTCGACGACACTTAACAGCATTCCTCAAATAAAGAATACAAACCTATTTGCTTTTACCTCCTTCTCTTTTAGTCATTGCTTTCAGGAAATTAATTGAGGTTATTCATGTACAGTCTATAGTCTGTGCTTAACCACTGGTGTGGTTGCTGTTGTTAATTTTGTTCCTACTCATAGCATCCCCGTGTGGGGTTTCTGAGGTTTTAAGCCTTTGCAGGGGCAGAAAACTTATTTTTCTCCCATGGAGCGGCTGGTGGATTGGAACCACAGACCTTGTGGTTCACTCGCAATCCAGTCATTATCGCGTCGAGCCACCATGCTCCCTAACCTCTGTTCCCACGTTACTATCTTCATCATCACCACATCACCAGACTGGTGACATTTTTTAGCCTCTCCCATCCCTAAAAGAGCCACTCTGGTTCCTTTGGGTACTAAGGGCACAGAAGTTGCTTAAACAGCGGATAAGGTTTATTTGACAAAGCAGTTCTATCCAAAAAAGGCCCATTCAGCCCCATGAGGCAAACGACTCTTAAATCAATCTCCTTAGAGTGGGATGGCGGGGTTTGTTACATCACTGTCAGCTTTCTTTGGATCCACAGAGGAGAAAAACCTTCCCCTATACCTCTCTTAGATTTCTCCTTTCTTAGGTAAGGTGCTTAAATCAAGGAGAGAATGGTCCCTCAAGCCCCCGAAGCTCACCAACAGAGGTACCAGTCTGTTCTGTACACCATCCAGCGCCCAGCCCACCCTGTTTCTGATAGAAACTCCATTTTATTAAATTTTTAATTCAGTTGTAATCCTCCCTATAAGGAGCTCTGATAGCGTAGTGGTTATGAATCAGGCTGCTAATCTGAGGGTCAGCAGTTCGAAACTACCAGCTGTTCCATGGGAGAAAGATGAGGCTTTCTGCTTCCATAAAGATTTACAGCCTCAGAAACCCTGTTCAGGGTCACTATGATTCGGAACTGATTCCATGGTACATAACAACCACCGCCACCTCCCTATGCGTCCACCCACAGCTTCAAAGCTTGGTGGTGACTACTGTTTTAGGTGCTGTTATGTCACATCTGACACACTATGACCTTACACAGAGCAGTGCAAATCACTGATCAATCCTAAGCCATCTCCATGGTCTTATTTAACCCAAAGGAAATTGCCTTCCCATGCCAACAATTGTTCCATAAAGAGCCTATGACCCCCACTAGGGGGTCACTGAGTAGTGATTTTCTGGGGATTTCCTAGGTTTTCTGAGAACACCTTTTAGAGCTGGGCTGTTCAGTAAGTTAGCCCTAGCCACATGTGGTTACTGAGTACTTGAAACGTGGATAGCGTGAATGGAGAAGTGCTTTACATACAAAATACACAACAGATTGCAAAGACTTAGTATGAGCAAAATGACACAAATAATCTCTTTAATAATGTTTTACATTGTGGAATATGAGCATTCCAGAACACGTAATTGTGCTCATGAGGATCCTGTAGATAGACCAAGAGTCAGTTGTTGGAACAGAAGGGACAATGAATGGTTTAAATCAGGAAAGGTTGTATGCAACAGGGTTGTATTGTTTCATCATACTTATTCAATCTGTATGCTGAGCAAATAATCTGAGAAGCTGGATTATATGAAAGAAGACCCTGGCATCAGGATTGGAGGTAGACTTGTGAACAGCCTGTGATATGCAGACAATACAACCTTGTCTGCTGAAAACGACAAGGACTTTAAATACTTGCTAAGGAAGATCAAAGACCACAGTCTTCAGTATAGGTTGCACCTCAATATAAAGAAACAAAAATCTTCACCACTGGGGCAATAAATAGCATCATGGTAAATGGAGGAAAACTATTAGATGTCAAAGGCATCATTTTGCTTGGATCCATCATTAGCTCTCATGGAAGCAGCAGTCAATAAATCAAACCATGAATTGAATTCGACAGATGTGTTGCGTAAGACCTATTTAAGGTGTTCAAGAGCAAAGAAGTCATTTTGAGGACTAATGTGCACCTAACCCAAGCCATGGTATTTTTAATAGTCTCATGTGCATGTGGAAGTTGGGCAGTGAATAAGGAAGACCACAGAAGAATTGATGCCTTTGAATTATGATGTTGGAGGTGAATATTAAAAGTACCATGAACTGTTAGAAAAGCAAACAGATCTATGTTAGAAGAAGTGCAAGCAGAATGCTTTCTGGAAACTTGTCTCTCACACTTCGGACATAGTATCAGGAGGACAAGTTCCTGGAGATGGACATCATCCTTGGTAAAGTGGAGGGTCAGAGACAAAAAGAGGAAGACCCCCAACAAAATGGATTGGCACAGTGGTAGCAGCAATAGGCTCAAGTGTCCTGATAATTATGAGGATGGCATGGGACCAGTTTTGTTCTGTTGTATATACAGTCGCTGTGAGTTGGAATAGACTCGACGGCATGTAACAACAACACTGATTATATGCTGAAATGGTATCTTGGATATATGGAGTTGAATAAAATATATCTTCTTCTTCTTGTTAGGTGCTGATGAGTCAGTTCCAACTTACAGTGACCTTATGTATGACAGAATGAAACACTCTCTGGACCTGTGCTATATTCACTTGTGTGGTCATGTTTGAGTCCATTGATACAGCCACTGTGTTACTCTAGCTCTTTAGGGGTCTTGCTGGTTTTCACTGACCCTTCCCTTTGTCAAGTATGACATCCTTTTCCAGGAACAAGTCCCTCCTGATAACATATCCAAATGATGTGAGACAAAGTCTTACCATCCTCTCTTCCAAGGAGTATTCTGGCTGCACTTTTTCCAAGACAGATTTGTTTGTTCTTTTGGCAGTCTGTGGTATCTCAATATTCTCTGCCAACACCATAATTCAAATCTATATCTTAGTGAATTTAATTTCATTTTCTAAAATGTACTTCTTTTTTTTTAAAAAAATGCACATACTAGAAAAGTTTAAAATTACATCTGTGGTTTATAGTCTATTTCTATTGGGCAGTGAGTTTCTTTTTCTATTCTGGGCATTGTTGAATGCAACTAGAGGTCAAGAGTGGCTACAAACTTCAACTGTCAGCTTGTAGGAAAAGCCAACTTAGGGAAGAGGACAGAGTGAAGAGATAGAGCTAAAACCACCTGACCTTCAGAGGGCTTCTGGACTTCCAGTTATGGAGCCCAAAAATATTCTGATTGCTCATGAAAGCTTGAAGTATGGTTTTCTCCTTGCTATTGAAAGCCTGCGGACTTGTATGTGAACTTTAAGCCTTGATTTTTCAGAGCTTAAAGAAGTGGGTGTAAGAAGGTATGACTCTTTAGCCGAATGAGAAACGAGCCTGTGACCTTCTCTGTATTCTGTGTCCAATGTTCATGGAAGCTAGACAAACAGCATGGACTCATTGTAGAAGTATTTCTCGGAGCGTGGAGTGATCCGAGTTGCAAAGCTCTGTGCACCATCTTGTGAGGATAATTCTTGAAAAGCGGATAGTGGAGCCTGGACTCCATGGGTCTTCGTTGCCTCTCTACCAACACCCAACTCAAAGGGAAGGTGTATCCAACCTTAGCAGAGGGAGCAACTGTGCTCATAGTTTCCCTTTGTTTCTCTCAAGAACTTGTACCCAGGTCCCTGACTGCAAGGCAGTTTGTCACCAAAATCATACTGTGCCTCCCGGTTGGGGTCAGCCATTTGGAAGCAACATTAAGAGACAAGGAAATGGAAGAAATGTGGTTAGCATACTTTGGTTTCCTTCTTGCAGATCATTGTGAGAAAGCTGCTTCTCTCAACTTGAGAGCTCAGCTCTTGGTGGGCGGTCCTCTTGTTCCAAGTGAACTCACATCCCTTTGTGCCTTTAGGTCCGGCCATAGAGTTCCAAACCTGTAGTTCACTTGTACAGTGACCATCAGTCCTTTCATCAAACTTTCTTCCAGAGACCCAAGTTGAGCATGCCATCTGTTTCCTTGGGGACTCTGGTTGACATAGAGGTGTGTCCTGCTCTCAGGTGATTTTCCTTTGACATGACTATAGTAGTGAGTCTCATTATGGAGGCTAGCTTTTGAGTAGAGCTGGGGAAGGTGACTAGCAAATTCAGATAGGAGACTGAAGGGAGTTGGCTTGAGGAACAAGTAGCTTGCGGTAGTAGAGTAAATGGCCCCTCTCAGGTGATGGTGAGTTGATTCTGGACTTTTAACACATGATTGACCCAGAAGTTCAGGTCAGAATGTCTTGACCTTTTAGGCTAATGCATGAGTTTCTTAGAAGCCTGTTTCTAAGGTCTGATACAGAGTGAGTTAATATTGAACGGGATTCCTGGCAATCCCAGAAGGTATTATTAAGGAGCGTGTGCTGACTATTTATGACGTAGGTAGATGGCCAAATGATATGGTCTGCTTTCTCCTGGAGGAAAGAAAACTAAAAAGATGGAAATGTTTGATTTGGACATTCTTACCTCTCCCTAT
Source organism: Chrysochloris asiatica (assembly GCF_000296735.1). Taxonomy (NCBI): domain Eukaryota; kingdom Metazoa; phylum Chordata; class Mammalia; order Afrosoricida; family Chrysochloridae; genus Chrysochloris; species Chrysochloris asiatica. Next base: position 9,468,293 of record NW_006408555.1, read on the forward strand.
CAACTTTGTTATTTGTTTTCGTTTTTTTCCCCCATTCATCTTCTCCTAAGTTTTCCAATGCCTGGAGTCTATTTGCAACGTAGTTTTCAAATACCAGTCATTCATGTGCACACCATTCCAAGATTCCTTTCAAAATAATTATAATATTGATTTATTGAATATTTTCTTTAAACCCACTCTTTTTTTTTTTTTTTGTTATTACATTACTTAATTGTCATGTCCTGAGCAATGGTAGGTATAAAAACTTACATTTGATAAGTAAGTTACAATGTGTCTTTGAAATTTAAACCTTGTTGCTGTTGTGAAGTGTAGTTGAGTCTGTTCTGATTCACAGTGACCCTCTATAGGGTTTCCAAGGAGCAGCTGGTGGATTTGTACTGCTGACCTTATGGTTAGCATGCCTATGCTGATTCTACAGCACCACACCAGGACTCCTGGTGGTGGTGGTAGTGGTGGTGGTTATGTGCTGTTAAGTTGGTTCTGACTCATAGTTACCTTGTATAAGTTTCTGAGGAGCAACTGGTGGGTTTGAACTGCTGACCTTGCAGTTAGCAGTCCAGTGCTGGTCCTACAGTGCCACACCAGGACCCAGTTTAAGCATGAAGAGTTGACAGTAAAGGATTCCCTGGGCATTACAAATGGCTGACACACTTGGCTGTCAGCTGCAAGGTGGGAGGTTCAAGCCCACCCAGAAGGTATCTCATCAGAAAGGCTCGGTGATGTAGCTCTGCAAAATCAGCCTCAAGGGACTCTGTGGAACAGAGTTCTACTGCGACACACATGAGCTTACCATTAGTCACAACTGACCCCATGCCTGCTGGGGATTTCAATGATCATAAACAATATCGTGTGCCAGTTAATGCAGCTCAGGTACCATCTGATCTATTGGGTGCTCTACTGTAAGGCACTCTGGTAGCGTAATGGTTACGAGTCGGGCTGCCAACCTCAAGGTCAGCAGATTGAAACTATCAGCTGTTCCGCAGGAGAAAGATGAGACTTTCTGCTCCTGTAAAGATTTACAGACTTGGAAACTCTGTGCAGGGTCACTATGAGTCTGACCGACTCCACAGTACTTAACAACAACAACAACCTCAAGAATGGGAGAAAGATGAGGTAAAAAAAAGATTTCAAAACCCTCAGAAACCAGTTCGCTATATGTCAGAATTGACTCCACTCCACAGCACTTAACAATAACAACCTCAAGAAACCTGGCAGCATGAACCAGACTCTCTGGAACTGTGTTGTTTCCCAGAATGCTTTGCCAGGACAGCAGTGTCCATGTCTGCGTTGTCCACCGACGCAGCCACTTGCCACATACGATGGTTGAATGCTTGCAATGTGGTGGATTCAATGCTGCAATTGATTTTTAAATTTTATTTGGTTTTCATTAATGTCAATTTAAATAATCATCTGTGCTGAGTGGCTACCATATTGGACAAGATCTGGAATACTTGCCTTTAAAGATGCGTCATAGCAGAAGGTGTAGTGTTGATCCAGGTCTGGGGTGAGGGATGCTGTGGATGTTTTCTTGCTTATTTCTAAGGGCTACGGAAGGGTTACCTCATCTGGGAGTGATATGGGCTGCTGAATCCATCCAGCTCACAGAACTGCCCCACAAGGTGTCAGGCTGAAATCTTCACTGGAGTAGATTCCAGATATTTTCTAATGCAGAGTGACTGGTGGCTTTGAACTGGTGGCCTCCTTCCTTCATCTTGTGCATAAGTGGACTTGAGGTCTTCCTATGCATCCTTAACTACACAAACAATGAGCGACCCTCTTCTGTGACTCAGAGACAGCTGCAAGTGAACCCTAAGCCGCCCAGTCTTAACTATATTGGGAATTTCCAAGGTTGACATTTCCTGTTATTTTCCTTCTTTTTTTCCCTCGTTTTTTTTTTTTTTTTTTAAAAAACATCCAGCCCTTCTCATTAACCAGATATCTTTATTCTCTAAATATTTACCACCCAAACTTAATTTACAGTTTAATTTGCTGTATAAAATCATTTATTGACTGATAAACCTCATTACCAAACTCCAGCACAGCCCCTGGTAACTCCCGACAGTTCTAATTCTTGTAGCAGCAGGCTACTGCGAGAGAAAAACAATCCTGTCAAATGAACGGCGGGGGTCTAAATTATTCAAATACACCAAATCCATGCAGAACCAGTCCCCTGCTCATAATTTTCCTTTTGGAGCCAACAATTAACCCGCAATATTCTAACAGAAACAATGACAGCCATTCAGAAAGAATTCTGGGACCAAGGAACATTCTACCTTCCTTCCCACAGGGGCCTTCTGCTCCTGGGGGCACCCAGGGCATGACCTCTGGAGAAAATCTATGAGATGGGAGGCTGTCTCTACCCAAAAAACAGCTCCCCTCTGCAGAGCACACTGCCCTCTGAATCTCTCTCTCCTGTTCCCCAACCCCCCAGCCCTGGGGTCAGAGAATGCTTTTGGGGATCTTGAGATGTGTGTGTTTGTTACCAGCACTTACACCAGTTGAGACTCAGCTTGCAATTAGTTAATTACACATGCACCTTTATGCCTGTGGGGTAAAGAGTGTCTCCAATTCGCTACCTGCAAATGTAGCCAAACTAATTACCCAGCTGCCGATTCAGAAGCCATAACCACCTAGTAGAATGCACATAACAGAGGTAGAAAAAAGCCCTCTAAAAATAATCTTAGCTTCAGAACAAGTCACAAGTATCCTCCTGGCATTAGAGGCAGCAAATCATCCCCATCATATGGAAGCTCAAGCAGCCAGGCTCTGCACCTGAATGGCCTTGGGTGTTGGTGGGCGCTGTTCTCTAATGCCCCGTAGGCTGTGGCCCCTAACAGTGACGGGTCTCTAAGCATGACACCCAATGTCAACGTTCTTAGACAGAAAACTCTTCTAAAATGTTGATCTTGACAGTTCATGCATGCATGCATTTATTCATTCATCAAATATTTATCGAGTGTCAACTATATGCCAAGCACATGGTTCATCGGAAACATCATGGCGCTCGATGTGGAAAGAGATACAAAAGACTGGAAGTCAAAAATGAGGCTAAGTCCCTCTGCACTTTTAATTCTGGTTTGCTCAGAATGTATGGACCAGAAAAATTTCAGAGGTTTGTGTAAAATGCAGATGACTTGGATTCATCTCACAGAGAATCAGAAATCTCTCAGATGGAGCCTAAGGATTCTAACAAGCTCATTGGGAGATTCTTAAGAAGTACAGACTAGCCAGATGAAAGACTTGACCCTGGAGCATTTGGTAACAATGGATGGCCATAATAGAAATGCCAGCAACAATGATACGGGCACATAGTCCGGCGCATATTAGAGAAGAGCATACTCAACCAAGGTCCCCATTCAAATGTAGCACAGGGCTAGAGAGATGAGCAAAGACACTTGTTTGCACCACTCCAAGGAGCATCTCCTTTATTGGAAACAATGGTGGTCTCCCCCACGATACTCAGGGTGGTGGTGATGTACCCTGGAGTCCGTTCTGACTCATAGTGACCCTGTGTAGGGTTTCCGAGGCTGTCAATCTTTACAGGAGCAGAAAGCCTCATCTCTCTCCCACGGAATAGCTGGCAGTTTTGAACTGCTGACCTTGAGGTTCCCAGCCCGATTCATAACCACTACGCTGGAGGTCTCTTTATTTTACTTTTGGTGGTGTTTTCTTCCATTCATGCATGCATGTATGCATTCATTCATCTTATTAAACATCGTATTTTAGAGTAGCTTTAGGTTTCTGAAAATCCATTCTCAAAGCTGCCCAGCATAGCACAGTGGAGGGAGACATTCCACATTGTTCTTTGCCTGCCCAGTTTTTCTGGTAGTTAGCATCTTACATTCATTTGGTGCATTTGTTACAATGTCTGAGGCAATATTCATTCATTATTATTGACTTAACTCCGTTCTTTATTCAGATTCCCTTAGTTTTATCATGTCCTTTTGCCAACAAGATGCCATGTTACATTTATTTATTTTTATTATTTTGAAAAGTTTTTTACTGTGAACTGAATGAAGATTTACAGAGCAAAGCAGTTTTCTATTTAATTCATGCACGTTTTGTTTCATGTCATTGGCTACAATCCACACCATGTAATATCACATAATCTGACTTCCTCCTTGGGTTTCCCTTTGCCATTCCTCCTGATTTCCCAAGTCTTCCTGCCCTCTGAACTCTGTCCCTGGGTAAATGCCGCCATTTTGATCTCAAATGGTTGATTAATTGAAGGAATGAATACCTCACTTCCGTTATTGTCCCCCTTATAAATCTATTGATTGTTTGGCTGCAAATTGCATCACAGGTGAGTTCAATTCCAGGCCTGCAAATTGCATCACGGGTGAGTTCAATTCCAGGCCTGGAGTGTGACTGAGCACCGTTGTCTCAGGTGCTATCCTGTTTCAATCCAACCAGTAAGTCCAGCTGTTTTCATAATTTTGAGTTTTGCTCCACATTCTCCTCCTATACTATCTGGAAACTTCTAGTATAATCCCTGTCAGAGAAATTGGTAGTGGAAGCTGAGCACCATCTAGTTCTTCTGGTCTCAGTGTCCTGGAGGTTGAAGTTTGGTCTGTTGACATGGGTCTTTGATTTTCTTCACTCTTCTTTGCTCTGAACTTGGAAAGACTACTAGGTGCAGATGGTGGGGATGTGATGTGCCGTGGAGTTGGTTCCGACTCATAGCGACCCGGTACAGGGTTTCCGAGTCTGTAACTCTTTATGGGAGCAGAAGCCTCATCTTTCTCCTACGGAACAGCTGGTGGTTTTGAACTGCTGACCTTGCGGTTCGCAGCCTGATTCATAACCACTACGCTACCAGAGCTCCTTAGGTGTAGATAGCACATTACATTTAGTTGTCATGTCTGTGTGATCTTTGGAGGGCCATTCTCATCATACTGTATCAAGGTTACATGGCTTATTATTTTTATTTTTTTAAGTTTTTTTAATGTTTTATTATGAATTATGTGATAGTTTACATGGAAGAACATTAGTTTTACATTCATCCTATCGTATATCATTTCATTGCCATGGTTACAATCCCCTCCATGCACCATCAACTAACCAAAGGGTATACACTGCAAGCCAGCCCCTGGGTTGTCAGCACACAGCCCCTCTCCCTCTCGGGTCTAAAGTCCCCAGCTGCTCCATCTCTCCATGTCATCATCTCTGCCTCTATCTCTGGTGTCACTACTTCTCTGGGTAGGGTCCTGCTCTCTGCTCTTTTCTCTTGATGGTCCCAGGGACCTCTGCTTCTAGACTGCAAAGTTAATCACTCCCCTCCTTTTGCTACAAAATGTCTACCTTTCATTTCCAACCCTCACAATCAGTCCTGATAACAGTTATTCATTATTGTATCACAAGAGACCCATCCATATTTCCTTTCATCAGTCCAGCCTAGACAGACTGGATACTACTCAGTGGAGATTCGACTTCCTTTCATCCCTCAGGATCCAGGTTCCCTCTTGAAAGCTTGTAAGCCAGTCACTTCTTGCCTTTGTACCCCTCCCCACCCCCACTTTGGGTAGCCAATGTCCAAGGTCCCCATCCGTGTCTACTCTGTGTATGGAGGGGGTGGGAATGATTCTTGCTACATGGCTTACTATTGATGATGTTGGCTTTGATCACCTATCTGAGGTAGTGTGTGTGTGAGAATTTCCCACTGTAATGTGACCTCCCCCCACCCCTTTCTGCACTGTGCCCTTTAGAAAGAAGTCACTATGAGCAAACAGATTCATCAGGGGAAGAGTTGCGCTCAACCTCCATGATTATGATGTAGCTGCAGAAACTATTTGGAATTCTTCTGCATGGGAGATTTAGCTGTCGCCCATGTATTTATTTATTCAGTCCTTTATTTAGATCAGTATGGACTCATGGGTATTTATTTTATGCTTTGGGTTATAATCCAATACTATGTTATTTATTTTTGTTGCTCCCTTTACTCCAGCATTGGACACTGTGAGGTCTTCCTGTGAGCTTTTGTGTTTTCTGACATACCTGCATAGTTTTCGGTTTTCTTTTAGCATTTCTTTTCTCCGTTTTTTTTTTTTTTTCCTTTCTGGCAATATAAGATGTTCCAGGCACATCTTGTATATTCCCTTCCCCAACATAAGAAACTGGCATTTCCCTAAGGACCCTTATTTGTTTGTTTTGGGTGTGTGTGTGTGGAGAGTGGTATGTGTAAGCCAATATTTGACCACTACCTGTGCATGTTACTACTGGGATTTCATTGCTTCTAGGCTCTCCCAGTGGCAAAAAAATAAAGAATATATAGTTATACATTACTCTGCATACACACACACACATACACACATATATATGTATACTTATTTGTATTTATATCTGCATGAGATCTATATATGTGTATATGAAATATGCACACACACATGTAAACATTAGTCTAGATTGCTGTCTCTATCTTTAATTCAGTAGTATCTGATGCATCCTGACCTTCCTCTGTTGCCTGTCTAGAACTTTTCCCTGCAACAGTGCAAACCTGCCTCCCACCACCTGCTATACAATTATTCATTGGTTCGAACTCCCTGTATATGTGTAAAATTTTCAGAATTAGCTTGTACCTTCTGGGGATCCACCCCTACTTCATGTAACTTCCATTTTAAAGCAGGGCAGAGTCTGTTCCCCACAAATCACATTGAGGTGTACTTGGTGAGAGCATTTCCTTTCTAAGGCTACCATATAGGAGATACAATGAATGCCCTGAGCCATCTTCCTGTGTTCTCTGGTTTGTCCTTCCAGATGATGACCTGGCTCCCACTGGCAGCCACCTCAGAGTCTTCCCAGGTGCCTTTAACAACTGCACTGTCTTATCAGACAGTAATGAAGGTGTTCCTATTCAGTCCAGAAGTATTTGCTGAGAGCATTTGGTATATGTATATGTGTATATATATATATATATATATATATATATATACACATATACATACACACCTGGCTGTATGCTTCTGCTGGGGGATTGGAACACCTGCCATAGGACTGGTGTCCCCAGGAGATTGGTGTCCAGCAGGGGTCGCAGGACTTGGCCTTTGGAACAGTAATCATTTATACCTGTAAGTGCTACCTCAGAAGGACACTACAGTGTCTCAGAGGAGAATAGCTTCATCTCAGATGGGACCTCTGAGCTCACTTTTCAAAGGAGGCACTGCAATTCACTAGCTGAGTGTTGAAGAACTGATGAATGTTTTGGCCATGTGTCTACTGAGTGTCCCAACATATGCTGGGCACTGAAAAGATCACACCAAACTGAACCCACAGCCATTGTGTTGATTCTGACTCATAACGACCCAACGGGAGAGAGTAGAACCGCCCTGTGGGGTTTCCGAAGCAGAATCTTTTCAGAACTATGATCACATCTTTCTGCAGGGCAGTTGATGGGTCCAAACAGCTGACCTTTTGGCTTGCAGCTGAGCACTTAATTACTGCACTACCAGGGCTCCTTTTTCTAGTGATTTTCATCAAATGAAGCAAAAAGAAACAAATCCATTGTCTTGGAGTGAATCCCAACTGCTCCCCACCCTATAGGAGAGAGTAAGACCGGTGCCATAGGGTTTCTGAGACGGTACGAGGAAATCATGGAGAACATTAACTGAAGTGAGGGCCTCAGTCATTCACTCCCTCAAATGGAAATTCGGTGGAATGTTCTGCTCTAGCCTTTACATTTTGGCTTCCAAAGGTTTCCTGTAGTTCTCACACCTCTACATCTAGCTGGCCTTCAGAGAGGAAAATTGTGAAGCTTGGAAAGTCCCTGGCTTACCCCAGCTGTGCATTGATTTCTGTGCATCACAGGGGAAGGAACCAGAGTATCAACCAGGACAACATCCTCTGGATCCTTTTTATGTGTAAATGTGACTTTCATAGTATTTTTGTAATGACCTGCAAGTCTGTGTGGAAATATCTCTTGATGATTTATCTTCTTCCTAACAATTATAAGAGCCTAGTGATCTTGTTAATTAATGCCAAAGAGAGTTTTTCTGCACCCCACTAAAGGTTTTCTCTTTCAGGATATCAGAGGATTCTTCTGCCTGTAGCCAGAGGCAGAGAAAGCCGTGTCCTTGGGGTGGACACCCTCCCATATGCTTTGTGGAGTAAGCTTCCTACTGAGATTGGAGCTAGTCTCTGGCTCTTCACTTTGTCAGCCTTTTTTTGGTAGGTTCCACATGTGGGTGTGGGACACTACTGCCTGGAATAGATTGAATCTGTCTCTTTAATTCTTGATTCAGTTATTAGACCCACCTTACTCTCAAACCAGACCTTAGTAATAAAGGTGAAATTTCTGTTTTTACTGTTCTTTTCATCTGTTACTCCTTTGTCTTTTTTTTTTTTTCTCTCAGTTTGTTCAGAACTCAGTCTCAGTAGACAATGTAACCCTATAGGATGGATTCATGGATGGATGGATGTGTGGGTGGGAGGGTGGGTAGATGGATGGATGGATTGATGGATGGAAGTGTGGATGGATGGATGGACTCGTGGACAGATGGATAGAAAGAAGGAAGGAAAGATGGATGGATGGGTAGAAGGAAGGATGTATGTATGTATGGGTGGATGGGTGGATGGATGGATGGGTGGGTAGATGGGTGGATGGATGGGTGGGTGGGTGGATGGATAGATGGAAGAATGAATGGATGGATAGGTGGATGGATGGATGGATGGGTGGATGGATAGATGGAAGAATGAATGGATGGATAGGTGGATAGATGAGTGGATTATGGATGGATGAATGGATAAGTGGATAGATGGATGGATGAATGGATGGATAGGTGGATGGATGGATGGATGGCAGAATGGATAGATGGAACAATGAATGGATGGATAGATGGATGGATGAGTGGATTATGGATAGGTGGATGGGTGGATGGATGGGTGGATGGCAGAATGGATAGGAACAATGAATGGATGGATAGATGGATGGATGAGTGGATTATGGATAGGTGGATGGGTGGATGGATGGGTGGATGACTATCTGAGGCACAATATTGATTGTTCTGTGGCGGGCTGGGGCTGGAACCACAGGGACATGGGACTGAAAGAACTTCAAAACTAGCTATTCTACCCAATGGGAATATCTGTAAGTTGATTCTTAATAAAGAAAAAGGTGGAGAAGGGGGTGAGGAGAAGGTCCTTTGATCAAATATGTTTGGAGACAACCTGATTGAACAAATTAAGCAAGTTTCCTGACTCTTCAACTTTTTCAGATCCTTTAAATATGTAGTAACAAGGGTTTTGAAGCTTCAATGAGGGGATAGAGCAGGGATTGGCAAACCTATTCTCTGGACGGCCACACAATAAATATTTCAGATATCAGGTCACATGGTCTCTGTCACAACTCTGATACTCAACTCTGCCACCTTATCAGGAAAACAGCCCGAGACAATGCAGACGTGAATGGTTGTGGTTACGTTACCATAAGACTTTATTGACAGAAACAGGCACAGACATGCAGACACACACAAAGTTGCCATCAAATTGGTTCTGATTCATGATGACCGTAGGGTTTTCCATGACTGACTATTTGGAAGTCAATTGCCAGTCCTTTCTTCTGCAGCACTTCCGGGTGAACTCAAACCTTTGACTTTTTCTTTGAAATCCAAGCACATTAACCATTAGCACCACCCAGAGACTCCCACAGACTGAGGCAGTGGCCAGAGTGGTCTGTGAAATGCAGTATACCAGCTCTTGGGATTGGAACATGGGGTCAGTGTTTACTTCCTTCATGCTCTTAGCTCACTTGTTGGTCAGTTTTATGAAGCAAAACATAACAGACTCACAGGTAGGGTGCTACTCGGGTCCACGCAGATCTGTTTGTTGGATTCTTTGCTGGACAAGAAAACTTGGAACAGAGATTCTCAACCAAAATATGTTGAATAGAACACATTTGAGATGCAATGAAATAATCTTCCAAGAAGAAAGAGGGTCTCTCTAAAGTTCCACACTGGCAAGGATTGAACAAAGTTTTAAAACAAAGTTTCAGAATAATAAGGAACAGCTGTGTTTTAGAATAAAAGGACTGGAAAAGAGAAGAGTGGGGCTCAGGGTGAGGAGGAAGAGGAGACAACAAAGGAGAAAGAATGGAAAAGGAGAAAGAAAGGAAAAGGAAGATGTGGGTAATAGAAGCTTATTCCACAAAGACTATGGGACGAGCAGAACCAAAGCTTGAAGTAGATGCTTCCCATTCCAGCAAGTCATCTCCTTTCCTCTGGGGGAGAGAGAGAGCCAGAGACGGAGACAGAGAGACGGAGACAGAGAGAGAGCCTGAGTTAAGAAGTATTTTTCTCTAGAAGTAAACCTTGTCCCTGCTGCAGATACTTCCCGAGTCAGAACCTGACTCGATGGTGCTTAACAACAACTTTATAATTATCATTATTAAGAGAATATATTAGAAATGAAGATGGAGTCATCATAGTTAAACCAATTGATTGATGTCATATTGATGGACCATAATTCTACTTTGAGTCCTCGTATGTCGCTATAGGATAAGCACTAGACTGCAAACCAGCAGAGCTTTCGGAAACCCTATACAGGGTTGTTAGAGTTGGACCAGAAGTAACAGCACATACCAACAACCACAAAATCATATTTCAGTAGAATAATGGTGACTAACAGGGGAGTCAGGAGACCTGGTGTGTCAGTGTTGGATAAACGCTGGAACCTCAAGATCAATGGTTCAAACCCAGCAGCTGCTCTTTCAAAACCCTATACATGGTTGCTATGAGTAAGAACCAACTCGATAGAACTTAACAACAACAATGGTGGTGTGTTATTTTTCTGATGAGCTCTCTTGTTGTTGATAAATGCCATTGATTCAGTTCAGAATCATAGTGACTCTGTATAGGATTTCCAAGAAGTGGCTGGTGAGTTTGAACCACTGGCCTTGCAGTTAGGAGTCCAGTGCTTATCCTACAGTTCCACACCATAATGAGTTTTATTAGAGTACCTAACTGTGAAAGACAGGTGTGAATTCTGTCTTTATTGTGTCCAGGTGCTCAGCAATTAACTGAAACAGGAAAGTTACTAAGAAGGTGGCTTTCTATCCACTGGTTGCCTGTTGATCTTTTACTTTTCTTGTGACATAAGTAAGTGTCATTGTTAGGGCAAGCTACTCTGCTGTTTGATTAAGGGACACTTCTATAACTTGTACTCACTAATTACGTGAGGATTTTTATACGTAATGTTCTCCTTTGAATAAAAGCTGAAGACTAGAATCTTCCTTATTACAGCGATGTTCTTATAGCAGGAATGAATGTGGAATTTCAATAGTGTTCCTTTCTGTAAGCCTTGCTACTCACTCACACAGAGGAACGTGGGAATACAACTTCTCAAATTCACTGAAACGTCAAAAGCAAGCATCTTGTGGGATTCTGTAGCTCAGTCTGACATGCCTCGGAAAAGTCTCCAAGGTGGCAGGCCGAGGTCTCCAAGGCTAAACTTTAACTATGTTCCCCCGTGTTTCATTTTCATGGCTTGATTTCAGAAGAAGCACTTTTCATCACAGTACCTAGGTAGTTATAATTGAAAGGGAAAAGTCTCCTCCTAAGAGAGTGTCCCCAGATGGCCATCTTTGACATTGACATTGATTCGTCTCCCTCCTGGCCACACGCCACAGAGATGGATCTCCTCCTGTTGGATCATTAATTGTTCCTAGCCAGGTCTGCACACAGTAAGCTGGGAACCAAGGCAATTATGCAAATAAGTCAAGCAAAAAAACCCCAAAAAACAAAAAACAAAACCCACTAGGCGTGCACTCCACGAGCCACACGTTTTAGTTATCAGTGCTGTTGATCTCACTGTCTAGTTAATTGCTTGAAATCCTTCATGAACCTCTTGTGAAATGTGTGAAATCCTTTAGAGACGGTGTCATTATTTGTAGAAAAGAAGGTGTTGGGCACTATATCTTGGTTCATGGGTCCAGCGCTTCGCTCAGTGTCCAATACGATCATTACTTGTTTGGACACCCCCAGAAGTAGATCCCAAGGAATGCAGCAAAAGTAATTTACTAGGCGGTGATCCCTGGAAATATGAATAGAAGAGATGATGGTGAGATAGCAGCTGTACGTAATGAATGAATTTAATCCTACTGGGAAACTATGAGAAGCAATGGCGAGCTCTGCTAAGGGTTCCCACCTGGGAGACCTACAGCGACCGTGAGTCATTGTTGAGGACCCCAGCAACTGGACTACAAGGTTGATTGGACAGCAAGGTCAGCACTTCAAACTCACCAGTCGCGTCTCGGAAACCCTATACAGGGTCGCTATGAGTGGAAAGCAACTTGACGGCACTTCGCAACAACAATAACAGTACTTTGGGGCATTGACTCTGGCGCTTGAGGACAGAGTAGGTTCCAGTCTACAGAAAAAACCCACAGGGTAACCGATGCCACCTTTGGCCTTGGAATTCACCCTGGGTTGCACTGTAATGTTGGGGCACCAATAGTACCTGCTGTATGCTTAGACACCTCCAGCCAGACGACCCCGGATCTGGATCACCCTGTCTCCTATAGATTGTTTTCAGAACAAACCTAGATGTTTGGAAACGAACTTGATGAATGCTCACCTTGTAGTAGCTTTCCTGGAGTATGTAAATTGCTGGCAGGTATGTACATAAGTTTTCAGTGTATTTGCACAGGTATAAATGTTTGAGATACTCTAGTTCAAACAGCACCATGATATATTAGCCCTCTTTCATTTTTCTTTTAGGAAAATCTGAAATGTTACCAGGGTTTCTCTTTCCAACCCCCACGGATTTTCAGGGTTGGGAATTGGAGCCCTGGTGGTACAATGTTTAAAGCAATCTATTTTCAATTTAAAGGTTGGTGGTTTGAAACCACCAAGCACTCTGCAGTAGGAAGGTGTGTCTGTCTGCTTTTCTAAGGATTGAAAGTAGATCTCTGAAAATCCTATGAGGCAGTTCTCCTAGGCCTCATGCAGTTGTTATGAGTGAGAATCAGTTTGGGTGTTTGTTTGCATGTTTGTTTTTTGGGTTGCTCCTGTTGTTAAGTACCGTCGAGTCGGTTCCAACCCATAGTAACCTTGTGTAGGGTTTCCAAGGAGCGGCTAGTGAGCTTGAACCACTGACATTATGGTTCAAACTGACTTTGGAGCCCTTCATATTAACACAACAGTACCACACCAGAATTTGGGGAAGATGCCCAAATTCTCAGCAAGGGGTTGAACCGGTTCAGATTTTTGCATTTAGATACTTACCCTTTTGTATATTATTTTGTTTTGATTTAAATCTGCTTCATATGCCTTTGTTATCCCTGGACCAAAGCAGTAGTTTTAACCAGACTGTTGTCTTTGATAGGCTACAGACTTCACCAAGCCAAGCCAAATAAACAAGTATTTACATAGCACTAAATATGTTTGGTGATCACATGATGTAAATACTTCTGAACCACACACTGTGTCATTTACTCTAAGTCAGCATTTATTTTTTCCCTTGCCTGTGGTATTGATGGAGATATAGTCACTAAAGAAATCCAACAGCTCTCTCTCTATCTATGGACTTGTGGAATGGAATGTATAATTCGTCTCTCAGCTGTTTGGTTCATGTAACATTTTTTTCAAAAACCTGAGTGCTCAGGATGCTGGAATTGTCATAAGAATCCCTGGAGAGTTTCATAAAATGTAGATTCTGACTCAGTACATATGAAGTTGTTGTTGTTAAGTGTCATTGAGTCAGTTCTGACTCATGGCCACCCTGTCCAGGGTTTCCGAGGAGCAGGTAGTGGGTTTGAACTGCTCACCTTGGGGTTCAAAGTCTAGTACTGATCCTCCAGAACCACATCAGGAGTCTATATATGAAGTGGAAATGGAAATTATCAGCAGAGGGTGAAAGCGGAATGAACCAGCTCAAATCCCTGATTCAGACCTCCAACTTTTTGGTTGGTTACCTGAGTGCTTGTTTGTAGCACCCAACACCTCCTGAGGGAAAGCATCAGGCATCTGAGGGAGAAAGACCAAGCACAAACATCAGCCAGGTGTATAAAGTAGCCGAGTTGTCCAACACCTGAATGTAGAGTCGCAAGCTGAGATTGATTGATTGATTAAACTTGTTTATTGTGAATTGGGTGAAGGGTAACAGCAGATCAGTTCCCCATTCAATAGTTCATACCCATTTGACTTCTTGCCATTGATGGTAATCCCAGAGTGAACCAGTATACCTTCCATTCCTCCTTCTTCCGAACCTTCTGAACTTTGTCCTCAGTTAAACTGTAAACCGTTGTTGTTGTTGTTATATGCTGTAGAGTTGGTTCTGATTCAGAGCGACCCTATATAGGGTTTCTGAGGAGCCGCTGGTGAATTTGAACCACCAACCCTGCTGGTCAAACTGACCTTGTGGTCCAGTGTTTATTCTACAGTGCCACACCAGGCTGACTATTCTAAGGTATGTGTACTTCATTAGGGTTTTGTTCCCTTTCATAGACTTTTCTATTGTTGGTGGCGTCCTGGTGTGGCACTGTGGGTTCATGCACTAGACTGCAAGGTCGGTGGTTCAAGCTCTCCAACTGCTTCTTGGAAACCCTTTGCAGGGTCGTTATGGGTCAGAACTGACTTGAGGGCACTTAACAACAACAACAGCAACATTTTTGACTGACCTATTGTTTGCCTCGACTCTTGGTGTGGTGCTATAGCATCAGCACTGAACTGTGACCCACAAGATCAGCAGTTCAAACCCCCCAGCTGCTCCTTGGAAACCCTACACAGGATCACTATGAGTTGGAAATAACTCTACAGCTGAAACTTAAACAATGAGGTCGAGTCCATTTCCAGACGTGAAGGGTGACTAAGGAACGTAGACTCCACTAGTCTTGATCTGACCTGTAAGCCTGGTCTTTTCATTAAAAACGTTTGTTTGTTTTTTCCCATTGATTTTGAGTTTTCCTCCCTCTCTATCTCTGACCTTGTAATGTGATCCCATTCAGAGCAGTTGGTATTTGTAGCTGGTTCTTCAGGTCTCAGGGTCCTGTAGATTGATGTTTCTGTGGTTCCATTAGTCCAGCAGTGGGGACCATCTGGCCCATGGGCCCTTGTAAGGCCTGTGAAGTCATTGGGTTTGGCCCTGCCAAGGCAACCGCAGTTCTAACCACCACATTAGGGGTGAGTGAATTCAATGTGTGACCAAATATAGCAGGCTAATTTTTAAGTTGATAATTTTGTATGGCCCATGAATGGTGTTTTAAATCTTGGCAGGAAAAAAGGTTCCCCACCCCTGAATTAATCCACCGGACTGACTGTCTCCATGGATCTTCGATATTCATCTGCTTTCCTCCCGACAGGGAGAGACCAATAGTTGCGCCTTGTTTTGTTCGCCTTTCCTGCTGGGTCTTTCCATCATTATCATTCACTGTGTCTGGCCCTAGCTCTCACTTGGCTAAGAAATTCCAATTTAAAAGCTCAGGACCAGGCACCAAGGAATCGTACAGCAATGGGGACAGGAATCCAACGTGTAAAATGTGCTGAAACCAGTTCATGTCAGCTCGTGAGAACAAATATTGTAAGTTTCTTTTAACTATGTGCACTGACATTTTTGTTGTTACGTGCCATGCAGTTGGTTCGAACTCATCGTGACCCCTTACCGGGTTTCTGAGGAGTACCTTTAGTTCTAGAAGTGGCGGTGGTGTGCCACCGAGTCGGTCCCAACTCTTAGCGACCCTGTATAGGGTTCCGAAGGCTGTAACTCTTCACAGGAGCAGAAAGCCTTATCTTTCTCCCACGGAGCAACTGGTTAATTCAAACTACTGACCTTGCAGATAGCCCCCCACCCAGCTTGTAATCCACTACGTTACCAAGGCTCCTAGGAGCAGCTCTTGTTGTCATGTGCCGTGGAGTCGGTTCTGACTCAAAGCCACCCTGCACAGGGTTTCCGAGGCTGTAAATCTTTACTGGAGCAGAGCGCCTCATTTTTCTCCCGTGGAACAGCTGGTAGTTTCGAACTGCTGACCTTGCGGTTCACAGCCTGATTCGTAACCACTACGCTACTAGAGCTCCTTGGAGCAGCTCTAGATAACTTGAAATCAGAAATCATGAGTCATGTTGACAGTATTTATACCGTAAAAATTGGCAAACCCCACAAATCAGTCTTCCTCCCCACTGAAGTTAGTAGCTAAACATTTACCAACAAACCACTGGATAAACAAATAATGAACGTAACTATTTTAATATCCTTAGTTAAAGGCGAAAGAACTATGAGGGAGCTTCAGGAAATTCTTGGAAAAACTGCAATAAAAAATAATTGAGTTTTACATGAACTTTTCGAAGCACACTGTTGTTTCTATTACAGAGAGAGATTTTGTTACTGTTTTAAATAGGCAACTATGACGTACCTACTTGGAATTTAGAGAAGAATCTCACTTTATAATTTGTATGCATTAAATTCCAAAAGAGAGGAATGAAAACCATCCAATTTAATTTAAAAAAAATAATTGCATTGTTTTTGGATTCAATGAAAAAAAGGGGCTTTTAAAAAAATTGATTTTGGTCTTAAAGTTCAATAAAATTTTATTAATTTAATTAGTCCCTATCAATTTTTAAATAAGCACTGGCTTAGATTAAATTTGCTCTTTTTTTTTTTTTTTAATTCTTAAAAAAAAAAAAAAATCCAACCTTCCCTGAGACTATTAATGGGTCTGGTGTATCTTTTTGCATAAGGAACACATTTGGCAGTGGTTAGTCAAGTGCAAGTTTAGACTCGAGATTTTGAGGTACTGTTTGCATTAGGGTTCAGGGTGAAGAAGCAGCATACAAAGTATGGAAAGGAATTTGGGTTTGGTGTAGGAATGGGTGCTATTCATTATGATTGTTAACTCTAAGCCAGTTGGATGTGGGTCATGTTCAGAAAGTTGGAATAGGAGCAGAGTGGTATTAGGCAGGGCTTCGAGATAAATGGTCTAAATCTACATTCCATGTGTGCATGGAGACAGGAAATTTGGAGGAGGAAGGAAGGCCATGTAGTATGATTGGTGGTGGTGATTATGTGCTGTGGAAGTCGGTTCCGACTCACAGTGACCCTGTACAGGGTTTCCGAGGCTGTAAATCTTTATGGGAGCAGAATGCCTCATCTTTCTCCTGTGGAACAGGTAGTAGTTTTGAACTACTGACCTTGCAGTTCACAGCCTGATTCGTAACCACTACGCTAACAGCACTCCGTATATAGTATGACTGGAAGAGGTGAGATACCTACAGCTCACAGATCATGCAAGGAAGTAGTTTTAACTTCAGTTCAGGGTTGAAACTGTAATCCAAGGCAAGTCAGAAAAAGGAAGAAATGCGTAACAAGATGGAGTTAAGTTCTGGAAAATGAGACTCCAGGTGTGACAAGGAGTCCTGGTCACATTGTGAGATAAAGCTCTGGATCATCAGATGGGTTTGAACCACAAGGTTGGTGGTTCATACTCACCAGTCCATTTTTTGAAAGTCCTACACAGGGTCGCTATGCATCAGAACCAACTTAATGGCACTTAACAACAACAGGTATGATAAACCTTTCCCGCGAGTGTTTTTTCCACACTCTAGTACCACATGATATTTTCCAAAATAAAAGACATTTGCTGCCATGGAAATTTGTCATTGAATGACGTGCTCTATCCTCTCTTGAAAATAGACAGTGGGCTTGGGTGTATTGAAAGCTCCACAAGTCTTTCAGTCAGTAATGCCATTTAAGTTTGCTTACCATTTCTTTGAATACAGAGTACATTTATATATGCATATATGTATATATATATATATATATATATATATATATATATATATATATATATATATATATATATATATATTTGATCATAACAACATGAGCTTCATGTGTGACCATGTGCCACGGAGACAATCTCTGGGCAATATGGTGAGGTGGAGAGAGCTTAGACTTGACATTTAAATACTCTCAGATCAGAGTCCTAGCTCTGTCGCTGTATAAGCTGAGTTCACTTGGACAAGTCATTTCTTTGAGCCTCAGTTTCTTCCTCTGTGAAATTAGAAGAAAGCCATACCAGTGTGCCAGAAGATGGGTGTCAAGAGACTCAGGTACAACATGAGTGTCAGGAGATGGGGTGTCAAGAGACTGAGGTACAACATGCATGAGTCCTCTGTCCATGAGGACCGTGATTTCTCCTTGTGTGGAGCAGAGGAACAGACTTCTCAGGGCATCCTGTGGTCATGTCTGGAGTGAGGATGCCATAATATCCTGATTGCAGACACTGCACACAGCAAGACAGGTGGAGAAGTCTGTAGAGAGAAGCAGTCTGCCACCTAGTCCTGATGTCCTGCCATCTTGCACAGATGCATCAACGGAAAACAGATCCCATGGCAAGTTCTGAAAGTGCACACCTGTGCAAACATCGGACACCCATCTTTCGAATTACCTTTACCATCATGTCAGCTTTAAAGTACAAACCACGTTTGTTCATCTTTTACCTGACACAGGCTGACGCGCCGTAAAAATGACCACAGCACTGCACTTGCTTTCGCTGATGAAAGCTACTTTACGATGGGCTCAGAGTCATTTCCCTGTTTCTTCTTTCTAAATTCTGCAGAGCGGGTCACACAGTGTGCCTTAATCCCTGAGAGTGACTTGCCGAATGGTGTCTCCCAACCAGTGATGGAAACCAAGATGGTTCACAGAAAGTGCTCTGTGGCAGCCCCTGTGGGGTGCCCAGGACACGATGTGCCATCCCTGCCATCATTCAGATCAGCTTCTGATCTTGGAGGCAAACTTGGGAAAACCATGTTACCATGTCGAGCCTCATTTTGCTTAAGGGGAACTACACTCCTAAGTGGCAGGAATTCAGGGGCTCCAGAAATAAAACTCGGGGCAGGTAATGAAGGCCAGCAGGGTCCCTGGAAGATGCAAATGGTCACCTAAAGTAGTCTACACAGAGGTGCTGCATCAGAAAGGCCTGGTAATCCACTTAAGAAAGATCAGCCATTGAAAACCTATTGGAGCACAGTTGTATGTGGACACACACGCGTCACCATGAGTTACAGTAGACAACAACTGTTTTGTTATTAAGTGAAGACTAAAAATATAACCTCTGTTCTGCCTTTCAGGTTTGTTAAAAGTATTCTCTGATACTGCTGCTCTGTTTTCTTTCCCTCCAATCAGTTAACAAAGAGAAAAGATTTGTTTTGTTTTGTTTTATGGAGTTTTTGCAGAAGGTTTGCCAGATCTCAAATGAGACCTTCTTTGTAAAAACCTGGGTTTAAACACAAGATCCCTGGTGGCACAATGGTTAAGTGCTTGAATGCCAATAAAATGTTTGGCTGTTTGAACCCACCAGCTCCCCTGGAGAAGGCTGTGACAGTCTCTTTCTGTAAAGATACCAGCCCTGGAAGCCTTTTTGGGCAGGTCGACTCTATTCCACAGGGTTGCTGTGAGCCAGAATCTGCTGGGTTTGGCTTTGGGGTTTGGTTGTAAACAGTAGGCTCTATAGAGAAAGGGTAAACTGTTTGCATTGGGACTATCGTGGAACCTTTCTGGACGGTCTTACCTCTTTCCCTAAAGGTATGGACAGCCTGGGGCACATGTACCAAAGGATTAGCATCAAGCTCATCTTTGCCTGGCTCCCAGTGGTTTCTCACACAGCCCCAAATCAACTGAGTCACCAGTGGAAGGTTGGTGCAGATATTCATGTATTCATTCAAGAAGTATTTGTCGTGCAGTTTCTTCTCTACCAGCCGTTGTGCTAGATGCTGGGAGCATTAAGATGGGGACGGTGCAGCCCCTTCCCTAAAATGGCTTATGGTAGGGGTGGAGGGAGGTGGGGGAGGAAGACAGCTGTACCGTATGCCAACTGATCATTAAACTGCAAAGTGATGAATGCTGGGATAATCCATGAAAAGTGTTTAGAATACCGTCTGAGCTCATGATAAGGGCTCAATGCATCTTGATTACTATTATGATCAATATAATTATTATTATTAAACATGCAGGTTGCAATGGGAACATGTCCCAGGGGAGGGTGGCTGGCGTTGCCTAGGCGCTCAAGGAAAGTTAGACAGAGAGAAGGTGAGACTTGAGTCTTGATGAGAGAGTGGCCAAGTTCAAGAGGGCAAAAGAGTGTCCGCTCGTACAAAATGCCTGGATGGGAAAATTCCTGCCATGTTGGGGAACAGCAGATACTGTAGCATATGGCTTAGACTTGAGGGCATCTCTGTGCGTGTGTCTACTGTCAAAGGTGAAGATGGGTGGGTAAGGGTCAGTTTGAGACCATATCACAATGAACCATGTGCTGATAGGACAGGCTTCTTTTCCCTGCCCCTCTTGTTTTTAAGACATGCAAATGGCATAAATAAATAAAAGCTCTTTGTCCAATTGATCTGAATCCAGGGAATCTTTCACTGTGAAGCAGGATTGCTTGTGAGTTCAAATCATGAAGGGAATTCTGAATAAAGGAGGGATTTGGGAGGAAATTTTGATATGTCTACATAATGATGGAAAGGAGTTCTGGTAGCATAGTGGTTACGAATCGGGCTGCGAACCTTAAGGTCAGCAGTTACATGGGAGAAAGATGAGTGTTTCTGCTCCTGTAAAGATTTACAGCCTCGGAAACCCTGTTATAGGGTCGCTGTGAGTTGAAAGCGGCTCCACAGCACACAGCCACCACCACCATATGATAATGGAGTCCTGGTGTGGCGCTGTGGGTTAATGTGCCGTACTGCAAAGTCGTTTGAACTGCAAGGTCAGTGGTTCAAGCTCACCAGCTGCTCCTTGGAAACTCTATACAGAGTTGCTATGGGTCAGAATCCACTCGATGGCACTTAACAACAACAATATGATGGGAGTCCTGGTGTGACACTGTGGGTTAATGTGCTGGGCTGCAAAGTTGGCTTGAACCGGAAGGTCGACAATTCAAGCTCACCAGCCACTCCTCAGAAACCTTATACAGGGTGGCTATGGGTTGGAACCAACTTAACAACACTTAACAGTAACAACAATATGAGAGGAGGAATCCTGGCATGGCACTGTGGGTTAATGCACTGGACTGCAAAGTCATTTGAACTGCAAGGTTGGCGGTTCAAGCTCACTGAACCCTGGATTGGGATCAATTGACAACATGTGACTGCTAGGGGTAGAACTCTAATCAGGTCAGCCTGGCTCCCGAGCCTGTGAGCTCCACTTTCCATGCATGAGCCTTTCTTTTGTAACAAATGCCAATAAATCAAATGACGTATGGCTGCGTAAGACCTGTTTAGAATATTCAAGAGCAAAGATAACAGTTTAAGGACTAAGGTGTGGCTGACCCAACTCAAAGTATTTTCAATTAACATATATATGTGTATATATATATATATAAAATGTTGGACCATGAATAAGGAAGGCCATAGAAGAATTGATGCATTTGATGGTTTTGGGGAAGAATATTAAAATACCATGACTGCCAGAAAAATAAACACATCTGTGTTGGAAGAAGTACAGTCAGAATGTTCCTTAGAAGCCAGGATGACGAGACTTTGTCTTTCACACTTCGGGCATGTTTTCAGGAGGGACCAGTCCCTGGAGAAGGATGTCATGTTTGATAAAGTGGAGGCTCAGCACGAAAGAAGACCACCACCGCCAAAATGGATTGGCACAGTGGCAGCAACATTGGGCTTAAGTGTAACAACAATTGTGAGGATGGTGAAGGGCCAGGCAGGGTTTCATTCTGTTGTGCATCAGGGACCTATGAGTCGGAAGCGACTGGACGGTACCTAACAACATCTTCTGAATGAGTACTGTATGTAGCTACCACACAGGATGGCAGGATACCATTGCCCCCAGCAACTCTCACAATGGACACAATTGAAGCAACCCAAAATTGGTTATTTCTTAGGCAAGACCACTATCCTTAGCCCTGGTCAAGGAATCTTGGTAGCTTAGTGGGGTAAGATTGAGCAGAAAGAATAGCGATTTGACCCCCCCAGTCACTCCACAGGAGCAAAATAAGACAGTCTGCTTCCATAAAGATTTACGGCCTCAGAAACTCTATGAAGCTCTTCTTCTCTGGTCTGCAGAATTGCTGTGAGTCGTAATTAGCACAACAGCAGTGGATTTGGGCTTTAGCCCTGGTCTGGCACCAAGCCCTGTGTTAGTGTGGGAGCTTTGTTAGCTAGGGGAGCTCCCTGAGCGTGCAGGATAACCCCAAGCAGACCGTTTCCCTCTCTGAGCCTCACCCTCTCACTAACTAAATAGGACTGAGTTCAGTGGTCCCTATGAATCTTTCCAGTTCTCAGCCATCACCCTGTGTCCCACCTCATAAAACAAGGAGGTAGGATGAATCACACCCATGAAATATTGAGTGGGAGTAGCCATACTGCATGCAAGACTCCATGCACATGAAATTCAACCACAGGAAGTCTAACTATGCAAATAGGCGTAGGACCCCTGGCTACCCTTGGGTGCCATGATGGCTGGCAGAGGGAAGCTGCTATCCTTCTGAGGAGCTGGTTGAGTTCTGTTGGTAGATCTAGTTGCTAGTTTTATGGATGTATTCACTTGCTCATTTTCATTAAGCTGGATTCTATTGAATTTGGGCTATTTATTTCTTATGCATTTCAATAAAAAAAAACTTCAATCCGAATCACAAGAGAATGATAGTGTGGGCACCAGTTCCTATTGTGTCTGAGACAGAGGGTAGGGGATGCTTGGCCCCCTTTGTGGTTAAGACAAACCAGACCCTATCTCTCAGGATGGTAACAGGTCTTTGGGTTCAACAGCCTTGTTGCACAGCTGAGGCACCCTGCTATTAGCACTGCCTGGGATTTCTCAGTTTTGAGCTGGAGTGAGTGCTGACCATGCTGTTCCTGTCCTCTGAGGCCAGTAGCATGGAGCCCTGGAAAAGGACAGGCTGTTTACCGTGAGCATTCAACAGGTGGCACTCTTTGCTCAGTATCAGGCCACTGCTGGGTCACAAGGGCTGTGTCTGTGTAGCAGCCTCAGCTAAGCTGCTGGTCTCCATGGGAAAGCTGCTTCGATTCCCCAAGCAGGGCTCTTATCCTGGGGGCCTCAGCTCAAAAAGTCTCTGAATGTTCTATTTAAGGCTCCCCGGTTCTTCCCAGAAGGGCCGATGAATGGGGGGTTGCTCTCGTCCTCTGCTACAGGGAGGAGTGCCCCCACCTTCTCAGGCTGCCTCACTGGGGACTTCAGGCCTCACTTGGGGTCTAGGCTTCCACCTGTGAGGCTGCCTTTGCAAACAAGAGAGAGAGAAATTTCTGGTAACCAGGGTGGCTCTCCAGTGAAGAAGGGAGTATGAATATTTCATTAAGGTGGCTCAAGTTATTAAACAACAGTACAAAACCAAGTGTGTTGGCAGGAATCTGAGAAACACATTTACATGGGTAAAAATAGTGGGACAAGAAGCCCAGAGCAGGGCCAGCCTGAGGGCCAGCCCTTGCAGGCCCCTGAGAGGAGGCCCAGCCCTCAGGCCCCTCTGGGTTTACCTTGAGTAGCATCTAGTGCTCTCCCCTTCTCACCCCAAATACATTCCAATGGGTATGTGGCTGGGTGAGCTGAGATGGGATGGTTTGGGCTTCAAGACTATGTCCTGGAAGATAACCGGGGGGCGGGCCCAGGCTATATTTCCTGGTGCTGAGGATCCAAGACACTCCCAGTGTTTTGTCTGAGCAAAGGAGAAGTCAGGGCTGGAAGACTCTGGTGAGACCATTGGGTGTGGTCACCATGAGGTTGGCACCCATCGTGAGGTGACGTGGCATGTGCTGTCTGAGCCCACTGTGTGTACAGTCTGTTTCTCAGGTTTTGTCTCCCGAGCCTCCCTCTAGGTGATGGCACAGGTCCCTTGGTTTATCCAACACCTACGTCTCACTACTGGGTTCTACTTCTGTGTCATCTTTGTTGTTATGTGCCATAGAGTCGTTTCCAACTCATAGCTTACTGTGTTATAGGGTTTCCAAGGAGTGGCTGGTGGGTTTGAACTGCAAATGGTGCAGTTAGCAGTACAGTGTTTATCCTACCATGCCACACCATGCTCCTTCTGTAAAGATACTAAAAATAATGAGACACCCACATTTAAGATTCTCTTATTTTATTGGACTTTGTTTCACTATATTTCACTGATAATGTGTTTTATTTGGTTTGGTTTGGGAGTTTTTGACCACCATTCATCTTTGGGCGCCATTTTTTTTCCATCAACAGTAGTGTCCACTTGATGTCTCCATGTCATGTGTCGGTCGTTCTCACACTATTTCAAGAATTTTCATGCTTCAGCATGCTTCCTAGACCATAGGCTGGTGTAGATGTAACATTTACATGCGCTGGGAAACCAAACAAATTCCTGGCACTTACTTCTGTGTGATATTCCCTTTATTGTGGTGGTCTGGAACCA
The DNA here is from genome assembly GCF_000296735.1 of Chrysochloris asiatica. NCBI lineage: Eukaryota > Metazoa > Chordata > Mammalia > Afrosoricida > Chrysochloridae > Chrysochloris > Chrysochloris asiatica. The sequence goes on from NW_006408555.1 coordinate 9,492,615, forward strand.
AACCTATAATATCTCCATTGACCCATTACTGGGACAAGTGAACATGCTGCATGTTTAATTTCTCATCGAGCTTGGAGGTAAGCACACTTGATGCTAGTTTTCATAGATGAAGACGTTGTCTGTTTTCATAGATGAAGACGTTGCCTTGGCTCCTTGCCTTTTGCCTGAAGTCACACCACTAGTCGATATCATAGTGGGATATGCATCTAGATTTGTTTAAATCCAGAATCCACACTCTTCACCCATTTTCGTTGGACATTGTCCAAAACCTTCTGGTTTCCCAAGTCCCTGATGATTCCAGAGAGAAGTGTGGGGAGGAGGATTTATGGAAGAACCCACAGGAAAACGGTTTATGAACAAGAACAACCTGTTGTCAGTTAGGACGTCTGCTACTTATTCTGAGCTTTTGAGCAAAAGGGCTTTAATAGCTTGAAATTGCTGTGAAAAACAGTTGAAGATATAGCTGTCCTATGGAAAGCCTGGTGACAGGTACACTACAGATTCTCAACAAATAATAGTGACCTTATTTCTCCTGCTTTCCCCACCTGCCCAGCTAGACACGATTCTCCTACAGGGTCTGTTCCTGCTGCCTAGGAAGCATTTCCACACAAAGACTGTGGCTGGTAATGCCAAGTCTGAGCTCTGTACCTGTTAGACAACCTCTTCTTGTACCTTGAACTCCTCCTATCTCAATACTGATCACATTGTTTGATTATTCATAGATCCCTCCTCAGCTGAGAAGTTCATGTGGCAGGAAATACGTTCATGTTGTTCACTCTGGAATCCCAAGCATGCAGCCTGAAATATCAGGATGCTCATGTATATAATATATAGTGGTGGTGGTGGTGGTGGTCGTGGTCATGGTGGTTGTGTGCCTTTGAGTCAGTTCCCACTCATAGTGAACCTGTATAGGGTTTCTGAAGGTAGAAATGTTTTGGGGAGCAGAACGCCTCATCTTTTCTTCCATGGAGTGACTGGTAGATTTGAACTCCTGGTCTTGTGGTTAGCAGCTTAGCTTGTAATTCACTCTACTAGCAGGGTGCCTTTTTCTCTCTCAACCCCCCCCCCCCAAACATATGCATACATATGAACAATAAGAGTAACAGTTCAAACCGACTAGTTGTTCCTTGGAAACCCTATACAGGGTCTTCATGATTTGGAACAGACTCAATGGCAATGAGCGAATGAGTGTGTGGAGCTAGAGTTAGGTGGGTGAATGGTTGGATGAATAAGTGCACGGACTTATGGTTGCGTGGATGAATGAGTGAGTGGGTGGGTGGATAGATGGATGGATGGACTGATGGGTAGACAGAGAGGTGCATGGTGGGATAGACAGATGTATCATTGGATGGGATAGATTATTGGATGCATAGATTGTCAGATCAAGGCTCTTATAATATTCTGTATCACGTGTATACATACTGAAGTTTTCAGGAACACTGTCCTGTTTTCTATTAACTCCTTGACTTTTGTCACACTGAGTTAGGCAGGCTCACGGACGGCCCTGCCCAAGCCAATAAAGTCCACTGTCCTACCCTACCCCCACACACCAACTTTCCTAAACTTACCTCTTCACAAGCTTTGGGAAAAATGCTTTGGTAAGAGTGGATGCCAAAATGGATCAGTCACTTGTTACCATAACTTGCCCACCACTCAGAACAAGGGACAGCTTCTGACTTGGGAGTTTCTTAGAATGCTGTGTGTGCATGTGTTTGTGTGTTGCTAGGAAAGAGGAGAGAAGGGGGTGATAACAACTGATAAGCAGGCTGTTCATTGCTCTGCTTATCAGAAGATGGTCTTTCATTGCAGTGTGTTTGTGAGGAGCAGGTGACTCTAAATGCAATGTAAAGGGACTGAAACTGTGGCTTGGCCATGACAGGTTCCCAGTGGAGCGATCAAGGTTCAGGGAGACATGAGGTAGGGCAGAGCCAATGGAATGCTCTCCAGATAATCCTATCAATGGCATGTTTCCCCAACACACAAGCTGAAACTACTTAAAACATAAGCTTGAGAGGTTAGGTAGCAGCTTCAGTGAGGGACCCCTAAGGAAGCAGGTTGTAGTCTCTTTGGAAAAGTTTGATCAGGGATCAGTGCTGAGGGCTCAGAGCCCATGGACTACCTTTTGTCCTCCCACCATGCTCTTCCCCTCCCTCCTTTATGTATAATCTAGTGACTCTCTCCACGCCCACCCACACCAAACAAGTGCTCCAAGGAGAGTCAGAGGAAGACAGATCCACTGGGGTATGAATGACTATGAAGGTGCTTAACCGACTCAGGGACTGGAATTACACCTACGCTCTGAAGTCCCCGATTGCATTTGGCCAAATACATGTAGTTCATGCTGTAGTCTAACACATTCCCCAGTAAAGGTGATGACGAGGTAACCTGTTAAATCCTGAAAGCAATCCCTAGAGCAGAGAGAGAGAGACAGGATACAAGAAAGGATGAAAGGGGGAGAAGACAAGTGAAGGAAGGTAGAGTGTAGGGATGGGTGGAGAGGGAACCGTATACAATGTTCACTGAGCAACTTCTCAAGGCAGGGGAGAAGGCACATGCTTTTGTACATCATCTCTAGTATCCACAGCCACCTGGGAAGGCAGAAAGAAGACCTTCTACATAATAGATGAGGAAAGTGAGGCCCAACAAAAGTCAATAACATGCGCAAAATTAAGTAACGTGTGGTGGTATGGCGCTGCGGACTAAGTACTGGACTGCTAATTGAAAGGTCAGTGGTTCAAACTCAACATCTGCTCCCTGGAAACCCTATACAGGGACACTATGGGTCAGAACTGACTCAATGGCACTTAACAACAACATAAGTGACTAGATTCAAACCATGGTAAAGCTGACTCTGAGAGAGTTCTATCCTTCCCAGCTGCCTCCTGTGGTGGGCAGAAGGTGTCTTGCCCATGCTCTGACTGGTCCATCAGATTCTAATGACTACCATGACAGAACCTTACTATCAAGCAGTGACCAGGGTCTCCTTTATTGGCCCAACCCTTCATTGTTGAACCCTGTAGTTGGAATTGCCATGCCTTAGGACCTGCCTTGCCCAATGACCCATGGGGATTTGTGGCAAGAGCTGGAAGCACAACTACAGTATGTTGAATCTTAGCGTGCTTGCTTCTGGTGCATTTTGAGGGCCCTCTGCAATCAGTTCCATTATTGTGCATAAAGTCACAATTCAGTATGGAGCAACACATGAGGACATCTACACATGAGCACAACTCATAGAAACCCACCTCATAGGATATGACTTTGATTTGTAGGGACCCTATAGGACAGAGCCGAACTGCTCTATAGGGTTTTCAAGGCTGACATCTCTCTGAAAGCTGACTGCCACCATCAGTCTCTTGTGGAGCTGCTGGTGGGTTCAAACTGCCGAACTTTCAGTCAGCAGCCGAGTGCTTAAACACCTTTCTGTCTGTTCGTCGAATGTTTTGAGGAAATTACTAGAAAGTGTTTGGCAGATAGAATTACATGCAGTGACCTATGACCCCAGAAGGATGTTTACTGGCATGCGATAGTGGAGTCTCATTATAGAAGGTGGTCAGAGCCGGCTGACAGGGATTCCAGGGAAGTAGGCTGATACAGTGTAGGGGAAAGAATCCAGGAGTCAGAATCCTTATGTTCTTGGGCAAGATTTGGCCAAAGTTCCTGATGATCTATTTCCTCTTTCGTAACGCAAGTGGGGATGATATGAACAAGCTTTCATGTGGTTTCTTTGCCGCTTCTCTGCCATGTTCCCACGAGAGCAGCTGTACTCAAATTGCTTGCTCATTAGAGCCCTTTGGCAGTCCCTCCTGATGGTCCCCATTGTTGCTGTGATAAAAACCAAACTTCTGAGAGTGGCCTGCTCCCTTACATCAGTCCACCTCACTCCTGGCTACCTTTGGACTCCATATCACGTATCAGACCGTAGACCTTTCATTCTGCCCACTCTGCTGGGGTCCTTGCTCCTCGAACCCCACCACTGCCCACCACCTCCTTTACCTGTTCAGCTCTTCCTGTCCCTCAGACCCAACTTTGGTATCATTTCCTCCACTAGTTCCTTGATTCTCCTGTGGGAGTTGGTTCTGTCTGTATGATGTGTCTTCTCCCCCACCTAACACTGGTGGTCATACTTTTACATTGAGCAATTGCTGTCTTAACACAATTATAAAGTCCCGGAGCTCTGGGTGCACAACTGGTTTACGATGTCCATCTTCTGCTCATTCTGTGGACATGTGCTAAAGTCAGTCATTTATTGAATGAATAAGTGGAAGTACAGATGGATGGAAGGATAACGGTAGATATGGCAGGAAGGATAAAGAGAGGGCATGAAGGAAGAATAAAGGGATGGAGAAACGGAAACTCAACAGATGTAAGCTGATTTTTCTCTCCAGAAAGATACTTATAATCAATTTCAAATGGGCCAACCAGTCAAAAGTCAATATGGCTCTACAGAGTTCTGTCTAACTCCCCAGGACTAATTCGCACCCCCTCTGGTGTATGAAGCCATGAAGGGGGTGGATTTCATACTTTGAGTGCTGGTAACCAGACTGTGAGAATAATTGATCGCTTCAGTGCTATTGACTTTTAAAGATCCCCAAACTCCTTTTCTTTATTACTTATCTTCTTGATCAAACTGTAAACCAACTAGAGTGTCCTCAGCAATCATTAACAGCTCTTCTTGGAAAAAGGCTAGATCACTTAATTGTACATCGCACAGTGTTCAGCCTGGCTGTGGTCCCACCTCTGTGGTCCAGGAATATCCTCTGTAGCTGGAAGTGTCACAAGCAAGGGTGCTGGTAGAAATTAGGGAGGGAAGGAGCAAGAGAGGGCGAGAAAAGATCCTGAGCACAATCTACTCACTATAAAGTTGCTGAGAAGCTTAGGGCCATTTCAGTTTGCTGCTAAGTGAATATGTAACTACTTTATATATTTCAACAAAATTAAACTTAAACCTACAGAATTAGGTTTATTAATTTCTGTCAGGGCTCAATGGGGGAATAAGAATGGCCATTCATTATGGACATACAATTACTGGAGACAAAAATGAAGCCTAGTACTATTAACCATAATAAAAATGTTGAACACTGAGGAAATTTTCATTAAATATAATCTATTCTTTATATTACTACACTTAATCCTTACTGTCTGCCTCTCTGTTTCCCTCCAACCTATTTAATTTTATTACTTAACTTTTTATAAATGTTTCTTAATATAATTATGATTAAATATTTGGGAGGAGAGAACGTTCGTCTCTTTAAAAAAGTAAAAGAAAGGGGGGAAAAATCCCCTCCCATCTCTTCTTGTCTTCCTTCCTAAGATGGTGAAAAATGGTATTTTTTTGGAAAAAGCAAGTACTAAGTAGGGTTTTATTACTGGGCAAGACTGGAGCGGGAGAGAAGAGATGGCAATAAATAAGAAAGCACAGATCAGCAATTGTAGTAGAACTTTTTCTGTTTTAGACTTCTATAAAAGCCTTACTTAAGATGCCTGTGATTTTTTTGCATGGCCAAGTCACTAAAAGATGGGCCCAGCTAATGGTTTTGCTCATGTCGCATGAGAACATTTGTTGTCTGAGCATTTGTTTTCAGCCTGGGTACGTTCTACTACTGGTTGCCTTCTCTTTTTGCGAATGAACCTCTGCCTGTGCTCTCTAAAGGAATGCTGTCCAATAGAGTGCTGGGAAATGAGCCCCTCTGGTAGTGTAATGGTTACGAATCGGGCTGCGAACCTTAAGGTCAGCAGTTCGAAACTACCAGTTGTCCCACGGAAGTGTCCCACGGGAGAAAGATGAGGCTTTCTGCTCCGGTAAAGATTTATAGCTTCGGAAACCCTGTACAGGATCGCTATGAGTCAGTTCCGACTCCATGGCACATAACCACCAAACCACCAGCAGGTAGGAGGGCACTCAACATGCACAGTGGCTACCACCATCAACTTGAACATAGCAATACTCCGTGAGGATGGTGCAGGGCTGGGCAACAGTTTGTTCACATGGGATTTCCATGAGCCAACCCAGTGGTAACATCTCTCTCCAGCGAGGTAAGACGGGAACCACACTTTCGTCCATAGTGAAACCAAGTATGCCCAAACTCTAGACTCTACTGCACATGGACCTTGTGCTTATTTGGCCATTTTTGTCAAAGAGGTGTTTGGTGGTTACACTGTGATTATCCTAACAGCTGCCATGTCTGCAGTCCATAGTTTGCACCTAATTCAGTATTGACCTCTTATCTCATTGGCAGTAATCATAAGGAAGAATGTGTTGGAGCAGACCATTGTATCCACATTTCACAGAAGTAGAAACTAAGGGTTAGATAAAACATTTCATCAAACTCATGCCTACCCCCTAACCCACTGTTGTTGAGAGTGCTTCTATCCATAGCCAACCCTGTAGGACAGAGGAGTCTACTGCCCCATAGGGTTTCCAAGGGTGTGAATCTTTAAGGAAGTAGACTGTCTTGTCTACTGGTGATTAGGTTTGAATCGCTGACCTTTGGGTTAGCAGCCTAGTGTGCCACCACCCAAATCCAGCAAAACAAAATAAACAAAAACATGAAGACCTCTTGCCTTCTGTCTTGCAGAGTAAGATTTTAACATTTAGAGAAGGAAAGCATTTGCCCAAGATCAGACAGCTGGTAAATGGTTGAGTTAGGATGTTCTACAGGACCTCCTAATTCAAGCTCCCTGTCCTTTTCACAAAGCAAGAGCCTTCTCCACTTTCTAATACCCCTTGCCTGGCAGGCACCAGCTAGCTGATGCATGGTGTTGTTGTCCAGTGCCATTAACTTGGTTCCAACTTATAGCGACCCTGTATAGAGTTGGAACCATGCATGGTACTAAACAGATTTTAGCTGAGTTTCTGACTCAGACAGCTTCAGAAGAAAGACCTGGCTGTCTTCTTCTGAAAATCAGCCAATGGAAACTCTCTGGATCACAGTGATCGAATCCAAAACTGCCCATGGGGATGGCATAGAACCTGACAGCAGTTCGTTCCATTGTGCCTGGGGCTGCCAAGAGCCTGCAGTTGACTTGACAACAGCCAGAAAAAAGAGCATAAAAGAAAATTCAAATATGAGCCCAATTTATCGTGTCCAATATGTAACATGATTTAATGGGACCCTCGAGTTCTGCCTCAATGGATTAGTAATGCCACTTTCTGCTAGTAAACCTGAGGAGATCTTCTCAGTGTCTGTGATGGAGTGCCACTCAGACAGTGCCCTCACAAGGGGTGGGCCCTATGACTCCCTCCATATGTTTGCTCTCAGTTAAGCAAAGCCACATGATGCCAAGTACTTTCTCCTTTCCGGCCCGACGTTGGCATTGTGTACACAAGGCCTCTGGGGGCATCCTGATGGATGCTTCCCCCCTGGGTTGCAGTAATATTAACCTCATTTAATAATCTATTAACAAGGAGGAGAAAGGTCTTATTAACACTCACGTGCTTTCTTTGCCACCAAAGAAATAACACTGCATTTCAAAGAGATTTTTGCATGAGGAGGTTTCAAAAAGTGAGTGGAAAAATTCCATTCTCTTTTCCTTCCGTTTTTCTATGAATTTTTTGGAGCCTTCTCTTCACCCCCACTCATATGTTGGATCCCTGGTGTTGCAATGATGAAGCACTTGGCTGTTAACCAAAAACTTGGTGATTGGGACCCACCAGCCACTCTGCAAAAATTCACAGCCTTGGAGGCCCACCAAGGCAGTTCTGCTCTGCATTATAGGGTCCCTGTGGGTAGGAACAGACTCCATGGCAACAGGTAGAGCTTTGTTTATAGGTTGTGTTCATTAAGAAGGTTGATTTTTATAGGACAGGACATTGGTGGAGCTAGCGCTTACCTGGTTTAGGCCCCGGCCTGCCACTTTACTCTCTGTGTGACCCTGGTGAAGGCATCCAATCTCTCAGAACATCTATTTCTTTGTGTGTAAAATGAGGACAATAGAATCAACCTTGCATGCTTTTGTGAAGATTTGGGGGGAAATGTATTTATGAGGTGTCACAAATGATTAGTGTGCAACAGTAAGTCTAAAGGTTGACTGTTGAGCCCACCCAGTAGGATTGCGGATGGAAGGCTAGAGATCTGTCTCCGTAAAGATTGTTATTGTTGTTGTTACGTGCCTTCGAGTTGGTTCTGACTCATATTGATCCTGTATGGGGTTTCCAAAAAGTGTCTGGTGAGTTTGAAGCACTGATTTTGTGGTTCAAGCAGCCTTTGCAGTCCAGTGCTTATCCTACAGCCTCGAAAACCCTATGGAGCACTTAGAACGATGATATATAGGGCATCCATGAGTCAGAATCAAGTCAGCAGTGTTGCAGGAAGAGTCTGAGTGCACAAAGATGGCATTCGTCGACATTAGCTCTTTTCATACTTCATACAACCCTGCTTCTTGTCTTTGGTTCCATCAAGTTGTTTCAGGTTCATAGTGACCTTGTGCACAACGGAACGAAATAGTGCCCAGTCCATGCCGTTCTCACAATTGTTGTTAATGCTCCATTGCTGCTGCCTCTGTGCCAATCCATCTCTTTGGGGGTCTTTCTCTTTTTGAATGACCCTCAACTTTCCAAGTAGGATGTCCTTCTTCAGAGACTGGTTCCTCCTCATAACATGTATGAATAATGAGAGATGCACTCTCATCCCCCTGTCTTCTAAGGAGCATTCTGGCTACGCTTCTTCCAACAGAGATTTGTTTGTTCTTCTGGCAGTCCATGGTACTTTTACTATGCTCTTCTAATACAATAATCAAATACACAAATTCTTCTACAATCTTCCTTAATCATCATCCAAGTTTCACATGAATATAAGGTGATTGAAAATACCATAGCTTGGGTCAGTCACACGTTAGAACTCAAACTGTTATCTTTGCTCTTGAACACTTTAAAGAGGTCTTGTGCAGCAGATTTGTCTAATGCAATATGTCATTTGATGTCTTACCTATACCCCTTAGGAATGGATTTTCTTGGAATTGTAATTAAGATCATCGGTGAGTATACATAAACATATAGTTTTTAAAAGCATACTTTATTTTTAGAGCCATTTTAGGTTTACAAAATTTTTTTTACAGAAGTTTTAGAGAGTTCTCATATTCCTCCTCTCCCCTGAAGTCTGTTTCTCCTTTTATCAACATCTTGCAATTACTAAGGGCATTTGTTCTAACTGATGAACTGATATTAATACCTGATTATTAACTAAAGTCCATAGCTTACATTAAGGTTCATTCTTGTTGTTAGATAATCCTATGGGTTTTGACAGATGCATAATGTCCTCTGTCCACTATTGTCCACTATTTTACAGAAGACTTTCATTGTCCTGCATATGCTCTGTGTCATACTTGCATGTCCCTCCTTCTATTCCCTGTGTCCGGGAGAACCACTCATCTTTCTGCTGTCTGCATAGCTGTGCCTTTTCCAGAATGTCACAGACTTGGAACCAGATAGTATGCAGCTTTTTCAGATGGGTTTCTGTCACTTCCATACCTTCATTACTTGATAGATCATCTCTTTTTACCACTGCATTGTGTGGAGGCACCAAACACTTGTGTTTTCAATCTGTTCACTCTGGGTTCCCAGCTGTCCCACTCAGAATTTGAACCCTTCCTTTCCACCACATGAGTGTGTGTGTGTGTGTGTGTGTGTATATAATGCGCTTCACTAGTACTTGATGGTGAATAAAAACAAACAAGACAAAACCAAAAACAATGGACAAAGTTGTAGCAGACACTAGAAAATAGTTGAAACAGAGAACCAAAGGTTGTGTATTTTTCATCTGAGATGGCTATTTTCATAAGCTACATATTTATGCCCTGATATCATCCTGGAGTCCTAGTGTAGCACTGTTGGATAAGCATTGGACTGCTAGTTACAAGGTTGGTGGTTCACACCTACCAGCCACTGCACAGAAACCCTGTACAGAGTTGCTATAGGTTGAAACTGACTCAACAGCACTTAACATCATCTTGTTGTTGTTGTTGTTAAGTGCTGTCGAGTTGATTCCGACCCATAGTGATTTTGTATAGGGTTTCCAAGGAACACCTGGTCAGATTGAACCACTGACCTTGCAGTTCAAACGACTTTGCAGTCTGATGCATTAGCCCACAGCACCACACCAGGACTGCCATCCTAGACTGAAGCAATCAGACAGACTCTCTGGCCTTTTGTCACCAGTCAGGATCACTGAGGGGCTAGCAGTGACCAGCTGTACATTTGGAACCAGTTGTCAAGAAAGAGAGAGATCCTGGCTGCTGGAGATCTCTGCTGTGAGGAGACCCCTGGGTGAAGCCAAGGTCACCATGGTGGACCAGGAGGCAGAAGCTTCACCTGAAGACCTGGGGAATAAGAAAGGAGGAGCAGACATGCTATACGAAGTCATGGGACCAGTATCAGTGAGATTCACTGCATGGTGAAAAGAACAACATATCTCAACAAACTTTACAGTCAGGGACTTCCAACAAAGGTCAGAGACCTGTGATCATCACGCTCCAGGGGAACGGAGTGAAGAACATTGAGGAAGAATAGGAGATTACGATTTATCAGGAACAAAACCTGGAATCATTCAACACTTTTGATGTTCATTAAGCTGTCTTTTTTCTGTTCCCTTAATCCTTTCTTATGTTTCAAAATAATTCCTCTTTGTAATGTAGTATTTAAAATGGAATAGAAAACAGGCACCTGTCTCTGATACATCGGGTGTTTTGAATTCCTCGGCTCATTGTTCACGATTGTTTGTTTGTTTTGTGCTGGTTTGGGGTGATGAAGCCTTGGTCCCCTTCTTTCATATTACCCTCCTCCTGTAACAAAACAAATGACAGGTGTGCACATCAGCCTTGTGGGATAGGTAAGAGGGACCAGTGCATGAGCTCACAATGACTCTGCCATTGTCCCTGATGTTCCAGCGCGTGATTGTGTCACACCTGGGCTCTGGATTTCTCGGGAAGATGAAGTGAACTGTACAAGCTGACCTATCCTGAACTGGAAACTGCATTTATAATCAAAAGGTTTGAACTGGAAGAGGGGGGAGTAAGACCAAAGGTGTCCTCAGTAAAGAAGCAAAGCAAAGCACTTGAAGATTAAAATCGAATTTGTGCTCAAAGATCCCCAGAAACGATGTAATTTTCATTGGCAGTGAATGAAGGCGTTCATCAGATGTATATGCTACAGAACACTGTGTACTCATCTGCTTTTGATTTGTATTTTTTTGGCCGGAGATAAGGGTTTTGATTGGACATTGTACCAGCTTCATTAAAATAAAATATTTGTTAAAAAAAAACAAAAAAAACAACCAGATGAGAAAGGGAGGGGGAGAGGGTTTTGGCCCCAGTCACTGCACAGCTCTGCCGACATTTGTATGGAATGAATACCTATGGGTGCCAGCATGGAAAAGTAGGTGGTTCTCAGGCTTCCGTCTGCAGACCCATCCCCAGCCGGTTAAAGTACAGACAGATTCACTGGGGCTGTCCAGTAAACCTACTGTCTTTGAGTGATTCCAATTTATAGCGACCCTTTAGGACAGAGTGAGGGGGCTCGTAGCACTTCCAAACCTCTTTATCTTTATGGAAGCACACTGCCGCATTCGCTCCAGCAGAGCAGCTGGTGGGTTTGAAGTAAGCTCTTGACTGCTAACCATGTACCTTATGGTGAATTTATTCTCCATGATGCCTACAGGACTCTCAGGATAGGGGATCCAAGAGCCTGCGTTTCTCACAGCACCCAGATGTTTGGGATGCTGAGGCCCATGGACCACATTTTGAGTAGCAGTTGTTTTACCTTTTTGACTCATCACTTGGTGCTCACCGACCCTTTTGTGACTTTTTTCTGCTCCGTCCATCTCCTGACAGCCCTGCCACCAGCTGAATTGGTTTCCGTTGGTTCTCTGCCCTCAGATGCTTTGTCTTCCTCCGTGGTGCCTGTCATTCTATTTTCTTCAGAGTCTAACTGACTCTAAACACTCTCTGCATAAAGAGTGTGCATCTAGAGTTGGGAGGAATTGGCAGAAAATAAAAACAATATTGGGTAGCCACAGAAGAAAGTTCTAATAGGAAAAGTAAGGATATCAAACACTCATTACAGAGGGAGATATTCCTTCCTCTAAACCTCACATTTCTGAGTTTCACATTGAAAGTTTAGAATTTGGTACAGTTGGGAAATTTGCAGGGATGTTAAGATGTCCACTCACAAACCCAGTCCTCACCTTCACTGCAACCAGAGAGGACTTGAATTGCGGGTGAGGAATGAGATGAGAGTTTCTGAATGTTGGCAGGAGAGTCACTTGGAGAGACAAAACATCTGTTTCATTGTCAGCCCCGTATTACCCCTCCAGCCCCTGCTGTAGGGTAAGCACTCAGCCATAAATAACGTCAGTGCGGACTGAAAGGTTGGCGCTTCAAACTCACCAGCCACTCCTCAGGAATGTTATATGGGCTCGCTATGAGTTGAAACCGACTCGACGGCACTTAACAACAACAACCTGGAACTCAGGTGCCAGGCTCTGACATATTCTTTTTTTTTTTTTTTAAGTTTTTATTGTGAATTATATGAGAGTTTACATGGTAGAACATTAGCCTTCCCTCTGATGTGTCCTTAAGCCACCGCAGTGGAGAGCAGTGATACAGAACCGAGTGTAGAATTGGGAAGGAAGGATGTGAGTGGATTGAGGGGGCCTGGTGGCACTGTGGTTAAAGTGCTCAGCTACTCACCAAAAGGCGACTGGTCTGAATTCTCCAGTCTGTTTCTGAAAAGATGACAACCTTGGAAAAGCTGGGGTCCTACAAGGTTGCTGTGAGTGGGACTTAGACGGTAAACAGTTTGGTTTAGTTTGGCAGGTGGGTTAGGAAGGAAAGCAGGCTACCTCCCCCAGTTCAGATTCTCTGGCAGAGAATTACACAGATATATATAGTTTTAGGATCTCAGAACTAGTATTTTCATTAAAAACAAAAACAAAAACTATTATTTTCTACTTGTTGCTTTTGCAAACATAGGTATGGGTTACTAATTGTCCACCCACCTGGGTGGCAGACAGGCAGGTGAGGTAGAGAACACAGTTCTGGGTGTGGGTGCAGGCTTTGTCCTGCAGGCAGATGGTGGTGTGTGGTGGAGGGAGGGGGGAGCGAGCTCTTGCTGCTGCTCATTTGGGTGGAACAGCGGGCAGGTGTATTCTGTTCCCCCTCGGTTCCCTTCCTCACTCTCTCCTCTCAGCCCTGCCAGCCCTCTCTAGGCCAGCCAACATCAGCAGCAGTAGCAATAACAAACATATAAGGGCATAAGGTGTTAACATGTTATTCTCACAACATCCAAATCACATCATTTCCTATTTCACAGAACATATTGTAGGCATTAAGTGACACATACCTGCGTTTTCATGCCCCTTTGGGATTAATCACAGTCCTATTGCTGATGATTTTTGCATGACGTTCCGCTGACTCTAGGCGCCAGGTAAAGACAGTCTGATTGGGAATGAGAACCAAAATGCAGTGTGGTCACTGAATTCATGGGGAAAATGATCACACTCTGTAATGTCACTCAGCTTGATTCAAGATTAAAGGGAACACGAGACCCTTCCTGCTAGGCTACAACTGACACAAAAGCGGAAATCTGTTCTCCCAGAATGACCAGCAACATTGTCATAACCAATGCTTATCACCTGGCAAGCCACCCTCCCCAACATACCCAGGAGCCCAGGGTAGTTAGTTTCCATTACAAATGTCACTTGTCATTTCTTGAATGCTGATGGCATTGGTAAACTTTTCTTTTTTCCCCCTTCTTTATAGAATTTGATTAAAGTGTCTTGTGGATAAATAATACTTATCTATTTTCCTTTCATTTACATGTTGTGTAAACGGAGCAGCAAGGAACGGGGAACACCTGAATTTCCACGTCCCTGGAGTGGGCAGATGTTGTGTCTCATTAGGTACTCCAAAGGCTCTTACACTCTAGAGAGATTTTTGTTTAACTTGATATGCTAAACTGTTGAACACACAGCCTCCTCGTGCACATGGGGACGTGATGAACTCTTGGAAGGAGGCAGAATGAACTCTGCCAAAAGCGTGCAGTCTGGAAGAGCAGAGGACAGCATGTGGCTGAGTGGGACCAGACAAGGGAAGGTGACCTGTGTAGATGTGTGTTTTTGAAGGACTGGCATTTCAGGTGTTTACATAGTGTAACTGTGGTTCTGATCCAGCTGTAGGACAGCCTGTGGGGAAGATAGGGACGCTTGGGTTAACCAGAACTAGAACTGAGTCCCAACTCAGTCCTCAGCACCTCCGTCCAGACACACAACTGAGAGTTTCCATTCTCCATGGAGTGTCATGTTGGAGTTCTAAGGAAAAAAAAACAGTCAGCATTAAGAACTTAATAATGCCGCATGTCAGTACAGTGCAGGGATGACCCTCAGGACATTTGACACCAATGACCCTCAGGACATTTGGCACAGTTCTGGGTGCTCCTTGCTGGGCCGGGCCTTAACTCTTTAGTGGCTAGAGTGTAGCGATATTTAGGAGAAGCCATGCAGTTGAGGCTGAGGTGCATTTACCTTGTACAGTTGTTGTTGTTGTTGTTAAGTGCCGTCGAGTCGGTTCC
>NW_006408555.1:9509197-9523283 GCF_000296735.1 Chrysochloris asiatica
AACCCTATACAGGGTCTCTATGAGTCAGAACTGACTCGAAGGCATCCAAACACCACCACCACCTTCTCTTATAAAGGATCCTAGTAAAACAGCGGGTAAGCCCTCAACTGCCAAGCTGTGGTTCAAGGACCAACCAAAGCATCAGAATCACCCCCTGGCAGCTTGCTGAGAATGACAGTTCAGGGTCTCTCTCCAAACCCAGAGAATCAGACTCTAGTGGGTCACCCTCCAGGTGATTGTTCCATTCCCTGAAATTTAAGAAGCACTGATGTAAGAAAGCAAAACCAAACTCCAAGACTCCAGATGGGACAAGTCTGCAATCTTTAGTCACCATTGGAGGCAAGCCACATGAACAGGATCTTCTACATTGGGTTTTGTACCAGGGAAAACACATGCTTATCTGGTTAAGCCCCAGGCTAGTTGCTGTTTGTGACAGCACTTAGTTTGGCCTGAAGTCTCAAGCACAGTTCATTTGAACAATGGCTTTGAATTCTGCTCAGTAGCTCCCCTCCCAGAAATGTCCAGTTTCCCACTCTGGGCCCAGACTAGGCTTCTGATGAGTGGACACAATTATAGTTTTGATGTGACTGCAAGAGAATAACACTAGGAGTCTTCACTGAAACCCAACTTGCACTGGAGAGGCCTTGAGAGCTGGTAAAATTACTTTAAGAGAACCATTTCTTCCTTGTGAGAGCCCTAGTGGCGCAATGGTCAAGCACATGGCTGCTACCCAAAAGGTCAATATTTCAAACCCACCTCCCACTTCCTGGGAGCTGTGGTAGCATAGTGGTTACGAATCGGGCTGCAAACCTCAGGGTCAGCTCCCGTAAAGATTTACAGCCTCGGAAACCCTGTACAGGGTCGCTATGAGTCGGAACCGACTCCACGACACATAACAACAACAACAACAACATTTGCTTTCATAAAGGTCACAGGGTTGGAAACTCAGGAGAGCAGTTCTGCCCTGTCCTGTGGGGTCATTATGACTTGGAAAGAACTCGACAACAGTGGGTTTGGTTTGGGTTTGGGGTCTGCCACTCCATCCGGATGGTAGATACAAAGCATAGAGAAGAACATCACCAATAGATGTCTCATCTCACATTCCTGTCCCCTCCTGGTGTGGCGCTGTAGGATCAGCTCTAGACTTGGAACCGCAAGGTCATGAGTTCAAACCCACCAGCCACTCATTGGAAACCCTAGGGTGGTTGTGGGGGTGGTACGTTGTGGAGTCAGTTCCAACTCATAGCGACCCTGCACAAGGTTTCTGAGGCTGTAAATCTTTGCAGAAGTAGAAAGCCTTGTTTTTCTCCTGTGGGAATGGCTGGTAGTTTTAAACCACTGACCTTGAAGTTAGAAGCCAAATTCATACCCACTACGCTGCCAGATCTCCTTAGAAAACCTATACAGGATTGCTATGAGTCAAAACGCATTCGACAGAACTTAACAACAACAATAACCACCCATCCCCCTAATGCCCTCCACAGCCAATTCTGCGGAACAAACACCTGTGTCATAACAGGCCATGTCTTCTGTCTTGGACAAAGAAACAGAAATAAAAAGAAATAGGTATCAAGATGGCAACCTGATTTCCCTTTGTCCCTTTGCACCCTGCTGTTAGCAGCATCTGCCTATTCCACTGGGTGGAGAAGTGGGCAAAGTACCAGAATCAGTTGATCGGTTAGTCTTGCCACACATTGTCATTCCTGTTCTTCCACCAGCCGTCTCCTCTGAACGCATACACTTTCTTTTCCTGCTTACCAGGAACAGAACTACACTGGGCAATTTGGAAATGCACTTAGGAGTGAGTCTTGGGCTCCTTCAGGATCCAGAGGGCTAGTGAGCCATTAAGGAGCTGTATATTAAAGTAGCAACTGTCATGCAACTAACTGGGCTCCGCAGAGCAGCCTTACAGATCTAGGGGCTACTAGTGCTGGGAGAGGCGTCTGAAGCCATTTAAGCCAGTGCCCTCTGTCCTGGGGTCAGTAGACCACAACTTGTTGCCCACCACCCATGTATGTTCAGAACACAAGTGAGCTCTGAGTGATGTTTGTTTTGTTTTATTTAACAGTCTTTAATGTTTGAACAAAAATCTACAGAATATGTCATGACACATGAAAATGATAAGAAATTTAAATACACGATCCATTCACAATGTTGCCTGGCGTGCGGATCTGCTGGTCCGTTTACGCATTGACCGTGGCTGCTTTTGTGCCACAGTGACAGAGCTTTGCATTGAGATGGAGACTTAGGTATCTCCCACCTGGCCCCTTACAGAAGATCATTTACGATCCCACCTCCAGAGACTCGGGAAACTGAGGCTCAGAGTTGGAGTTTCCCACACTGTCACGGAGGCTGCCAGGATGGACATGGACTCCCTGTGCCTCCTGTTAAACGCCTGGGAGGGTTGTCCAATTTGAAAATTGAGCTTGGAGCTGGGCGGGGGACCTCTTGCCTGGAGCTCTTGGGCTCAGGTGTGAAAGGAGTTGCTCTGTTGCCTTGTGCTTTAAGGAGGAGACAAAGGCGTCTCCGCAGAGGCCCTCACTTTTGTCGGTGCTGTTCTTTCAATTTAGGGTGTGGTTGAGCAGCCCAGCTCCACCTCAGAGGCCTCACTGGAAGGGGGCAGAACCCATCAGACTTCAAACTAATGACTTTGGGTAAGAGCCTCTTCCAGCCTCTCATAGTTATGTAGGGGGCCTCATCCCTCCCAACTGGGGATGCAAAGTGTCACTCAGGATGACATTTCCCACTTCCCCAAAATGGGCTGAAGGCAAGGGGGAGTGGGGGCATAATCGGTTTTATTTATTAATTCCATCTTGCCGGCTCCCAATTTGGTGCAAACAGTTATGTTCTGCAGCACGTTTCCACCTTGCAATGTGCAGAGTTAATTTAATGAAATGAGTAGTCTTGTGATGACCTGGAGGGAGAAAACACATTAATCTGTAAACTCTCAAAGCCGGCTGACACATATTATTGTAGGACTCAGAAAAAATAAACAGTTTATGGAGAAGATAAAGTGGCAGTGTGGGTTTGCTTTTGACATATCTTGTCTCCAAATCTAAGTTGGGGATTTATTATTGCGCTATCATGCTACAACGTTCTCATTTATATGATAACACATCTGTAATGTTTTACAAGTGCAGCACTACTTGTTCGAAATGGGGCTTTTTTAAGTCCTAAATTATAGTACCTGGAGATTCATGCATAATTACAGTGCGTGTTAGCAAATGAGAGGGTACACTTTCCACCCGCACTCAGCATTAATCGTCAGCCCAGTGGGTGCAATAAAATCATAATTGCTTCTTCCAAACTTCTCATCCGGGCTACACAGGTTGAAGTCAGTGGTTTGGTGGAGAGATAGGACTATCGTGGCATGTGGAGTTTGGTAGCTCCTCTCAAACTTCAACATAACTAGCAACAGGTGGATCTCCACTGATAGTTAAGTGATGGTTGCTACTGGGGTGCACTGGCCGGGAATCGGACTGGGTTATCCCCCATCGAAAGTGAAAATCCTACCACAAAGAGGTCCCTGACCTTGAGGACACTCCCTAAGCAGGACTAAGAACAGTGTATAGGCCAGTGCTGATGGGCCCTGACTTGTGGAATCGAGTTTGGATTCCAGTTTTGCATTACAATTTTGGACAAATGATCTCATGTCTTTAAGCCATACTGCTTTCATCTATAAATGGAAGATCTTAGTCCTTTACTCAAAGTGTTCTTAAGACGATTACAGGCAACAATGTTTATAAAATGAAAAATGCATCTGCAGTAAAACATAGATGTGATTATAGGTCTCTCTCCCAAACATCACTGTCTAACCTGAGCTGTCTAGCTTGGCAGACAGCGGCCACACGTGGCTGCTTTAGACCGGTTGTAAGTGTGTGACGCACACCAGTTTTTGAGGAATTTATATAAAAAAATAGAATGAGAAATATCTCAAGAATTTACGAAACTATTGACCACCTGGGAATAATGATAATATTTAAGCTTAAATAGCTTACATCAATTCCACCAATTCTTTCTTTCCCCTCTTTAACTACATGTCTACTGCAAGTCTAAGGAGTTCTGGTAGTGTAGCGGTTATGAGACGGGCTGCTAACCTCAAGGTCAGCAGTTTGAAACTACTAGCTGTTCTGTGGGAGAAAGAAGAGGTTTTCTGCTCCCATATAGATTTACAGCCTTGGAAACTCACTGTGAGTCGAAATTGACTCCATGACACATAACCACCACCACCATGTCTGTCAATCAATAGAAGAGATTCGCATTCTATTTCCATTGGAAAGCACTGTTCTAAACAAATGAATGTTGACCAAAATGTTACGTAAGTAGGTGCTTTAAATTGCAATTCATGCTTTTTAGACTTTTTAGTTTCATCCTGGTGGTCTTGTGGTTAATGTGCTAGATTACAAAGTGCTATGAATTGCAAGGTTGGTGGTTTAAGCTCACCAGCCACTTCTCAAAAACTCTATACGGGGTCTCTATGAGTCAGAACCGACTTGATGGCACTTAACAACAACTTTATTTTAGGTGGTTTTCTAGAAAAACTAAATTAGAGCTAGTTTGCAATGAACCACCTCAATTCTATAGCAGGTTCCCTTAGCTGTTGTTGTTAAGTGTCATTGAGTGGGTTCAGACTCATAGCAACACTGTCCAGGGTTTCTGAGGAATGACTGTTGGTTTTGAGATGCAGATCTTGCGACCTAGTGCTTATCCTATAGCGCCATACCAGGACTCCCTAGTGTTCCAGTGTTGTTGTTAAGTGGTGTAGAGTCAGTTCTAACTCATAATGACCCTGTATAGGGTTTTCGAGGAGCAGGTGGGTTTGAACTACCAACCTGGTGGTTCGCAGTCCATTTCTGTTTCTTTAACACCACACCAGGAGTCCTCCTTAGTAGCTAAGGCAAAAAAACAAAACAACAACAACAAAAACAAAACACAAAGGATATATATTTGGATCCAGTTGTCTTTGTACAGGGCATAGACTTCACATCAGTTCACTTGGAAAGAAAAGCTTTCTCCTGGCACTGAATTAATTCCTAAGGCAGAATTTCCCCGGGCAATCCTGTGATGGCAAGCACACTCATACCTGTCCATCCTCTCCAAACAAGACATTTATAAACTTAGGATGCTGTGAGTCATGCAAAGCCAGCCTTGGTCACGACGCCTCCCTCCATTTATTTAAATGATCTGACTTGATCCTCATAGCAGGAAAGTGAGGATCAGGAGGAACCTCCAGTTTTCAGTCCTGTTAAGAAGGCTTGTCAGTGATCCGACCCTCCCGGCTCTAAACAGAAACTCCCTGAGCTCTGCTCTAGTCAGTCATGTATACTTTAGTATAAAAGAGAGCCCAGAGGAACATCTGATATGAGAAAACAGTATGTCAGCCCACTGACAAGACAGCAGACATACATATAACAGGGAAGCTGTTTGCTTCAAAGCTGAAATTTGGTTTTACCACATCATACCAGTAAAAGAAATAGATGTTTATACACATGCTAAATGTGTTATACTTATCCTGAGGAGTTTTGCAGATGGGATCAAGAGAGGACAGATACAAGAGCATAGTAGCTTGTTTTCTTCCAGGGTCAGTTCTCCTTCATCCTCATGCAAATCCCCAGTCATCAGGAACCTTATTACATTCAGGATATTCAGAAGGCCTGGGTAGGATTTGCATTTCTCTCAAACTCTCCAGAATTACCAGTGCTGAGAGTCTGAGCCACTGTTGGGACTGATTATGATGATTTAAATGAGAACCAAAGAAGGCATTGGGAGAGCGAAGCAAGTAGGGGGTGTCTTCTGCTTTCATCTCAGTAGCAAACAGTAGAGTACTGATTCTCAACTCCTAAGGGCCTTTTAAAATAATACAGACTCCTGAGATCCACCCTGGGCCAATGAAATCACCATTTCTAGGAGTGAGACCTTGAGATTGGTTAAGTTTTCCTTCTTCCCCAAGTAAGCCCAATTTTCAGTTTTCAATTCCAAAGGACTCATTAGATGTTTGCAGTTTTCCTTTGCTTAGGAATTGTCCAAGGAGCTCTGGTAGTGTAGTGGTTACATTGGGCTGCTAACCTCAAGGTCAGCAGTTCAAAACTACCAGCCATTACATGGGAGAAAGGTGAGGCTTTCTGCTCCCATTAAAGATTTACTGCCTTGGAAACCCAATAAAAGGTCACTATGAGTCAGAAGCAACTCCATGGCACACCACCACTAACACTAGATATTTCAAGGAGTGACCCAAATCTGAGCATTTGCTGCCCAGAGCTTTCCCCACATTACTTCATATAACAAGGCTCATAACCTTGTCTAGTTGTTCAATGACTATTGCATTGGTCTTTTGAGAACCAATTGAATGCAAGGCACCATTTTCAGCATTAGCACTCTGAACGAAGTCGTCAAAAGTATATAATCTACTGAGGTGACTGCCGGTAAATGTGTAACCATGAAGAACAACAGGGTCATGGCAAAAAATGAAATGAGAAAGGATTTAGAGAGCCACTGCTAGGGTTGATGGTGGTGATTTACATGAGACTGCCAAGGAAAGCATTTTGGGGTGGAAGAGAGTTGGCCGTTGAGTTGAGACGTCTACAGGTCTATGACTAGTCCTGTGAAATGTAGGGGAAATTCTTCTAGATGGAGGAAACACCATTCTCAGAAGTAGAACCTGCTACCATCACTCACAGCTTTGAAACAGTTCCTTCCTGTTCAGTCACCTGCTGAGAATTTACATTTCCACCCCAGTTACACTGAATCAGAATGGACATTTTTCTGCAAGATCCCCAGGTAGTCTATAAGAGCAACAAACACCTGAGGATCGTGTTACAGTGTAGACTCAGATCCAATATCTATGGGATAGAAAAGCACATTCTCAGGCAGAGGTGGAATGCAAATGAATGGTTAGAAGTCCCATTACCAAAAGACCAAAGTTGGGAACACAACTGTTTTGAGTTCAGGCTAGCTGTTAGAAATATTTGCAGAGGTTTGTAAAAATTTAGGTTACGGGATCCCACTTCCCACCTAGTCCAGGAGACTCTGCAGGTTGGGGTCTGGCCATCAACATGTTTTCCTTAGTTGCCTTTGAAGCCATTCCTACTTTTGGTATCCCCAGATGTATTACAGAGTAGAAATTTGTGTGTGACATACGATTTTCTGGGTTGTAATTTTATCTGGAGTTCTGGAGTGGTGTTATAGGATAAGCACTAGACTGCAAGGCCAATTTGAACCACAGGGTTGGCAGTTCAAACTCACCAGTCGCTCCTTGGAAACCCTAAACAGGGTCACTGTGAGTAGGAACTGACTCAACAACCCTTAACAACAACAACAGCAATTTTATCTGAAGCATATTGCCAGGCTTTTCTTTCATGGATCCACTGGGTGGGCTTGAACTGCTAACCTTATGTTGGCTGGGGAGTACAGACCATTTGAACTGTCTAGAAACCTGGACATCCTGGTGGCACTGTGGGATAAGCACTGGGCAGCTAACTGCATGGTCAGAGGTACAAACACACAAAACTCTCCTAGGAAACAGAGTTGCTATGAGTTGGAACTGAGTCAATGGCACTTCACAACAACAACAACAGGAACCTGGGCGATAACATATAGGTCCCAGGTCCCTAGAATGCAGGTGTTTCTGATGGACCCCCCCAGTCCCAATTCAGACTTTAAAAGGCACAAACTTTGGCTGAAAGATGTGAAAAGAACAAAGATGTGTGAACAGCACTTTCTCCTCTAAACAACTTTCTCAAAGACCCTCTTACAGCGTCGGCCCAGTAGTCTAGGCCGGAACAGACGGCAGCCTTCAGAAATTCAGCATCATTCCCTTTCTTTGCCTTTTGAATAAACAGCTGGCAAATATGACATCAATTTAACTGTAATGACTGCTTTTAATTTTCATTTTCAATCTCTACTCTTGCTATATATTGAGATCCTGGCTGGTGCCAACTGTGCAGGCCACAAATCTGGTTTTCATCTCTTCTCTGAGTTCCTTTAGGGTAGCTGTGTTCAGAGGCTTGGTTTAATGCATAACCCTAATTACAATGTGGAATTAAGTTGGTGCTGACTACAGCATTTTCAGTCTTCGAATCAAGGAAAGTATCTAATGGGAAGGGAGGGGGGACAACCTCCGCAGAGCTCCACCCTCTTGCCAGCTCCTCCTTATCTTCATACATTTCTTGCATTCAACATTTTTTTTTAAATTGAGTGCATAATATGACTATAAAACAGCAGTTTAGATAATGTCGCCAAACTGCTGGTTTGTATACATCTCTTCTCAGTTTCAGAATGTCCCCTTCTCCTCCTGGTCCCACACAGGGCCTCAGTCCTCATTAACGTTGCTGGCAGCTTTCAAATGAAGATAGAAATGCAGGCTGAGCTCCTTCTCCCAAGTTCATCTTGGTGCCGAGTCATGCCTAGAGCCCTCAAAGTCATGGAGAGAAGCTGAGTTGCCAGATGGTAATCATTTCCAACAATTATTGTCCAGAGATCTGCTTTGTACAGGGTTAGGTCTAATATTTTCATGTCAGATTTATAAAGAGAAAGAAAGATGTTTTCCACAGTGGCCTCTTGATAAGCTAGGATGGAGACATTGTGGTGAAAATGTGCCCATGTGTCAAGTTCATGGAGAAATAGCTGTAAGAGGACATTTGGAGATGGAGCTATGGATGGAAAGAAGGCTGGATTGGATATGTCGATGTAGGAGTGTGGCTCGGGGGTGGAAGGGGGATCAGTAGAAGCAATTCTAATGCCCAGCCCTGCGCTTGACACATCATTATTACTTAATAACTATTTGCTGAAAGAAAGTTCAACGTAGATGTGTTGATTTTACTCCAAAACACTTCCCTGACATTAACTCACTCCTTGGTTTATATCTTCATGCATTCAGCACACTACATGTTTAGTATCCACTGTACTAGGAGTTGCGGACCATGGAGGGTCTTGGGGATAGCACAAGAGTTAGAGGACCACTGCTGTCCCTACCCTCATGGAGCTTCTGGTCTAACAGTAGAGAGACAAGAAGGCATGTAAGCAGAAAGAATGCTCTTACTGCCTTTGAAGGGGTAGTTAACTATGTTGTGGACTACCCAGGAAGCATCCTTCTCAGTCTAGGGGGCAGGAAGGCTACTGACTATGTTTTAGAAGCATGGGCTCTGAGACCTGGTGGTTTGGGGGCTTGATCTTCATTCAGACACTAGCACTCAATGTACTGAAATGACATTTCAAGCAATCTCCCCATCCTGGGTCAGTAATTCACTCTTCTGTTGACATTCTTGCTCTACTTAGCCCTGGTTAAGCAATGTGGGTTAAACATTGAACAGCTAACCACAAAGTCAATGGTTCAAACCCACCAGCCACTCCATGGAACAGAGATGAGGCTGGCTGCTCCCATAAAGGTTGACGGTCTCAGGGACCGTAGGGAGCAGTTTTACTGTGTACTACATATGGTTGTTGTGAGTCGGAATCAACTTGATGTCGGTGGTTTTTTGTGGTTTTATTTGTTTTGGTTTGTGGTTACTCCACCTAACAACCTTCCTTTTTAGACAGTGTTCTTGCGCTGGGGATAGGAATGAGTAATGTGTAATGTCTTAGTTCTCTACTGCTGTTATAACAGAAATACCACAAGCGAATAGCTTTAACAAACAGAGATGGTTTCTCTCACAGTTTAGGAGTCCAGAAGTCAGAACTAAGTGTGTCAGCTCTAGGGTTTTCTTTCTGTGGTGGATGTGGAGTTAGGTCCTTGTCTCATTTCAACATCTGTGGGACCAGTCTTCCTTGGAGATCTCCATGTGTCTTAGCATCAGTCGGCCTCTTTGTCTAGAAGGTTCTCATCATAGGGTCCAGAGGATACACTCCATTCCTGAATCTTACTTCTTGGTGGTACTGAGCTCTTTCAATCTCCTTTCCATCCTCTTTCATTTCTTATAAGATCAAAGGCAATGCAGATCACACCCAGGGAAAATCCCCTCAGTGGGCTGAGTAAAGGTATTGTAGCCCATCCTAATCTCCTGACAACTGATTGGATGATCACATCAGATTACATCATGGGAGGTTGTGAAATCATCACATAGCTGCCAAACCACTGAGAATCATGGTGCAGCCAAGTTCACACATATTTTGGGGGACACACAGTTCTATACATGACAGAGGACAATATCACAGTCTCCAACCTGCCTTTATTCTTCCTTATTATTTCCCCTGGACCCTACCTAGGTCTTCCTAGTTGTCAGTCAATCCAACTTCCCTCAATCCTCCCAATACCTTAAATCCTCTCAGTGTTAATTGCTAATTAAAGGTGGATTTTTTTATGTTCACAAAATGATGGGTCAATTATAAAGCAAAGGATTCATTAAGGTTTTTTGTTTCTTCATTGTTTGGAATTTCTGAATACCAGAAACCAACTGGAGAAATTTAGGTAAAGGTAAGTGAAAGGACTTAAGTATCAGGATTCTCCCCTGGCATCAAAGCTTGAGCATGGGTGAATAAGGCTTGGATAAGCTTGGACTTTTCATTCTCAGCACTGAGAGGCTCACTCAAGGCTTATAAGAAGGGGGAGGGCATGATCCAATGTCTGCTTAGGATATTTTGGCTCCAGAGTGGAGGATGGATCAGGAGGTACCAGATTAGGAGGAGCACATTGAAAGTTTCTCACCCAAGTGATGGGGGGCTGAGGACCTGTGTGCTAAATCAGTGAGAATGCTAGTGCATGAAGATGGATGTGAGAGACTTGTAAGGACTTGGATGAGGATGATACAAGGGTGATTGAGTCTGGCTTGGACCATGAAATTGCTTCTACCACCATAAATGTAGATACAGAGGTGGGAGAGTTCAGGGAGTGAGGCTGGAGACTTTGGGAGGGCCTACATTTAAATCCTTACTCTGATGTTTGCTAGCTAAATATGGTCTTGGATGAGTTGCTTAACTGCTCGGTGTCTCGTTTTCCTTGTATGTCAAATGGGTATGGTTAATGGTGATGACTTAATTAGATTTCTCTTGAGTATGAAATGACTTGGTTACTGCTATATTCCTGATGCTATTATTTTGTCCAAGGGCCAAAACTCTGTCACTTAACCCCACCAAATTGCTAGGGAATCTGGGAAATGTCACTTAGCTGTGATCCCATTGAGAGTGGACATATCTTAGTGATCACCTAACAGTCTTTACCCCACAATCGGGAGACATTGATGGTACTTCAACGTCCAAGGAAAGCATCCATAATTCAGATTCCCTAAAGTAAGACCTGAGACACCTATGTGGTGCTGTAGCATCAGCACTGGACTGCGAACCACAAAGTTAACAGTTCAAACCCAGCTTTTAATTTTTTCAGCTCTTCTCTAGAAACCCTATCCAGTGTCTCCATGAGTTGGAATCAACTCAACTGCACACAACAGTAACAATAACAACAACCTTGGATGTGGTGACTCCATGCATTCATCACTGGACTGTGAACCACAAGGTCCATAGTTCAAACCCACTAGCTGCTCTGCGGGAGAAAAATGGGGTTTTCTGCTCCCATAAAGATTTACAGCCTCAGACACTATAAAGGGTTGCTAAGAGTCAGAACTCACACCATAGCTCATTATCACCACCATACATAAACCCTATATTGGGTAATTATGAGTTGGAACTGTCTCGATGGCACTTAACTATAACCTTGGTGTGATCCAAACTGTTACTGCTCTCAGATGCCAATCAAAAGGTTGCAAGTTAGAGTCCACCCCAAGGCACCTGGGAATCTAATTCTCATAAATCAGTCATTAGAAACCTCTGGAGCTGTTCTACCATGATACACACGGGTCACCATGAGTTGGAGATGACACCAAGGAAATGGTACCTGGACCTTGGAGCACTCTCCTTGGAAGTATTTGGGTGAAGATAACAATATTAATTCAACTTAACAAGGGAAGGAGGAAGGAAGCTTAGTTACTGTTGAGAAAGGTTTCCAGTCTGGTCCAGTCACACGTTTTGTGTCAGTGAAATTGTTGGGAAAAAAATAAAATCAACTTCAATGGGACAGTGGAATCAGTATTGAGAAAAAGGAGAATTGAAGAGTGCAGAGCTGAAAAGCATGCATTTCCTTGTGGAATGATTCAAAGTTGCTAAGTTCAAACAAACAAACAAACACCCACAAAACCGAGCCAGAAAACTAGCCCTTCTAGTTTCTCCAAATCTCAGACATCTGAGACCCACTGTCAATATTAGCTAAAAAAGGTTTGGCTCCTGTTTAGTCTGATTAAAAATAAATTAGGGAGATGCTTATAAATGGGTCTTAGAGAAGGAACACTCACACTAACATGTCTCACCGGTAAGAATAATCATAGGCTTTTCATAACTGCTCAGTTCCAGCTCACCAGCCATTCCTCAGGAACCATATACAGGGTCGCTATGAGTCAAAATCGACTCGATGGCACTTAACAACAATAACAAATTAGCAACAAAAGAATCCTGGTGGTAGAGTGGTTAAGCACCTAACTGTTAGTTGTAAGGTCAGTGGTTCAAACTCACTAGGTACTGCATAGGATAAAGATGTCGCAATGTGCTTCTATAAAAATGGATAGCCTTGGAAACCTGATGGGGCAGGTCTAACATGCACCATAAACTAAAGCACATGACGAGGTATTCCTGTATTCATACAAAGAGACAAATGTGATGGTGAAACTCACCAAAGTTCTGACAATGTCTTTTACATAGTAGGTCCTTGATTGCTCAAGCTCATCTTCATCCGGTTAATTATGTGCCAAGTACGATAGAACCATGAGTCAGAATGAACAGCATGGGATGCCAATAGCTGACATGTGCTGACTGAGGAGTTTAGTCATGAAGCTGAAGAACTGTCCCTTGCTATCTCATGCCCACCCTTAGCCCCGCTTCCATTACCCCACCTCACTACTTCAGTAAATTGTTTAGCCATTGAGTTGGCCCAGGCTTGGCTCAGTCAACGCCTTTTACTGGAATCTTACAAACTTGGAGAGTCATTGCAATGAATTTGCAAGGGGAACACTGAATACCGAGCATGGGAATCCACATAGTTAGTGACCAGACTCCCCTTCTTCCTTGGCCCTCCCTTGAGTAGATCTTGGTCCATGATATTTCCAGATCATACACCAGAGATCGTTTTCTCATCTATGAAGGGATTTACTGTAAGTCATGGGAGGGAAGGGGGACTGAAATCCAGTGGTTCTAGTAGAAGCTTGGGCCAATGAGCGTAATAACTGAGCGTCTCTGATACCCAGCCGCTCTTGTTCCACCTCATCCAGAAGCATCCATTGGGGATGGTGTCTATGTATGGACACGGAGACATAGTACCTGGAAGTATGGGCTGTATTTGAACTGATTTCTGCACAGAAACGGGCTCCCCTATTTGTTATGTTTCCTGCAGCTGAAGTCTACTTCAAACCTCTGTGTTCAGTTTTCCTAAAAGGATAAGATTGTCAATTGCTTTACAGTACAGGCACACTTTGGATTTACTGGTTTGGTTCCAGACCACCATATTAACAAGAATACCACAATAAAGTAACTCACATAAATTTTTTTGGTTTCTCAGTGCATACAAAAGTTATGTTTACACTTTACTGTAGTCTCTTATGTTTGTGGAGTCCTGGTGTGGCATTGTAGGATCAGCACCAGACCACAAGTTTGGCTCAAAGTGCAAAGTCGGCAGTCCAAATTCACCAGCTACTCCTTGGAAAACCGTATACACTGTGGCTGTGAGTCAGAATCGACTGACTCTATGGCACTTAACAATGTTATGTATGTAGCAGCATTGTGAAAAAAGTCAGAGGTAAGAAAAACGTGGCATCAGGATTGGAGGAGGACTGATAAACAACCTGCGATATGCAGACGATACAACCTTGCCTACTGAAAATCAAGAGGACTTAAAACATTTACTGATGAAGATCAAAGAGCACAGCCTCTGGTATGGATTACATCTCAATGTAAAGAAAACCAAAATCCTCACCGCTGGACTAATAAACAACATTTTTATCAATGGAGAAAAGATTGAAGTTGTCAAGGACTTCATTCTTCTTGGATCAACTACCAACACTCATGGAAGCAGCAGTCAATAGATCAAATGACGTATTGCATTAGGCAAATCTGC
>NW_006408555.1:9523383-9525040 GCF_000296735.1 Chrysochloris asiatica
GATTCGTAACCACTACGCTACCAGAGCACCTTGTACAGTAGTGTTTCAGTATTGTAACAACTGGAACAGCTGCATCCATCCGAGCAGGCTGAATATCTGCCTCCTCAGTACTTGGGGACCAAGTTACCTATTTTAGTGTGGTGCTCTCGGATAAGCACTCAACCCCAAAGTTGGTTGTAGTCACAAGGTTGGTGGTTCAAACTTAACCAACTGCTAATTGGAAACTCAATACAGACTTGCTGTGGGTTGGAACTGAGTCAACAGCACTTAACAACGACATTTTGTCTGTCGAATACTCAGCTGGGTAAGACACCTATATAGGTAACTAGCTGCCATCAAGTTAGTTCTGACTCCTTGTAACCCATATGTCAGAGTACAACTGGGCTCTAGAGACTTTCTAGTGACTGATAGGAATCTCAGAAGTAGATCACAAGGCCTCTCTCCTAAGACACTTCTGGGTGGATTCTAGCTGTGACTTAGCATCCAAGTGCATAACCATTTCCACCATTCAGGTACCTCCATTTACTTGGGGACCAACTCATGCTGCCTGACTGGTTGTAAGTCACTCCAACTCATGCTGCCTGACTGGCTAACAGAACTGTGTATGGGCTGGTCCTGCGCTGTCTACCTGATCTTTGGTATGTGGAGACCACTGTCGTGACATTTAGATACAGAAAGCAAAACCTCAGAGTTCAAGACTCCTGAGCCACATGGTTTCCTGGCAAAACCCTCCGGTGATTCACAGAGTGAAGTGCCTTCTAGGCTCGCTCTGCTCTGGGTTACACATAAAAAGGCAAAGGAGACTAGGGAGTACTTTGGCCCTCAGTGAGGGCTGTGATCAAGGGAGGGAGACGGGCACCTGGCACAGAATTGCAAGACAGTGCACTGGAGCGAGTCCAAAGCAAACAGGTGACAGAGCAGTGGCTTCTTCTTGGGAAACTTGGAGAACGCCTCAGAGGCCTTGGAGTTTCTGAAAAG
The DNA here is from genome assembly GCF_000296735.1 of Chrysochloris asiatica. NCBI lineage: Eukaryota > Metazoa > Chordata > Mammalia > Afrosoricida > Chrysochloridae > Chrysochloris > Chrysochloris asiatica. The sequence goes on from NW_006408555.1 coordinate 9,524,362, forward strand.
TGTATAAATACATTGGCGTGACACAGATGGCACAAGAAGACATCACTTGTAAAAAAAAATCAACAGTCTAGAAATAAGGAACTACCCCAGACATAACCGTGGTTACAGGTGGCTAAGAATTTTTTAGGCTACCTTTCTAGTAAATAGTAATGCCACATCTTCATGTGTCTGTGGAGGTACATGCATATGCATGCATATGTTTATATTACATATCAACATTCAACTTGTTTTATATCTCTTACCAATATATCTGGAAGGCTTTCCAAGGAAGAACAGAAGGAATCACCCAGCCTTTTACCTGTTACAGAGTACTTTTGTAGATTGTTGTTGTTGTTAAGTGCCATTGAGTCAGTTCTGACCCATAATAACCCTGTATAAGGTTTCCAAGGAGTGGTTGGTGAGCTTGAACCACCAACCTTGAAGTTCAAGCCAACTTTGCATTCCAGCGCATTAAAACAGTCCTGTAAGAATTGGGTGGCGTTGGTGGTGGTTACATGCCATAGAGTCGGTTCTGACTCCTAGCGACCCTGTACAGGGTTTCTGAGGCTATAAATCTTTACAAGAGTAAAAAGCCTCAACTTTCTCCCACGGAACAGCTGGTAGTTTTAGACCCCTGATCCTGAGGTTAGCAGCTTGATTTGTAACTACTATGCTACCAGAGCTCTTTATAAGAACTAGA
>NW_006408555.1:9531896-9541119 GCF_000296735.1 Chrysochloris asiatica
CTGCCAAAAGAACCAACAGATTCATGTTGGAAGAAGTGCAGCCAGAGTGCTCCTTAGAGGCCAAGATGGCCTAGCTTTGTCTCTCATACTTCAGACGTACTGTCAGCAGGGACCAGTTGCTGGAGAAGGATATCATGTTTGGTAAGGTGGAGGGTCAGAGAAAAAAGGAAGACCCCCAATGAGATGGATTGGCCAAGTGGCCACATCGATAAACTCAAGTGTGGCAACAGTAGTGAGGTTGGCCCAAGATCGGGCAGTGTTTCGTTCTGGTGTGCATCAGGTCGCTATGGGTCAGTACCGACTCGATGGCACCTAACAGCAATAACACCTGCAAGATTCATCAAGCACCGCGACCCAAAGTGAGGACATGCTGTTGAAAAATGGTGCCAGTAGATTTCCTCAGTGAGGAATTGCTACAGAACTTTGATCTGTAAAAAAATGCAGTAGCTACAAAACACCATAAACTGAAGCGCAACAAGACAAGGTATTCCTGTATTCGTATGAAGAGTCAGACATGATGGTGATGTTCACTGAACCCCTGACAGTGTCCGTTACATAATAAGTCCTTCATTACTCCATCTAACCTTTCTCAGGTTAATCATGTGCCAAGTACTGTGCTCAACAATGCATGTGTGAGGTTTTTCCCATTTTAATTATTATTATTCACTTGAATATATCCAAGAGGAGTACTTCATTTGCCTTGGCATCATCTCCAACTCATGGTGAACCCATGTGTGTCAGAGTAGAACCCCGTCGGGTTTCCAGTGGCCACTTTGTCACAATTTGATTGCCAGGCCTTTTTCCAGCAGTGCTTCTGGCTGGACTCCAACTTCCAAGTTTTGACTGATGTCAGTTGACATTTGATTAGCTCACTGTCAGCATCCCAGGATGACCTCCTCGGTAGATTGTTTTTTCTAATATTAACTCTTTGGACCACACAAGGACATCAAGATGATAGGAGGTATTCAATAAATATCTGTAAAATGAAAGACCAATTTCATTTCATCCGCAAGAGAGACCTAATTAAATTTGTAGAGATAACCATCCCCATTGGACAGATGGGAAAAAATGAGACAGCAGGCAGTTAAGGAACTCATCCAAGACTATGTGTGGCTAGCAAATATTGGAGCTAAGATATAAATGCAGACTCTACCAGAGCCTCCAGACTCATCCCCTGCAATCTCCCACCTCTGTAACTACGTTTATAGTAGGGGAAACAATTCTCATGGTCTTCTTCAGACTGCTGCCTCTATACCTGCTTAGGGAATGTAAGTGACAGAGTATTTGGGTCTGGAGCATGTGGGTGTGGACTGGGGATGTAAACGGCATGTACTGCTCTCCCAGGAAAGACTCCTCTGACACCAATGCCAAGCAGAGAAGGAGACAGTGAGCTTCTCGGAAGACCCTGGCTGGCTGCCAGCAAGGCCTGTGTGAGATGGCAATGTGGCCTGGTTTCCTGTTGTGCTCACTGAGGCTCCCTGCCAAGGCCTCGGTGGGAAGAGATGTTTCTGAATCTGAGTCCTTGAACCTTAGGACTCTTCGAGGGACAAAGAAGAATGGAGGGCTGATGGACATGGCCAATGGGGAGGCAGAGACGTCAAAACAATAAAGAGGTTGGTGTTCTGGCTTCCTACCAGACAGGGCTCTGGGAATCCAAAGGTCCCCTTCATTCTTTCTCTCTCTTCCCTACTCACTCCACCTTTATATCCTGCTTGTTTGTGCTCACTCTCTGAGTCTCTTATTTTCTTTCCATCCCTCATCTTCCTCTTCTTTATTCTACTTTTCTTCTTTCTTGAAGTCAGTCTCTCATTCTCTTCCTTCATTTTTCCTTCTTCCTTTCTTTTTCTCTTCATCCCTCCTTCCTTCTCTCTCTTTTTTTTTTCTGAAAAATAGAGATTTTTATCTTTAGTAGGAGTCACAAAAATAACAGAGGAGCACTGAATAAACTGGGCCCCCTCTGACCACATAGATGCCAACAAAAAGTGACGCTGCGGAGTTCCTCCTGCCCAGTTGGTCACAGTCACTGCTTAGACACAGCTCTTGTTTCTTCTTGCTGGTGGTGGTGGTTGTGTGCCACGGAGTCAATTCTGACTCATAGTGACCCTTCATAGGGTTTCCAAGACTGTAAATCTTTATGGGAGCGGACAGCCTCAGTGGCTATTCAAAGTGAGCAGTTTGAACTTCATGTTTTGGATGACTTTCCATACTACTTTTTCCTTCAGTTAATGCATTTTGTTAGTTTCTGCCAAGTCAGCGTTGGCTCAAGGCGGTCCCAAGTCCAATCCCACACCATCTTCCCCATCGTCGGTAGGTTTGCATCCATTCTTGTAGCCACTGAATATTTTGAGTGACTTCCAATTTGGGGGCTCATCTTCCTGCACAGACAATATTCTGTTGTTATCCATAAGATTTTTATTCACTAATTTTTGAAAGCATTTCAGCAGGTCTGACTCTGTGTTCATCTGCCTTACTCTGGATGCTGTGCTGAAGCCTGTCCACTATGGGTGACCCTTTGTTGAAGCACTGGTAGGAGAGCTTTCAGCATCAGAACAACATGGAAGCCATCAACATAGGACAAACTGACAGATGAATGGTGGACATGAATTCTGTATTCATGACATTGGAGTGAAACTGAACCTGGACACAACTATTTGCCTCCTAAACTCAACAGATACTAGCAGGAACTCATTCAGTTCCATGGATTGGTTAGCCATCTACGTCATGAGTTGGGGGACCAGAATTAGGGAGGACAGCCACCCTAAATATGTCACTCATTGACATATTTATTCCCTTTACAAATACAAAGGAGCTCTGGTAGCATCTTGGTTATGAATCGGGCTGTGTACCACAAGGTTCCCAGCTGTTCCTTGGGAAAAAGATGAGGCTTTCTGCTCCTGTAAAGATTTACAGCCTTGGAAACCCTGTACATGGTCGCTATGAGTTGGAACCAACTCCATGGCACTTCATCAACACCACCACAAATACATACCATGTGTCACACAGTATTCTAGTTGCAAGGGCACAGAAGTGAGCAAGAGAAAATAAACTTCCATGAGTTGGTGAAGAGATGAATTAGATGCTTAAAAGAAGTCTTAAGTTTCGTTGAGGATCTCGTAGTAACAGAGCATGGGACTTTGGTTCTGGGACACCACACCCTATGTGTGGCTCTGCAAAGGTGTCAGGGTTGTTGTCTCTGTGCATGTGAAGGCCAGAGGGTCACCTCAATTCAGTTTAGCTGCAACCGAGTTCTGCTTGCTGAGCATAGCTGACAGGATCTTAGTCCTGGTGTGACACTGTAGGATAAGCACTAGACTCCAAGGCTTGTTTGAATTGCAAGTTCAGCCCTTCAAACTTATGAGCCTTTCCTCAGAAACCCTATACAGGGTCTCTGTGAGTCAGAGCTGATTCGACAGAGTTTAGCCATAATAGTCCTCTTAGGCTGGTAACTAAAACTTGCTCCCAGGAAACCCTGTACAGGGTCGCTATGAATTGGAACCAACTCAATGGCTCTTAACAACCACAGCAACAATAATTTACCAAGCATGTTGTCTTTCTCCAGGGGCTGATTCCTCCTAATAACATGTCTAAAGTATGAGAGACCAAGTCTTACCATCTCACTTCGAAAAGAGCATTCTGGCTTCTTTGTCCAAAACAGATTTGTTAGTTACATGGTTCTTTCAATATTCTTTGCCAACCCTACAATTCAGAAGCATCAATTCTTCTTCAGTCATCCTTATTCATGTCCAACTTTCACATGTATATGAGGTGTTTGAAAATACCATGAAACACCTTAGTCCTCTAAGTGGCAGCTTAATTTCTTAATATTTTCGAGAGGTCTTTTGCAGCAGATTTACCTAATGTCACCGCCATTTAATTCCTTGACTAAAATATCCATGGTTATGGATTGTGGAGCTAAGTAAAATGAAATCCTTGACAACTTCAGTTTTGGGTTTTGGATCCCCCACCCCACCACCAATTTATCCTCATGTTGCCCCGTTGTGAGGATTTTTGTTTTCTTTACCCTGAAGTGTAATTCGCACTGAAGTCTGCAGTCCTTGATGTGCTTCAATAAGTGCTACAAGTCCACTTCTCTTTCTGCATATTGTTGTTGTTGTTGTTAGGTGCCATCAAGTTGGTAGCGACTCATAGCGACCCTATGCACAACAGAACAAAACACTGCCCAGTCCTGGACCAACCTCACAACTGTTGCCACACTTAACCCATTGATGCTGCCACTTTGCCAATCCATCTTGATATGGGGGTCTTCCTCTTTTTCTCTGACCCTCCACCTTATTGAACATGAGATCCTTCTCCAGTGACTGGTCCCTCCTGACAATATGTCCAAAGTATGAGAGACAAAGTTTGCCCATCCTGGCCTCCAAGGAGCACTCTGGCTGCACTTCTTCCAACACAGATCTGTTGGTTCTTTTGGCAGCCCATGGTACTTTCAAAAATTCTCCTCCAACACCCTAACTCAAAAGCATCAATTCTTTTATAGTCGTCTTTTCACTGTCCAGCTTTTAAATGTATATGTTGTTGTTCTTGTTATATGCCGTGGAGTTGGTTCTGACTCACAGCGACCCTGTACAAAGTTTCTGAGGCTGTAAATCTTTACGGGAACAGAAAGCCTCATCTTTCTCCTGCAGAACAGCTGGTAGTTTTGAACTGCTGACCGTGAGATGAGCAGCCCGATTCGTAACCACTACACTACCAGAGCCCCTTATGAAGTGATTGAAAATATGACTCTGTATATGGTAGATTGTTAGTGTGTCTTCCTCCAGTGCTAATGTCGCATTCTATTTTATGTGGCCCAGCTTCTCAGCTTATGTGCTCAGCATTCAGATTAATGTTGTCATTGTTGTTGAGCGCATTGGAGTCTGTTCTGACCCATAGCGACTCTTTATAGGGTTTCCAGGAAACAGCTGCTGACCTTGAACCACCGATCTCACAATGGAAACCAACTTTTCGGTTGAGTGTATAAACCCACACCGGGACTCCTTATTAATTAGTATTAATAAGTATGGTGAAAGGATACACACCTTACCTGATGTGTGAAACCACTCAGTCCCTCCTGGTTCTGTCTCATGGTCTGTGTACACGTTCTACATAAGCACCATCAAGTGATCTAGATATCCCATTGTTTACAATGGTATCCATAATTTGTTATGATCCACACAGCCAAGTGCCTTTGAATAGTCAAAATCAAAACAGATGGAGATCTTTCTGCTATTCTCTGCTGACAGCCAAAACCTCCCTGATCTCTTCACTGCTCTACCTCATTCCATGCCCTCTTCTAAAACCAGCTTACATTGCTGACACTTTCCTATTGATGTACTGCTGCAACCCTTTTTATTTATCTTCAGAAAATTTTTATTTGTGTGTAATATTAATGGTATTGTTAGATATTTCCACATTCTCTGGGGTCATCTTTCTTTGAAATGTGCATACACATATGGATCTCATTCAGTTGGTTGATGAGGTAACTGACTTTCACATTTTCTGACTTAGACAAGTGAGTATTTTCAGCACTGTGTCAGTGCATTAAAACATTTCAGTTTGTATCCCATCGATTCTTGGTGCCTTATTTCTTGATAATGCCTTCAGTGCATCTTGGACATCTTCCTTTAATACCATTGGTTTTGATCATGTGCTACTTCCTGAAAAGGCTGAACATTGACCCATTCTTTTTGATACAATGCCTGTGTATATTCCTTCCATCTTTGCCCATAGATAGAATCCTTTCTACCACTCATCAGGTTGAGGACTAAGGTGTGCCTGACTGAAGCCATGGTATTTTCAGTAGCCTCATATGCATGTGAAAGTCGGACAGTGAATAAGGAAGACTGTAGAAGAATTGATGCATTTGAGTTTTGTTGTTGGAAGCAAATATTGAAAGTACCATGGACTGCTAAAAGAACTAACAGCTCTGTGTTGGAAGAAGTACAGCCAGCATGCTCTTTGGAAACCAGACTTCTTTGTTCATACTTCAGACATATTGTCAGGAAGGACCAGTCGCTGGAGAAGGATATCATGTTTGGTAAAGTGGAGGGTCAGAGGAAAAGAGGAAGACCACCACTGAGATAGATTGGTGCAGTGGCAGCAATGATGGGGTCAGGCTTAGCAACAATTGTGTGGTTGACCCAGGACAGGGCTGTTTTTCATTCTGTTGTGCATAGAGTTGCTATGAGTCCGTACTGACGTGATAGCACCTAACAACGGAATCCTTTAGTATTTCAATTAGAAGCTTGATTTTTACTTCAGTTCTTGCTGTTTGAGAAATGTCAAGTTTGTTTCCTGTTAATTTTCTACTTCCTGGTCTTTGTGAGTTAAACCAACCCAAACCAAATTCACTATTGTCAAATCTATTCAGATTTGTAGCTGCCTTAAAGGACAGAACGGAACTTCTCCATAGGGTTTCCAAGGAACCGCAAGGTCAGCAGTTCGAAACTTCCAGCTGCTCCACAGGAGAAAGATGAGGCTTTCTGCACCCGTAAAGATTTACAACCTCAGAAACCCTGTTCAGGGTCACTATGGGTCAGAACCGACTCTGTGGCACTTAACAACAGTATCTATGGAAGTCAAGGGTTCCATGTTTCTCTTGTTGAATGACGGCTGGGTTCAGTCCACCAATGTTTTAGTTAGTAGTCAAATCTTTTACCGAATGGGCCACCAGAGCTCTTTCTGTCTGGTGAGGTAGGTACTATTTTTGTTCCATTTTAAGAATTGTCATGTGAAGTTGGGGGCCTTAGGTCCTGGTTGTGCGGAATGACTTTTTTTTTGAATAATGTTGAAAGAAAGAACACAGTAACTTTATCTGTAAAAATCTGACTAGCATTCCTTCACCCAGGTGACCAAAGTCAGCATGCCTGGTGGTAAGTCATGTCTCTAGCATAGACTTTTGATATCTTATGCTGAAAATGGCACTTTGTTCCCTGTGGTCTTCCTTCTAAAATTTGTAACCGCTGCCTCCTTTTTGAGTAAAGCATGAGACAAATTCTCATTGAGGGACATTCTACAAAACAAAACAAAAAGATATTACTAGCAAGTCAGTCTCACATGTAGCAATATGTAGGGCAGACAAGGACAGGATTTCCAAGGCTTTCTCTCACAGAGGCTGGCTGGTGGGCTTGAACTGCTGACTTATCAGTTAACCATTACTCCACGAGGACATCTTAAAACACCCAAGGAATACTCAAAACTCTATAGATCATCAAGAACATGGTAAGACTGATAGACTGTCAGAGAAACACTCGACTTGAGTTTTCCAGTTTTATCAAGCACATATATTTTATTCTACAATAAATGTTATGAATGAAAAACAATGGTTAACTGTTAGTATGTTAAAATGATGGCTAAAGTTGTGATTTATGTTTTTCTCATGATTTTCTGTTATGAGGCTCTGTCTTTTGAAATTGAAATTTTATTTTAGGGTTGAATACATAGGACAGCATTCCAAGTGAAGGAGAGGGCTTTCCAGTGGTCTGTGCTAAAGAGCTGTCTTAACATGAGGAACTCAGCAGCTGTAATACGGTGAGGAAATGGGAAGGCAGAGAAAGGAGAGGGTAGGATCCATCAGGAAGGCTTATTTTATGATAAAATGTACACGTAGAATATAGACGATCATTCTGAGTGGGTCAGTGATGTGTGGCTCAATGGGATTCTTTATTTTGGGGTTTCAAAAGCCCAAAAGACAACATAGAGTCTTGTGTGTTAACCCAGTGCCTTCATGTTGATTCCAGCTCATAGTTACCCAATAGGATGGAGTAGAGCTACTCCTTATGGTTTCTGAGGCTATAAATCTTTACAAGAGCAGACTGCCTCATCTTCCTCCCATGGAGTGACTGGTGGGTTCAAACCACTGATCTTTTGTCAGCAGCCCAATGTTTACCCCACCAGCTAATGATAAAAGTGGAGTAGAATTGTGAAACACCCCTCCCCCCCCCACCTCAGGGCTGTCAGGGTCCATGAATACTAATACTAAATTTGAATTCATATATCTTTCCCCTAGACACAGTTCCAGATTAATTTTCTGCTTATTGCTAGCATATGACCTTGTGAAACTCACAGAACCTCGCTAGATGTCCTTACTGTGAGGTGGGGATGATGAGGAGCTCTCTTAAGATCTTTGATCAGATTAAGGAAGTTAATTCCTTTGAAGTCCATGGACCAATGTCTGGTACTTTGTGGTTGTTTGTTGTTCATGATGCTGTTACTAATTATGTTTTTCTTTGACATTTTTGCTTCATTCCTTGTATTTTTTTATAAACCCCATAGTGTTTTGTCAAATTGTAGAAACAAAACAGTAGTTCAGTGAAAATATAGTAGTTACTTAGCTACTCTCTCATTTCTACACGCTTTCAAATGACAAAATTCCCCATGGTACACGCCTTCTTAATACATTTCCACTTTTTCTGATCTATGGATTAAAGATAAAACTATGGATTAAAGGCATAAAACTTCTTCTAAAATCAGTCCTTATCTTCCTTGTTCTATTTTTCACATCTCTCTTTTCTCAGTACTAACACCAACAATATCCAAACCTGCCATGTCATTTGTTCATGTACCAGACTTTGATGATTAGATCCCCGCTCTAAAGAACATACCTGTGCTCTCTTTGCACATTTAACTAACTCCTATTCATCCTTCAAAACATTTCTCAGACATCATCTCCTCTGGGACATCTTTCTGAGATGTCACATCTTGCCCAATCGTGTAAATCACCCCTCCTTTGTATTAAACCTTACTCCATTCATGTCTACTACTGATTTCACTGTTGAATTTAAATTTTATTTATATCCTTTGGCTTTACTTTTCAATTGCACATTAAAGGTGGGAAGAAGTTGTATTATTCATTTTGTTTTGAACTGTGAAGTTTAGTTTTGGGTACATCAAGATGGGCTGATCTGAATCTTACACTGAAGAGATAACTCCTTACATCTATAAAGTATTTTGTTGCGATAAAAATGTTGGCGGGGGGTTGGGAGTCGGGGGCCATATACCCTTTGGTTGGTTGATGATATACCCTTTGGTTGGTTGATGATATACCCTTTGGTTGGTTGATGATGCATGGAGGGGATTGTAACCATGGCAATGAAACGATATATGATAGGATGAATGTAAAACTAATGTTATCCCATGTAAAAACTATCACAGAATTCACAATAAAACATTAAAATATGTATATATATATATATATATATATATATTAAATTCCCCAATGTAC
>NW_006408555.1:9541219-9579542 GCF_000296735.1 Chrysochloris asiatica
CCTTTGGTTGGTTGATGATGCATGGAGGGGATTGTAACCATGGCAATGAAACGATATATGATAGGATGAATGTAAAGCTAATGTTCTCCCATGTAAAAACTATCACAGAATTCACAATAAAACATTAAAATATGTATATATATATATATATATATTAAATTCCCCAATGTACGAGTGTCTCATTTGCTAGAGATCAAATAATTCTCTGTATAAACAATGAATGATCTTCTAGATATGATCCACACAGCTTAACGCTCTCCTGTTATTGTTGTCAAGTCCCATTGAGTTAGTTCTGACTCATAGCAACAACCCTGTCTAGGTTTCCACTAATCTTGTGGTTCACACCAACCTTGTAAAGGTCCATTGCTTTCACCCACAGCACCACATCAGAACTCCATGTCTCTCCTAGTTCATATTTCTTCTGGGTTCTCCTTCAAAGGGCTTCTCTGCATAGTTTTGTTTGGGGACTCAGATTACTGAGTCTGCTTTTGTAACAAGTCAGACTCCAGGCAGGCTATTCTGCAAGCCACTCAGAATATGTTGATCCCATTGTTCTTCAACCATGGTTCTTCCACAGTGCTGGATCATTGGAAGTTAGGCTGTCTGCTTAGCTCACCATGGCCAACCAGCAGTCCTTGTTGGCTGATGCCAAAGTATGCCCTAGGCAGTTGGGCTGGATCAAACTTGTACACTGTGTTACTGAGGACAGTGGCAAATGTAGCTGAAGAGAGGACTGAGTGTTGGGATCATGACAAATAACCATTGTTTTATCCCAGAAGACAGCAAGGGGTGAGTCAGAAAGTTTGTTGTTGTTAAGTGCCATCGAGTTGGTTCTGACCCATAGTGACCCTGGATAGGTGCATTAGCCCACAGTGTCAAGAGCCAGGGATTCTAGTTAACTGGTCAGGAAATGGAGTACATACTGGCTTAAGACCCCATCTGTGAGAAAATAATCCTTTCTTTTAGGATTTTTTAGTTACTGGATCTTATTGTGAAATAGGAGTAGGAGTGACATCTCAAGGAACAGCCCCAAGGACCGCCTATTGTTGTTGCTAAGTGCCGTCAAGTCATTTCTGACCCGTAGCGACCCTGTATAGGGTTTCCGAGCAGCAGCTGGTGAACTTGAACCACCAACCTTGCAGTTCAAATGGCTTTGCAGTCTGGCGCATTAACCCATAGCGCCACACCAGGACTCCCAAGGACCGCCTGAGTCAATGACAATGGAAACCTTTCCACCCTCACTCAACTTAAACCTCTCAGTGGCCTGATAGATTTTTTTCAGTGGTCTCTCAGCACCAGCCTTAGTTTCAGTTTGGTCCCTGAAAACAGTAAAAATCCACTGCTGGCCACTGGACTGTAAGTCACATGGACCCCAAAGGATGGAGACGGACTGCCCCATCAGGTTTCCAAAGCTGCCATCTTACAGAGACATCTTTCTCCCAAGGTGCTACTGGTGGGTTTGAACTGCCCACCTTGAGGTGAGCGGCCAAACACTTAATGCTTATTCTGAAAACATTAGAAGTTCCTTAAAGACTCTTTAGAAGGGATTAAACAGCATTTGCTGCTTTGTCCGTTTCTCGGTTCTAATGAGATGTGCTATCTGAAAGAATTATTTAAGCCTATGTAAATCAGTCAATGGAAGAAGATAAGGTTGGGGTGGGAGCAGGCAGAGACTTGAGTATGGTGATAAAAATAGTTTTATCTCTGTTTGCACTGATTTTGAAAAGGTTTTTAACCATTGCAACTGAATCCTTTTCAGAACCCGCTCTTTTTTTTTCACCGAGTTGCTATGAGAACATGAATCATCCCTTGAACACAGTGACAGCAACTGTAGGATTTCGGAGCGGACCCTGATTTTTCACTGTTTGTTCTGTGCTCTCAACAAGATAAGCTGTTGTTATTTCTTTCTTCTTGAACAAGCACAACATGATTGCTGAAGTGGTAAGAATAATTGGACCAAATAGTCATGCGATTAATGCAAACAGAGAGAATTCATCTGTCTCGAGTACAGTAAATGCACTTCGGAAGATGCCGAGAGCTGGTTTTCTCTGTTTATTCTTGGGCCCGGGGAACAAATACTGCTGAATTCTGTGTCACCGATCCCTGTGTGCTACTTCCACTGGCTGAAGACCTTAAATGAACTGGAGGAAGGAGGAAATCCGTCCTACCTCAAATGTGGATGGGCTCCAGGAAGGGGAATTCAAGATAAAGATACGAAACAAGGCTGATGCTTCCAAACATATTAGCCACTTTACTGCCCACCCCACTTGAGACGTACCCACGCTTTACTTCATTCATATGTTTCCATTAGAAGGCGGTGTGGCCAGTACAAAGGAGCCCACAGTGGTCAAAGTACTCATCTGCTAACCAAAAAGTTGGTGGATCAACCCCACCCACTGCTCTGAGGGGAAAAGATAGCCGAGTCTGTGTCTGTAAAGATGTACAGCCTTGGGAGCACTATATTGTTGTTGCTAAGTGCCCTGTAAGGAGCTCTGGTAGCCTAGTGGTTACAAATCGGGCTGCAAATCTTAAGATTGGCGGTTCGAAACTACCAGCCGCTCCGCAGGAGAAAGATAAGGCTTTCTACCCTCGGAAACCCTGTACAGGGTCGCTATGGGTTGGAACCGACTCGACGGCACTTAACAACAACAACAACAACAACAAGTGCCCTGTAGTCAGTGCCAACTCATAGTGACCTTGGATAGTGCTTCTGAGGAGTCTAAACAGCTGACCTTGTGATTCAAATGACCTTGCAGTCCAGTGTTTATCTTACAATGCCTCACCAGGACTCCATGGGACCACTACGGAGCCAGTCTGTACTGTGGGGTCTCCATGAGTCAGAATCAACTTGAGGGCAAAGTGTTTGGTTTGGTTTTGGGGGGTGTGGTGCTGTGGGATTAGCGCTAGACTGCTAACTGCAAGGTTGGTGGTTCAAATCCACCAGCTACTCCTTGTAAACCCTATACAGGATCTCTTTGAGACTCCATAACACTTAACAACAATTGAAAATGAAGGAGATTAGTGTTGGTTAAAGCCTTCAAGGCACGTGGGTCTCTGCTTAGTTATTGATGTCAACTTGATTCCTCAGTCATGAGACGGGTCCCATTAACACCGTTAGAGCAGGAAACTGAGGTTCCGAGAGATAAAAGAAGTCTTCCAGACTTACAAAACTGGTGTGTTAAATGGTTGAGGTGGGATTCTTGTTCCTTGTGGTCTGGAGGTGTGGCTATGTTTGGGACTAAGGAACCAGAATGTTCTGCTGAAATACCGGCTCTTTCATGTAGTAGCCATGTGACCTTGAGCTTTCATTTCAGAACTTAGGTTCACCAACCTTCAAAAAATCCTGGGCCAGTCACAGTAACATCTAGTGGGGCTGTTGTGGGGAGCACATGAATTATGGCACAAAAAGAACATTAAATAATTTTGTGGAAAATAATTTGTGGAAAAAAATAATATGTGGAAAAAATCATATGTGAAAAAAATCCCATTATTTTGTGTTTGGTTTTGGTGCCGAAACCAGGGAACGAACCCCCGTTAATTATTAAGTTTTTATAGTGAATTGAGTGATAGTTTACATGGGTAAACATCAGTTTCACACTCATCCTATTGTTTTTTTTTTTTCCTTTCATTATTTTTTATTCATTATTCATTCGTTTTTAATCCCATTTCCCCATAAACTTTTTGAAGTCTCCTTGTAGAACCTTGCCCAGTGCCCGTATGTTTTCCACTACACATATCCCAGCCTGCTTCTTCGTGGTGGCACCTGAACGCTTTCCTGTACATGCCATCTTGCTAACACACCTGGGCCAGCTTCCTTTGCCTAAAATCCAGCCCTCCCTTTTTTTCAGATTTTTCAATATCCTTGGCAGTTTCCCATTGTCTGCAGGGAAATTGTTTTGAAACTTTCATTCTTGACACTTAAAATCCACCATGGACTGAGTGCTCGATTCATCATACTCACTTCTCATTTCTCTCATCTCCCACCCACCCCTGCCACATGCACTTAAGAACTGTTACCTGAACACATGAAGGCGCTCCAAATAATTTATGGAAAAGTCTTATTATCTTTTTTTTATTATTATTGTGAACTGAGTGATAGTTTACATGGGAAAACATTGGCTTTACTCTCATCCTATCATATTTTGTTTCATTGCAATGATTGCAATCCCTTCCGTGAATCATCCTTTTGTTTGTTTGTTTTTTTAATGTACACAAAAACATTCAGGAATATATAATCATTTAAACAACTAACCAAAGGGCACATTCTATAAGCCTGCCTCATGGCTACCAGAACACAGCCTTCCTCTTTCCACGAATCTGTAGTCCTCAGCTGCTCTCTCTCTCCATGTCCCCATCACTGCCTCCATTTCTGGTGTCGCTGCTTCTCTGGACAGGGTCCCACATTGTACTCATGCTCTTCTCCCTTGATGGTCCTAGGGTCCTTTGTGCCTGGACTGTAAGATTAACTACTCCCCCATTTTTGTTACAAAACTTTTACCGTTATAATTGTGCAATTCACAATTAGTCATGATAACAGTTACTCACTTTTGAATCATAAGAATCTTATCCCCCATCTCCTTTCACCATAGCCGCCTAGACAAGATGAAAACTATTCAGTGGGGGTTTAAAGTTTTATTATCTTTTAATTCCATAGTCTCACAAACTTTCTGAAGCCCCCTTGTATATTTCATATATCACCACTGACGCTGAACCCAGCCTCGTTCCATCCTCAGTCTCTATATCCTGGAACCTCTTATGTCTCTGACTCAAAATTCATGTGATGCTAGCAATATCCCTTTCTAGGATACGATAAAGTTTATTCCCACAGAGATCTCAGCCCCCTCCCTACTTCCAGGAATCATCTTATTGGTGACTCACAGTCAACATTTTCTTTAACTTTTCTTTATTTTAATTTATTTATAACCAGTGCCACCCCATGAATTCCAATGTTATGGACTGAATTTATTTGTCCCCCAAATTATGTGTTGTTTATCCTAACCTTTGTACCTGTGACTTTGTGGCTGAGATGGAAAGGGTTGTCTTTGTTACATTACTGGGGCAGGATTAGTGCAGTGTGTATGGGGCCCATCATTGTGGATAGATACAAATAGGAATTACGTAAGTTTGCAGAGCTGAGTTGGGGAAAAAGAGATGCCAAGAAGCATGGAGAACTCGAAGGAACCAGGAAGCCAGAGCTGAAGAGACAAAGATCTTTGTTCAGAACCAGCAGAGAGAGAGGCTTTTCCTAGGATAAAGCACTGGACTGCAAGGTCGGTTTGAACCACAGTGTCGGCAGTTCAAATCCATCAGATGCTCCACAGAAACCCTGTGTAGGGTTGTTATGAGTTGGAACTGACTTGATGGTACTTATCAACAACAACAACAAACTGTAAGAAAATAAATTTCTTTGGCTAACGCATCCATTTATGGGGTTTCTCTCATAGAAGAATGCTTGATAACTTATTGACAGATTTGGGGACCAGGCCATGGTAACCACACTGTCCTGCCACAGTGTCTTTTACAGTACTTGGGAAACTCCTTCAGGAAGACAAATCTTTGTCTTGAAGGTTAAGCTAAAGTTTGGCATAGAGAAAAGTAGATATATTATTGTTATTGTTTGCAATTAAGTCAGTTCTGACTCTTAGCTAGCCTGTTTAGGGTTTCCAAGGAGCAGCTGGTTGGTTTGAACTACCAACCTTGTGGTTCCCAGTCCAGTGCTTATCCTTCAGGGCTTCACCAGGATTCCAGCAGAGGGGGAAAAGAGTGCAAAATTATGGAATAATGAAGTAGTTCAGATACCATTGTCTGCTTTCAAACAAACATTGGAGAGATTCTGAGATGATGTTCATAGACTTCAGTGGCCAGAAAACTCAACAGCAAAGGTGATTATTATTCTAGGCTCTCTACTTCTTCCCTAATCCCTTGGAATCCTGCTTGGGCTCTGAACTGGCCTCTTCTTTCAGTTTGATGAATGGTTTCACCAGGGTGCTTAATTATTGCCTTCCAGTGTCCACTAAACAGAATTAAGATTAAACTCAGTTAAAGAAATGAACCACCATGCACCACCTTTGGCCAAGAGAGCCTCATCCATTTGTGTTTATGTGTGAAGTGGGGACTCCCCCGGCTGTCATTTCTCTGTAAGTCTTTTCTCTGTCTTGCCTTGGAGAACGTTCGACCCTCCTTCTGGAGGTCTGTAAAATCCAGTTCCTCCTCTGACATTGCCAAGATGCAAGGCAAGGGGAAAGAATTCGTACTGATTACTGTTCCCCCCAAAATGCCAGGGCTTCAACAGCCAGGACCCAGTTAAGCTGAAGAATAACCCCAAGACAGGTGTTGGTTTCTTCATCTGATATACAACAGAGTGGAAGCTCCGAAAAATATGTTCCCAGTTTCACAAATGACTTTGGGGTGCTATCAACACCAGCCTCCTGCATCCTCCAGTACACTGGAGCTTGATTTCTTCATATTGCCAACTCCTGCATTGCTCTGAGCGTTTTCTCAAGCAATAGAGCCATCCATTACTGGGCTGACCCTGACCAGTGACAATGCCCTCTCGCCCCCACCAGTCCCAGTTGACATTTAGTTGGTTCTGATTCATGGCCATCCTATGTGTGTCAGAGTTGAACTGTGTTCCACAGGGTTTTCAATGACGGAGTTTTGGGAAGTAGGTATCTATCTGTCTTTGTTTTCTAGCGCTGCTATAACAGAAATATCAGAAGTGGATGTCTGTAACAAACACATTTATGCGCTCACAGTTTCAGAGGCTAGAAGTCAAAATTCAGAGTGCTGGCTCTGTGGGAAGCTTTCATTTTGTGGGCTTTTGAGGAAGGCCCTTGTATCCTTTCAACATCTGTATGTTCAACGTTCCTTGAAGGTCTCCATGCGTCTTGATATCAAACTTCCTCTGAATCTAGGAGCTTCACAGTACATGGACCTCAGATCCAAAAGACATACTGCACTCCTGACTCCTCTTTATTGGTGGTGGTAGGTCCCTCTGAACTCTGCTTGCGTGTTTAATCTCTTTTATATCTCAAAAGAGGTTGACTGAAGATACAGTCTTATTATGTAGATTGCATCTGGCCTTATTGATACTACATTGTTGTTAAGTTCCCTCGAGTCGATTCCTTTACAGGGTTCTCAAGAAGTGGCTGCATAGAACTGAGAATTGACAACATATAAGTTAATTAGATCCGATTAGTGATGATCATATCAGGTTATGTCATGGGAATGATTGCATCCTATTAGATCTCATCATGGAGGTGATTATTATGTCTTAACTGCTAAACCATTGAGAATTCTTGCTTATCCACATTGACACAAAGCCTTAACTGTCACAATATCCATGCCTTTCTTTCATCCTGTGGGTAGACTCCAACCTCTAACCTTTCGATCAGCAATCAAGCACATTAACTCTTTTAACCACCACCCATGCTGTCCCACTTGTCTCTGTTGTGGGAGAAGCCTGAGTTGCCTGTATCTCACAGGCTCCCAGACTTCCATAGGGGGAGTCAGCTCCACCTACAGTGGTCACTTGCTTGATGGATTTTTGAGATTGAAATGTGTTGTTGCTGTGGAGTCCGTTTCAACTCGTAGCATTTCTGTGTAGTGGTTCTGAGGCATCCTGACTCACTCCAGGAATAGTCCTGTCTTGTGGTCCTAGTTTAACTACAGCGCTCAATGCATTCGATGGAATTCGCTGTGGTTAGCTGCAGGAAGAGAAGAGCACAGTCATAGACAACAAGGCCTTTGTCCAGTCTTCTGGAGAAACAGGTCTGAGCATGGAGAAGGACCTGCTGCCCCCCTTTGCCACCACTTAAAATCCAGTGCAGTGGAAGGAACTTTCATGAGGTTAACAACAATAAAATTGAGTCTGGGGTCTCCTCGGTCAACCCACGCCAGAAGCTTCTCATACCTCTTTTTATTCATGTCAATCAAAGAATTCCATTCTTGCTGAAATTAGTTTGACTTAGACCTTTTATCTCTTCGAAACAAGGAGCTCTGGTAGCGTAATAGTTTTGAATCGGGCTGCGAACCACAAGGTCAGCAGTTTGAAACTTCCAGCCGCTCTGTGGGAGAAAGATGAGGCATTCTGCTCCCGTAAAGATTTATAGCCTCGGAAACCCTGTACAGGGTTGCTATGGGTCAGAACTGACTTGAAGGCACATAACAACAACAACAACAAACACAGTATGTTTTACATATTGTATGAATATAACAATTTTGCTGTCAGTGCCTGGATTGAGCCTTAGATTTCCATAGACTTCCTTTTGGCTCAGCAAACAGGAACACTGGGCTCCCAGACCTATAGGCTGAAGGTAATAAGTCTCTCAGTACCATTCACCCCACCCCACCCACAAATCCCTACCTGTCCCTGCCCATAGCTGCCCCTCCCTGCCCCAGAGAAGGAAGGGACTTTCTTGGCTCTTCTGTCTCAAGCGGTAGACATTTACCATGACTATACAATTATTTCCTAGAGATGGTAACAGGGCACAAGGGCTTTGTGTTTTAAATTTTGCCAATCAGTGGCAATTTGCTAAAAGAATCATCTTTTTCATGCTTGCTGCGAATAATCTTGCTCCAGGCTGTTACAACCAAATGGTTGGTCACTGCCAGTAATGACCATTTTTCCAGGGATTATTGCTGAAATGATTAGGCACTTTGTGATTTCCCTGGGCACGCGCACACGCTTTGGCGTTGATCCATTAGCAAATACAAAGGCTGTGCGCTGACTTGGAGAGTAGGGAATGCTTATTTGAAAAAAGCAAATATATGCCAACGTGTCTATTTTTCGGTTTTTCCTCCCTTAACCAACCAAGTCCCAGCTTTCCTGCTTCCCTGCGCATTGTTGGTCCATTATTTAGTCACTAGACAATCTGCTGCCTTTGTTTGCTTTAAGCTCTTCGTTGTCGCTGATGGACCCGGGACACATTCTTCAGATCAAACGAATCAATTAAGTCGCCTTTTAGGAAGCCTGCGTTGTGGAGGTGCTTCTGTGTACCAGTCAGTGGCTATAGAACTCTGCACATGATCTCATTGGCATTCTGAGATTACCGCGAATCTGATTCACAGCAAAGAATGATTCTTCCCTGTATACACAAAGACGGAGAGTCCCAGAGAGGTTAACTCACTTACATCACATGGCACACACTGGCAGGCACAAGGTCTACACTGCACCGCAGGCTGTTGTGTTCTTCCCACGGCACCTAGAAGCCTGTCTCTCTCATTCATCTCTAGTCAACCTGACCCCCGCTTGTCTCAGGGCCAACTATGGTACCTAGGAGCCCAGCCCCAAGCTGGAGGCAGGTTAGGACACTGGCAAGCAGAGCATGGGAAATCACAGGGACAGCAATTTGGGTTTGCTTGAGAATGTCTGGTTTACACCCAACACCAGCATTCTGCTGCAAACCCTGGCCTCTCAGCCCCAGTTCCTACAGGTAAAAGAAGGCACTAAACACACAAGTTTTTAGGAGACTGTTCTGGACTGCGCTTCCCCTCAAAATCACTCTTGTTTTCTACAATTAAGGGAGGAACGTGTCTTTTCACTGTAGTTGCAGTTGGGATTTTGTGGAAGGCATGCGCAGACCCTGAGCTGAGGAGTATGGGGCAGTCACACTTGGAGCCTTCCCTTTGTAGTTGTACTCATGCGTACCGGAGCAACCTGGGGCACCAGTGTGAGAACATTCAGGGCACAATGAACTGAGCTGGACACAGACTTTATCCAGTCTTCAAAGACTGGACCAAAGTTGGGGCAGAGCTGGCCGTTCATTGCAATTAGAACATTTTATTTGACACCAGGAAATGGCCCTTCTAATGGGGATCAAATTAAGCACTAGGATAAAATCCCACATGACTCAGAAACCTGGTGATGAAAGGGAAGAAGGTTCTATCTGGATCAGAGCAGATGCATCCTCAACCACACCTGGCAAAGTGCTTCACTAACATATTAGCATGATGGTTTTGCCAACTAATAGTGGAGGCACAATGTCCATGCCCAGGTATAGGGTTTTCAAATGCTTTCGTATATTTACTTAACTATAGGTACAGAGATATATATGGACTTCCGGTATGCTTCTGTAGGGTCAACACTGGACTGCGAGTCACAAGGTCAGCAATTCAAACCCACCAGCTGTTACTCAGAAACTCTCTACTGGGTGGATGTGAGTCAGAACCAGCTCAACAGCACATATCAACAACAACAATGTATATTAGTCTATTAATTGATATGCATTTAATATATTGTTGTTACTGTTGTTGTTAAGTACCATCAAGTTGGTTCTGACTCGTAGCAACCTTGTATAGGGTTTCCGAGGAACAACCTGTAAACTTGAACTGCCAACCTTGTGGTTCAAACTGACTTTGCAGTCCAGCGCATTAGTGGCCCATAACGCAACACCAGGGACTCCATTTAATATATATTACATATATATTAGCAAAACAATGGCCATATTAGCATTTTCCACATGAAGATTTCAGTTACATTGATTATCTTTCTCGTGTTCTACAGAGCTCATCACTATCGGTTTCCAGATGTTTCCATCATAGGAACTCTATGTCCCCGGAAACATTGGTTCTCCTTGTCCCTGTTCCTTCCACTCCTGATAACTACTAATCAACTTCGGTGTCTGTTCTAGATCTTTCCTAAGAAAGGGATCATGCCCTTTTTGTTCTTTTGTGGCAGACTTAATAAACTCAGAACGCGGTATTCAAGGTTTATCCATACTGTGGGATCTATGAAAAATGTTGTGTGACTATTAAACATTAGCCTCAGAATGGAAGTATATATAGAGGAATTGTTCTTGGTAAAGTTTGTTCATCAAAAATCAACATCAAATATCCACCTTAATGGTAAAATGGCATTTCATGGAGGCCTTTAGAGTGATTTTAACAAGTTGGGTATATTAATACATAAAACATATACATAATATATGTTGTTGTTATTGTTATGTGCCGTGGAGTCGGTTCTGACTCATAGTGACCCTGCATAGGGCTTCCGAGGCTGTAAATCTTTACAGGAGCAGAAAGCCTCATCTTTCTCCCATGGAACGTCTGGTAGTTTCAAACCACTGACCGTAAGGTTAGTAGCCCAATTCGTAACTACTACGCTGCCAGAGCTCCTTATACATAATACATAAAACATAATTAATATCATGTTGGTGTTCAGTGCTGACCAGTCTATTCGGACTCATAGCAACCCTTTATAAGGTTTCTCAGGAGCAACTGGTAGGTTCAAACACCAACCTTGTGGTTCACAGTCCAGTGTTTATTTACCTTGCATCGCCATGTCAGGAACCCCAACACTTATGTTTGTTGTTGTTGTTGTTCAGTCAAGTTGGTTCTGACTCATAGTGACCCTGAATAGGGTTTCTGAGGAGCAGCTGGTGAGTTTGAACTGCCAAACTTGCAATTCGAACCGGCCTTGCAGTCTAGCGCATTAACCCACAGTGCCGCCCCAGGACTCCACTCTGGTAATGTAGTGGATGATGAACTGGGCTGCTAACCAGAGGGTACCAGTTTGAATCTACTAGATGCTCCATGGGAGGACGATGAGACTATTTCATTAAGTATTAGTAAATTGTCCACCATCCACAACGTCGGCCGATTGCTCAACTCTAGCTCCTTGGGAAATATAAGTTCTACTCACACTCCCGTCGAGAATTTGTCTCTTGGTACCCACTTCACTACAACCCAAAACCAAGCCCAGTGCTTGGAGTCAGTTTGAACTCATAGTGACCCTGTAGGGAAGAATAGTTGCACAGGGTCCCTAAGGCCACCAGTCTTTATGAGAGTGGAAAGTCTCCTCTTTCTCTCATGGAATGGTTCCTGGATTTGAAGCACCAATCTTGTATTTAGCAGCTTAACTGCCAGGGGACTGAAACTCATGTTTTGTCCTTAGATAGAGAAGAGGACTGGATGTGGGTGAACACAAACCTGTCACTTCTGGAACAGAAATACACCAGTATGGATTTTCTGTTCTTCACCTGTTAAGATGACTGTGGAAACCTTCTGTTTCAGCTGGTTCAATGGCACAATGGTAGGCTTTCTGGTAGCCTGGATCTCTGTATATCACTGTGGAACAGAGCTGCCAGTAGCCTGCATTGGAAATCTTTTTGACATTAAGCCACTGTGATTTTAGGGTTAATTTGTTATGCAGCACAAACTAACCTCTCCTAAGTAAGAAAGATTACAAAAAATCTCTTTTGGGTTTGCAAAGATGGCATACCTAAGAAAGCGATGGATGTCCTGGGACATCCATTCTCAGTCCTGGTGGCAACATTTGCTAGACCAGGAACACAGGGATCCAATCATGGGCTCTTTTTCTTTTGAATAAGTCACGTTTTCCAAGTATAATAGGATTTGAAACATGGGAGGAAATAAAAAATTAAGTGCTATGATATCTGGTTTTGTTCCAGGATTGTCGTTGTTGTTGTTAAGTGCCATCGAGTTGGTTCCGACCCATAGTGACCTGGATAGGGTTTCTGAGGAGCAGTTGGTGAGCTTGAACCACCAACCTTGCAATGGTAGATTATTTATGAGAGCAAAGGAGCAATAGGGTAAGGATAGAGGCATCAGATTTAGGGGAAGGGATTTCAGCATATCTGGTCCCTTGACGACTTGCTGCATCTCTACTGTGTGGAAGCTCTTGGTTAGCCTTTAGTGCTCGTCAAAGAAGACAGAGAGCACAAGGAAATCTGTCCAAGACCAGGAACCACTGTAAGCAGGAGAAGACTGGAAAATCGTTTCCAGGCATGTTTCTCCAGGTCAGAATGGGAACGACTTGATTCAGAATCACTTACTGCCTGAGAATCTCAGAGGCTGGGGCTGCGATGGATTCCTGTGACCAAGCTCTACAATTCTACTAGATATGCTAAAGGAGGAAAGTAACTTCTTAAGTGCTGCCCTCTGTCTAGGGTGTAATAATTTGACAACTAGGTCGACTTTGAGTTTCTGGGCTGGATTATTGGAAAGCAGTTTCCCCATCTCCTTTGCTCCTTTATCCGTGATCACATTTAAACTAAGTAGATGATCAGTTGCATGATCATGTAAGACTTTCTAGTCACCTTCATAAGAGGCGGAGTTGAATAGAGAGTTAAGGTCCATGAGGATAGGACCAAGTGCGTTTAGGCATCGACACTTTTCCCAAGTCCTAATATAGCTTTTGTGCCATACCTATCATACGTTTGTTGAATGAGAATGAATGGAAATGAATGAGAATGAATGGAAATGAATGAGAATGAATGGAAATGAATGAGAATGAATGAGAATGAATAGGGCCGTTCTTAGATTTATTGACATCTACTATGTTTGCAGTTGTTGAGTGTTGTCGGGTTGATTCCAACCCTGAGCGATGCTCTAGGACACAATAGAACTGCTTTGTTGTTATTGTTAAGTGCCGTCGAGTGGGTTCCAATCCATAGTGACCCTGTATAGGGTTTCCAAGGAGCAGCTCGGAGGTTGAACCACCAACCTTGCAGTTCACATGGCTTTGCAGTCTGATGCATTAACCACAGCACCACACCAGGACTCCAGAACTGCTTTGTTGTTGTTAAGTGCCGTTGAGTCGGTTCCGACCCATAGCGACCCTGTACAGGGTTTCCGAGGGTGTAAATCCTTACGGGAGTAGAAAGCCTCATCTTTCTCCCGCGGAGCGGCTGGTAGTTTCGAACCGCTGACCTTAAGGTTCGCAGCCCGATTCGTAACCACTACGCTACCAGAGCTCCTTTAGGGTTTCCTAAACTGTAATCTTTGCAGGGGAGTCCTGGTGTGGCACTGTGGGTTAACAGCCAGACTACAAAGTCGTTAGAACTGCAAAGTTGGTGGTTCAAGCTCACCAGCTGATCCTTGCAAACCCTATACAGGGTTGCTATGGGTTGGAACCCACTCAACAGCACTTCACAACAACAACAACAACAATCTTTATGAGAGTAAATCAGGTCTTTTCTTCTGTGGAGCTACAGATACATTTGAGCCAGTTTAGGAAATGAGCACCTGGGTTCTGTTGGGTACTTTAAATAACAATGTATTTTAACCTTCCAATTGCTCTGTAAGAAAAATATTGCAGTTATTATGCATGAGAAGAAGCTGAGGCCCAAAGAAGTAATGAAAATGTTACTAAAGGAAGTAAACTCAGTATAAACTAAGAAGCAAAGAAAAAATGGTTATCACTGTGACAAAAAGCTGAGCTTCAAGGAGACGTGCCTAGTCTCAGATGTGCTGGTTTGAGGCATGTCTTGGTTTCCCTGTTTATCCAGCCAGATGAACCACACGCCTTCCCTAGAGCAGGCCTCACAGGTGTTTGGGTGTCTGAACAGGGTGAATCACTGGCTGCAGTTGGCGGTGAAGCTTGGGGTTTGCGTGCATCAAGATTTACAACCTCTTCCTCTCCCGTGGACCTTCTTCCAGTGTCAGGCTGGGATCTGACCTGAGATCTGACCACAAAGGAAAACTCAGACAGGTTTCATCCCCCCGACACTGCTCTTTGTGGAAAGGAGAAGCTTTCATCGTCACCTGGGACATGCCAGAGACTCTGAGGGTTGGTCTGAAATGATGTCTAAGCTGGGCTTTGTGTCTGACTTTGAAGTTCCTCTGAGTATGGTCACCCCTGCCAAGTGAATCATTATAGTCAGTGGTACTATTAGTCTTCGGAAACCAAGTCCAAGTTGAACTCTTTCCTCAGAGATGGGAACCCTCTTCAAATTCTGTTCACCTCCCTCCCTGTACACTGAAAGCAAAACTGACCCAAATGAGATCATTGCTAGCTACAAAGCTGAACAAATTTCAGGGATTATCATTAATTCCAGTAGCTTTCTCAGAGAGTCCTCCATTTATTCTTCAAGATAATCCAGTGAGATCGGTGGTGTAGGGATGACTATGCCCTTCCAGGTGGGAACTCTGAAGTGAGAAGGCAGGGATTGACTTGCCAGAGGTCACATCCTCCCTAAGAAGCAGTCCCTTGCCTTAACTACTTGGCCACCCCCTCACCAAATCCCACAGCTGTGGACTTGTGACTCAAAGGACCGCCATTTTGCATAGAGAGAAGAAGAACGTGCATCTGGAACATCTTGTCCTCTCTGGACCTCTCCTTCCTTTCGTGTATAACGACTAACATTTTTCTTACCCAATGCTTGGGAAGCTAAATGAGATTACTACCAACATAGTAGATGTTCAATAAATCTAAGCACCTTTTCCTTCCCATTCATCCATCCATCCATCTATTCATTTTCATTCAACAAATATGCAGTAGGTTTGCTCCAGGATCTATATGAATGTTAAGGAAGGAGGAATTAACAAAATGCACATGCGTCCTACCCTCATGGAACACCTATCCCCACTGTCTCTTAATCCTTTCATAACCCACAAAACATATGCCATGGCTGTTGTTGCTGTTAAGTGCCGTCGAGTTGGTTCCGACTCATAGCGATCCCGTAGAGAGTTTCTGAGGAGTAGCTGGTGGGCTTGAACCACCCTCCATGGGGTTCAGACCAATCTTGTAGTCCAGTGCTTATCCTACAGCACCACAGCAGGACTCGGTGAAACAAAAAGTACCCATCTGTATGTTCCAGCTCTTGGCTTTAGTGGGGGGCTGCTGTCTAGCTTCAGTGTGTGCTTCCTTCCACCTGATGTGGGCGTGTATAACTAAGTGAATCTGAAGAAATAAGCCTCATCCCACGAATCCAAGTATCAGCTACTGCTTGGGACATAACTGTCCCACTAATTATATAAAAACCTACATTACCTCCAAAATACGTTTTTCATTTCATTCAAAATGCCTCTCTCATTTCTGAAAAGATACGGTTGCACCAAAAAATTCAAAGCAGAACGTATTTTGGTCTCAAAGGGGGTATGGTAAGAGACCATAAAGGCTCACCTGATTGTATTCCTGAACTCCTGTACAACCTCACCCAGGGCCACAATCCCTCCCCTCCCCTCCCCTTTCCCTGGACACCCTGACCTCCTTCTGTTTCCTCAAACACCTCAAGCACATCGCCACATCAAAGATGTAACCAGCCGTATTTGTTCTTCCTGCTCCTACTCTGAACCTGGCTGCCCTTCTTCTTTCTTCAAGTCCCAGATTCAATAGCTAGTCTCATTATCCACTCTAACAGCATCCTTTTCTTCTCCTTCAGAAGACTTGTCAACATTTATAATTACCTATTGATTTATTTGCATGCTTGTTTGATTTCTGTCTCTCATACAAAACTGTGAGTTCTACACAATATATATTTATCCATGGCCTTACACAAGCTGGCGTACATTATGAACTCATGGGGAGATGGAGGTGGGGAAATAATGGATAGACGAATCACTTAATGAGGAATGAATATGCCCACAAAAACTATTCTGAAATAAATGATTGATATTATGCATATAACAAAAGAGTAACTCGGAGTATCCTCCTCAGTTCTCTGACAGAATTAAATATAGGAGCTATTCATTCATTCATTTCATCAAAATTAACTTACATGGAGGATTCAAAAAGATTGTGGAAATATTCCATTGTCTTTTAGTTTCATTGTTCCATCAACTTTTTGAAGCTCCTCCCCCCTAAATCCAAACTGGTACCTACTTTGGTGGTGGTGGTTGTGTGCTATGTAGTCAGTTCCGACTCATGACGACCCTACATAGGGTTTCCGAGGCTGTACATCTTTAGTCTGATTCATAATGACTATGCTACCAGAGCTCCTTGGTAGCTCCTACACACAAGTGCTATACATGAGTATGTTTACTTTCTCTAACTTGTTCATAGCAAGCATAACTAATCACTCAGGATGTCTTCTACTCTGTTCAGTCTTCTCATCACAGAACTTCAGGTAGATCCTTCAGGATGATCACAGGGGGCCTGGAAGAGCCCTCACCCTGAGTCATGGAGGACATCTTTATTTGTAGTCCACCTTTGTTCTTCCTGTGCCCACCCCACCCCAGCACTGTTGTATCAATAACTAGACTGTCTCCATGATCGTGTACTTGTGATAACTGTTGGTACTTCCTCATGTAAGATTTCCAGCTTTCTTCTTCAATATTGTCCAGTCTACTCTATATATTTACAGTCAACTTGTCAGTTTCTGTACACACTCTCTTATAAGTTTGATTGGGGTTATATTTAATTTATGGGTCAATATAGAAAGAATCCTGGTGTGACGCTGTGGGTTAATGCACCAGAGTGCAAAGCCATTTGAACTGCAAGGTAGGCGGTTCAAGCTCACCAGCTGCTCCTCGGAAACCCTACACAGGGTTGCTATGGGTCAGGATCAGCTCAACAGCACTTAACAACAACATAGAAAGAATGGAGTCCTGGTGTGGTGCTCTGGGCTAATGCCTCAGACTGCAAAGTCGTTTGAGCTGCAAGTTCAGTGGTTCAAGCTCACCAGTGGCTCTTCAGAAACCCTATACAGGGTCTCTATGGGTAGGAATTGACTCTACAGAACTTAACAACAACAGTGATAGAAAAAATTAATATGTGAATACATTTTTCATTCTCTTACTTTCTCTCTTTAGTGACTTTTTATATTTTTATATTTTTCTAAACACCATGCTATTTTTTTTTAAAGTTTGACAGTCTTTATATTTTAATTTGGATACTAGACTATTCATTCCATATTGTATTTCTATTCCATTTCTCTATTTCCTGCCCTCTTTTAGATTAATCCAGTATTTTTGTTAACTAGCCACCCATAGGCATGTGTAGGAGTCCCGGTGGCAGGAGAGGTTATATACTGGGTTGCTAACCACAAGGTTGGTGGTTCTAACGTATTAAATGCTCCACAGGACAAAGATGAGGCAATTTGTTCCTGTAAAGATTTACAGTCTCAGAGAAACCATATATGCATTAGAACCAATTCAATGGCAGTTTTTTTGTTTTTTGTTTTTTGTTTTTTTTTTAATTGGCTTATTGGTTATACATTATTTCATTTTTATTTTAATGGTTACACCAGAGATTAAGCCATATATTATTGAGTGATTTGAGTTTTATATGTTTTTACTAGTCTACAGAAAGTATAAAGGAGTTAAAATATAACAAAACCCAAACCAGTGGGCATCAACTCCGGTCCTACTTATAGGACATTTAGGTCCATTTATTCCCTCACATTTATTCTGCTATTATTTGTATGTCTGCCAATTCATACAACACATCAGTATTCTATTATATAGTTAATAGTATTTTAGAATTACCCACATATCCCGTTCATCACTTTGCAGTCTTTCATGCATATCTGATCACCCACCTTGGGCCACACTATTTTTGTCTGGAAAGCTTCTTATATTGTATTCTTACAGTGTGATGTTGCAAGGGGTGAATCTTTTTCCGTTTCTTTTTTTTTCAGTATTTTTCCTTATTTTTCTTTCCGCTTTAAAAAGTAGTCTTGCTTGGAATAGAATTCAAGTTTAGTTATAATTTTTTTGCTACTCTTTAATGGTATCATTACGTCCTCTCTTGCATTCCATCTTTCTAATTGAGAAATCAGTGCTACGCTTATTGTCGCTCCTGAAAGTAATATGTCTCATTTTCAGAGTGTTCACTGCTAGTGTATAAAAATATAACTATTTTTATTACTTTGATTTTGTACCCTACAACTTTGCTGAATTCCATTTTCCATCTCTGAAATTGTGTGTGTGTGTGTGTGTGATTTTTTTAAAAAAGGCATTTCTATATATCTTATCTGTAATATAGTTATACATTTTCTTTCCCACTTCAGTCCTTTGCCTGGTGTAATGCTTTTTTCTTATGTAACTGCCCTGGTTAGAACCTCCAGTGCAAGGTCAGCTGGACGTGGCAAGAGGAGGCATCCTTGTTTTATTCTTCATCTTATGGGGAAATTTTTCAGTCTTTTATCATTAAGTATCATGTAAGCTGTGGGTCTTTCATAAATGCCCTTTGTAAGGATGAGAAAAAGTTATAAGGTTGAGAAAGTGAAGAAGACTTAAAACATTTACTGATGAAGATCAAAGAGCACAGCTTTTGGTATGGGTTGCATCTCAATGTAAAGAAAACCAAAATCCTCACCACCGGACCAATAAACAACATTCTTATCAGCGGAGAAAAGATTGAAGTTGTCAAAGACTTCATTCTTCTTGGGTCAACTATCAACACTCATGGAAGCAGCAGTCAATTAATCAAAGGACGTACTGCATTAGGCAAATCTGCTGCACAAGACCTCTTTAAAATATTCAAGGACAAAGATGTCAGTTTGAGGACTAAGGTGCACCTGACCCAAGCCATGGTATTTTCAGTAACCTCATATGCATGTGAAAGTTGGACAGTAAATAAGGAAGACCGTAGAAGAATTGATGCTTTTGAGTTATGGTGTTGGAGGAGAATATTGAAAGTGCCATGGGCTGCCAAAAAGAACCAACAGATCTATTTTGGAAGAAGCGCAGCCAGAGTGCCTCTTGGAGGCCAGGATGGCCAAACTTTGTCTCTTATACTTCGGACATATTGTCAGGAGGGACAGTCACTGGAGAAGAATATCATGTTTGGTAAGGTAGAGGGTCAGAGAAAAAGAGGAGACCCCTAACAAGATGGATTGGCCAAGTGGCAGCATCGATAGACTCAAGCGTGGTAACAGTGGTGAGGTTTGCCCTGGATTGGGCAGTATTTCGTTCTGCTGTGCATAATAAGGTCACTATGGGTCGGTACCAACTCGATGGCACCTAACAACAACAACAAGGTTGAGATCATTGCCATTTATTCCTGGTTTGTTGAGTGTTTTTACCATGAAAGGGTATTGATTTTGTCAAATGTTTTCTATGCATCATCAGTTGAGAAGATTGTGCATGTGTGAATGTTTTTCTCTTCTTTTCTTTTCCTTTTACTTCACTTGTTCTATTAATGTGGCCTATTACATTGATTGATTTTCATACGTTGAACCAGACTTGCATTCCTGGGATAAATCC
Source organism: Chrysochloris asiatica (assembly GCF_000296735.1). Lineage (NCBI taxonomy): Eukaryota > Metazoa > Chordata > Mammalia > Afrosoricida > Chrysochloridae > Chrysochloris > Chrysochloris asiatica. Next base: position 9,561,110 of record NW_006408555.1, read on the forward strand.
CACTTGGTCATGGTGTACAATTCTTTTTTCTGTGCTTCCGGGTTTGGTTTCCTTGTATTTTGTTGAAGTCTCTTTATTTTTTATTTTTAGTTATTTTAACATGCGTCATTGTTGGGGTCTTTATTGTTGTTATTGTTGTTATTGTATTTATCCAGGTTGGACTTATAGTGGTTTTAATGCGGCTTAATGTCCTCCATGACTTATAAAATTGTTACTGTCTTTTCAAGTATTCTATACTTTCCTTTCTCTTTTTCTTCCCTTTCGGGTTCCAATTACACATATGTTAGACTTACTTCCCATGCCTTACATGTCTCATGAAATCCAGTTCACAGTCAATCCCAGCAGCCTTTCATTCTATGGTTCATGGAGTTACCATAAGTCAAGGGTGAACTAAAACAGTCTGTTAGATGCCTGCACATATTTTTCATCCATTATTCTCTTCATCCTTCAATCTACATAGTGTTACTAGCTTTCTCCCTCCCCCGCTCCCCACCACGCTGCCCAAATTACCATCTTCATGATGTCCTTTATCTGTGATTAATCGTTCCTGATGATGAGTTGTTGATTAGAAGACAGGATGGTGAGGCTTGGACTCCCTTACTTTGGGACTCGAAGCTCTGTAAGATGATCAAAAGCTATGCTCAGCCTCTTTGTTTCTTTCATTGTATTACTGTTTGGCTTCTTCTCCTCTCTACCCAGGATAAGTATAAATTGGCAAATGCCCCAAAGGGAGATGCTCACAATGCTGTGTAGAGTGTTACGTTGGCTCCAGTGAATTTCTCTTCTCTTTGGAGCGTAGTTTTTCTGTTGGCCTTGATAGCTCTTTAATGGTAATTAGGTTTTCTAATCATTCTGGTCTGGTGATGTAGGATGAACACTGGACTGCTAACTGCAAGGTTGGTGGTTCAAACCCATCAGTCACCCTGAGAAGTCATATACAGGGGTCACTATGAGTTGGAACCAACTTGGCAGTGCTTAACAACAACAATAACAGTCATTGTTGATAAGTTTCTTATCAGTTCCTGGCTAGTCAGCGATTATTAGAACCAACACTTCCCTATGGTTTTGTTCCTTAACCATGCAGGGACTGCAGAGGGTGAAGTGAGACCCTGGGAAAGAGTTCTTTACTCAGCTCTAAGGGGACCCAGCCTCCGATCATTAGTCACTCTTGCTCTCTTCCCAATCTCCCATCTTCAATGATCACGTTCAAATATGGCAACCCTATGTGTGTCCACACTCATGGAAGCAGCAGTCAAGAACTCAAATGATGTATTGCATTAGGCAAATCTGCTGCACAAGAACTCTTGTAAGTGTTCAAGAGCACAGATGGCAGTTTGAGGACTGAAGTGTGCCTGACCCAAGCCATGGTGCTTTCAGTAACCTCATACCTATGTAAACGTTGGGCCATCAATAAGGAAGACCATACAGATTTGAAGCATGTGAATGTGGTGGTGCAGGAGAATAGTAAAAGTACTGTGGATTGTCAAAAGAACAAACATATCTCTGTTGGAAGAAGTACAGCCAGAATGATGCTTAGGAGCCAGGATGTCCAGAGTTCATCTCTCATAACTTAGCCATATTATCAGGAGGGACCAGTCCCTGGAGAAGGACATCAAAATTGATAAAGTGGAGGGTCACTGAGAAAGAAGAAGATGCCCAATGAGATAGATGGGCACAATGGCAGCAATACTTAGCTCAAGCATAGCAATGACTGTAAGGTTGGCATAGGACAGGGCGGTATTTCATTCTGTTTGTGTAAGATCACTGTGAATCAGGACCAACTCAGTGATACATAACAATGATATGCCTGTTAATATAGAATGGCGCTCCATTGGATCTTTAGTGGCTGATTTGGGGGGCGGTAGATTACCAAATCTTTCTTCTAAAGTACCCCTGGGTGGTATCAAACCTTCAGAGTTCCTTGTGGTCACAGAGCATGATTATCATTTGCTCCATACAGAAGTTCTTCTGTAGCTTAAGTCTGTGTTCCTAAAAGGTCCCAAAGATTTTACACTAGCATATCAATGCTACAAGGAGCCGGTGGCTCTGTAGGATGAGCACTGGACTGTTAACCACAAGGACAGCGGTTCTAGTCCACCAGGCAGGCTGTGTGATAAAGATGAGACTTTCTGCTCCCACAAAAAATGTAAAACCTCAGAAATCCTATAGAGTCACTATGAGTTGGAAGCAATTCCACATCAGTTAACAACGACAACAGACCTTGCCAGAAGTCCTGGTGTGGGGTGCTGTAGGAGAACTACTGGATTGCTAATCCCAGGGTAAGGGTTCAAACCCACCAGCAGCTTCTCGGAAATCTTGTACAGGGTCACTATGAGTGGGAACTGACTCCACGACACTTAACAACAGACTACATATATTTTCCCAAAGGAGCCCTGGAGACACAGTGGAAAGACTGATTAACTGCTAAGTGAATTGTCCGTGGTTCAAACCCACCAGCTGCTCTGCATGAGAACGATGTGGTAATCTGTTTCTGTAAAGCTTACAGCCAGGAAACCCTATGAGGCTATTCTCTTCTATCCTACAGGGTCTCTATGGGTTGACAGCACACAACAGCTTACTGCACTTAACAGGATGTCTCTTACTAGTTGTTGTTAAGAGCTGTCCAGTCACTTCTGACTCTTAGCGACCCTGTATAGGGTTTCTGAGGAGTGTCTGGTGGGTTTGATCTAGCAATCCTGTTTGCAGTCCAGTGCTTGATCTACAGCATCACATCGGGAGTCCTTACTTCTGATAGTGTTTCCTGCTGATGGCTACAGAACAGGTGAAGCGAAGTCTCATGGTCCTTGTTTCTCTGGACCATTCTGGTTAAAAGTCCTTATCCATTAGAAAGCCATCCCCAAACATTTAGAGAGTAAGTATTTAAAAACCTAGAAATTTGCTTTAAAATTGTCCCAGTAGGGGCTTTAGGTAGGGAAATCATAATATTTGCCATATGTTGATAATTAAAGTTGGCTGTTAGTTACATTATGGTTCATTATACTGTTCTGTGTCAGAGCACTCGAGTATTGCCATGTTGTTATTGTTGATAAATGCTGTCGAATCAGTTCTGATTTATAGCTACACTGTATAGGGTTTTCGAGAAATGGCTGGTGGCTTTGAACTGCTGACCTTGCTGTCCAACCCAATTGTGCAGTCCAGTGCATTAACATGCTGCACCATACCAGGACTTGAGTGTTTCCATAACACCCCAAAATTTAGACATGTAAAAACAAGTGATAACCACGAGAAACATATTCAAACCTAAAGAATAAAAATCAGGATCCCTAGGTTATTATGATACAAAGACCCATTTCCAACTTTTTCACCCCTTGGACGTATCATGTTCTCAAGCTTGTAAATGTTGGTCTCCTTGTTTGGTATCATTTCCTACTTAATGTGTTTTAAGTAAAGGTCCCCTCAGCACCTTCAGTTGTTCTTATTTTTAGACAATGATTGCCAAAGAATTTAAAGGGGGATTTGAAAACATTGGAGGCACTACAGAGTCTCCTAAGTGGTACATTCAATTGGCATTTTCCAGGAGAGGACCAAAGGGCATCCCAACATTCTTGCGTCATTTTCTGAGACCATTGTCATTGTAACCAACACTAATCCTCACTGATGTTTCATGTAGAAAATCATGCTGTGCCTTACCTGGGTTACTTCAGACAGTCTTTACATCAGCTCGGTGAGGACATGTTGTTGTTGTCAAGTGCCGTCAACTCGATTCCAACCCATAACAACCCTGTATAGGGTTTCCAAAGAGCAGGTGGTGAGCTTGAACCACCGACCTTGCAGTTCAAATGGCTTTGCAGTCTGGCGCATTAACACACAGCGCCACATCAGGACATAGCTACCTGTAAACAAGAGGGCTTTAAAGAATTCATAGGAAATTTCCATTATCTTTTCATTTCATTTTCCCACCAACTTTTTGGAGCTCCCTCATATTATTCCCCTTCTCTAGATTTGAAAAAGACGTTTAGAAATACTAAGTGACTCGATGTACAGTAACAGACAGCAAGTGACTGAACCAAGATTCAAACCTCCAGAGCCGTGTACAGCAAGACCTCAGGCTACATACAAATGGGATTTTCTCCAACTAGATTTTAGTTTGATTCCTGGTGTGGCACTCAGGGTTAATGTGGCAAACTGCAAAGCCATTTCAACTGCAAGGTGGGCAGTTCAAGCTCACCAGCTGCTCCTTGGAAAGCCTATGTAGGGTCACTATGGGTTGGAACTGACTCGACAGCACTTAACAACAACAACCAATTTTGGCTTGGAGTCCTAGTGTGGCACTGTAGCATAAGCACGTGACCATAAGGTCAGTTTGAGCCACAAGTTTGGTGGTTCGAACATACCAGCAGCTCCTTGGAAACCCTATACAGGCTCCCTATGAGTGGGAAATGACTCAACGCCACTTAACAACAACAACAACAACGTGTTTTAGTGGAATTTGTAGGTGAATAAGAACAGGAGAGCAGTGGCTCTGTAGGATAAGCACTGGACTGCAAACTTCAAGGTTGGCAGTTCGAACACAATAGCCATTTTGCAGGAGAAAGATGAGGCTTTCTGCTTCCGCAAAGATTTACAACCTCAAAAACTCTATACAGGGTCTCTGTGGGTTGGAAATAACTCTATGGCACACAACCTCAACAAAGAAACAGGAGCATAGAGTTTTATATAACTTTTCTGTAATGCAAGAAAAGGCTCTGGTGGTGGTGGTGGTTATGCAGTGGATTCGGTTCATCCTGATATGACCCTGCACAGGGTTTCCGAAGCTGTAAATCTTTACAGGAGCAGAAAGCCTCAGCTTTCTCCTGTGGAACAGCTGGTAGTTTTGAACTGCTGATAGTTTTGAACTGCTGATCCTAAGGTTAGCAGCTCGACTCATACCTATGATGCTATCAGAGCGCCTAAGAAAAGGCTCCAAGAGGTTTCAGATGCTTTAAAAGCTGCTCATGCAGCAAATGGAGATGATTATGCTGAAACCTGTTGAAAGTAGTGTTGGTTGGGTCCTTTCAAAGTGAGGACCAATTTACATAACATTAAAGTGCAAATAGGAGTTGTCAGTAAGCTGGACTTTCATAACCCTGGCACTGCCTGTGTGTAATTAACAGGGCAGATGTTCTCCAATTTGAGCGTTCACCGTAATCACCTGGAGAGCTTGTTAGAACACAATTGGCTGAGCCCCATTGCCAGAGTTTCTGATTCAGTAGGACTTGGGTGGGACCCACAGATTTTCATTTCTAATCAGTTCCTAGATGATGTGGGTGTGGATGCTGCTGGTCTGGGACCACACTTTAGAGAGTTTAGAGCAGTTGTATGACTGGTTGGCCTCACATGCGCATGGCATTCCTGGAGATCCCTCCTGGGCTTGGGGAAGACAAAGACTGAGTTGATGGAAGAAATGGTCCCTGACCTGTAGATTGAGTTCTCTCTGACTGCCAGGAGCCAGAAGGAGACAGAACCTGCCCACTGTGGGTGGGACAGGTGATCGACCAGCTGCTCTTTGTGGTAGTCGGTCGGATGGTTTCTGTTCATGAGACATTATGATGATCATCCTTTAGCATTCTCCATGTGTGTTGTTGAGTTCCTCAGGTCTTTGCTGATGGAATATTAGCTGTCCTCAGTAAATCTTTGAACCTTCACTCCTGCCTTTCTAGCCTCATCCTCCACTTTTATTCCCTCATTCCCAAAGCTCTTGCCATAAAGACCCATTCTTTCTTCCCTGGGCTTTGTCAGCAACGTTCTTCCGTGCTAGTTAGCAAAACTGCATTCCGGGGTGATACAAATAGTTAACGTGTTTAACTGCCAATTGAAAGGCTGGACGTTTGAGCCCACCCTGCGCTGCCTTGAAAGAAAATTCTGGCACTCTACTTTCAAATATCAGCCATTGAAAATTCTGTGGAGCATAGTTCAACTCCAACACACGTAAGCCAGATTTGACTTGAAGGCACTGGTGGTGGCATTCAGCGAAGAGGTGAATCAAGATATCTCAGACCGATTTCAGCAGCTGTGGGCCCCTCCTACCCAGCAGGTAAGGACCTGCCTGTCTTCCAATCTTGACTTTGAACTTTGAGCTGGAAGGCTTTGTGCTCAGTTTCCTCCTTTACAAAATAAAATCACATTCCATATTTCAGAGTTGTGTTTATCAAGATGTCTGGCATTGAAAGATGTGGCATTTAGCTTCTGTAAAGATTTCAGCCTTGCACACGTATGGGGTTGTTTCTATTCTATCATAGAGGGATGTCTTGAGTCTTAATGGAGTCCAGGGAAATGGATTTAAGCTACTACTGAGGTGGAAACAAAGTAAGGGTTTCCATAGACATGGAGGGCAGGGGCAGGGGCAAAGCATGGAGGGATGATGACATTTAAGCTGGAATTTGAAGTTGATTTGCCTTATGACACCTTGTTGAGATTTGGGGTTACAATAACCAGGCTGGAGGACTAGCCAAGGGTCGGAGGGGGCGTCTCTAGCAAAGAATCCTAGGCTAGCCTCTCCCTAACCATCTTTTTTCCATCTTCCCACCACTAATGCTGAGCTAGAAATTCAGGGAAACATTAGCACATAAGTCCTTTCCAGGCCTTGGAACACATCACACCTGGCTTGTTGTACCTGAACTTCCTTACTCCATGCTTTGGGGCGCTTCCCTGACTCACTGGCAGGACCACCCCTTTTGTGTTCTCCAAGCTTTAGATATCTTTTGATTTTCGATCTTATCATCTGCGATCTGATTATGCATGTGCAAGGTGGTGGTGCTGAAACATCTCCTTGTTCAACAATAGGAAGATCTCTAGTCCATCTTATTGCCTGTCTCAGGTCAGGGTTTGAGCTGAATGTATAAACAGAGAATGAATGGACAAATGAAGAAATGAGTGGATAAATTATTTTCTAGCTAAAGAACAGTCCAGGTCATAGGGAAATATAGTATATTATAGAGCCTGGATACTTAAAAATATGGTCTGTGGACTAGTAAAATGAGCCTCACTTTGAAGGTGGTTAGAAATGCAAAATCTCAGGTTCCAGTCCGCCATGAAGACTGTTGACTTTGAGTTAACACCAACTCACATCGCCCAAGTAGCACAGAATAGAACTACCTTGCAGGGTTTCCAAGGCTGTAATCTCTAGAGAGACAGACTGTCATCTTCCTCCCCTGGATCAACTGGTGGATTTGAACTGCTAGGTGCTTAACAGCTGTGCCACCAGGGCTCCTCTAGGGTCCACCCCAGATTTGCTGAATTATAACCTGCATTTTGACAAGCACCCTGAGTGATTCTTCTGTACATTACAGCTTGAGAGTCTTGGTCAAGTGGTTAAGGAAGGTCTGAAGACTGGTTTCACATTCTAAGGCTACCTCTTACCCAGCTGTGTGGGCTGAAGCAATTCCTTTACGCCCCTCTTACCTTGCTTTGTACACCTGTCAGATGGGCATAAGAGTAATAGCTACTTCATAATTAGGTGAAGACTCCTGGTGTGGTGCTGAAGGATCAGCATCGGACTGCGAACCACAGGGTCGGCAGTTCAAACCCACCAACCATCCTCGGAAACCCTATATAGGGTCACTATAAGTCAGAACCAACTTGACGACACTTAACAACAGCAACAACAACCAGTACCTTGCAGAGTGCTTGACAAATAGGAAATGTTCAAGAATGCTAGCTGTTGTTATGACACCTTGTCTGTGTTCCCTGGACTGCTGGTGCGACCCAAAGATGCACGAGGGACCTAAGTAACCATCACACCCTGCGCTTCCTCCCCGCACCTGGTGGGACTGGCGGTGGAGGCCAGGCGGTCTCCAGGTTGCCCTTCCTGCGTGGTCTCCCTCAGAGGAACGCTGTAACACAGCAGCTCGGCCTGCCTCTCAGCTGCCATACCACAAACTTGACGGTTCCTGGAGCTGATGACAGCAGCCAGCCAGAGCACCACCCTTTCCCCATGATTGAGTCATGTTATCTCTATTGAGACGGGGATCAAGGCAGGTGGAGAGTTGAACAACACTGGTGGAGATGCTCCCAGCGCTCAGCTGGGTGACTCACGGAGTATGAATCACAGCTATTACATAAGGCAGATCAAGAGCATTCAAATGCCTCGCAAGCCCAAATCTGTCCCTACAGACTGGGGTGGGGGGAGAGGGTGAGGTTGGGAGGAGACTTGCCTCTAGATATGTCCTGGAATCTGCCCAACATGTAGCCCCACTTCTCATCTCTCCCTTCTTTCATACAAGCCCAAGGACATCATTACTGTTAGGACTGTATTATTATTATTGCTGATGCGGTTACAATTCCAAACAGACACAGATAAATTGCTTCTCGGGGCAAGAGAAAGCTATAGGTGCCCTCCTTCAGCTTAAAGAGATTGAGATGAATTAGCACCAAATGTTGGGAAGATGAGAAAGTCCTAACCCCTTCCTGAGAGCTTTAGGGGGAAAAAAAATTTATATATATATATAGTTGTTGTTATTGTTATGAGCCGTGGAGTCGGTTCCGACTCTTAGCAACCCTGTCCAGGGTTTCTGAGGCAATAAATCTTTACAGGAGCAGAAAGCCTCATCTTTCTCCCCCGGAACAGCTGGTAGTTTCAAACTGCTGACCTTTTGGTTCGCAGCCCGATTTGTAACCACTACGCTACCAGAGCTCCATATATATATATATACACATACATGTATGGAGTTACATTAAAAAGCCACCCAATTGAGGAAGCACAGTTACTTAGCAAACAAGGGAATAATGGTTTTCCACCAATGAATTTAACTAAGTTTTTCCTTTCACACATGGATCTGCAGCCATTGTGAAGGGAAGAAGAGAGAGCCACGCTCTGGCAGTATCAGCAGACATTGGTTAGGCACTTTGAGGTGGCCAATTGGTCACATGGAGCAAGAGCCTCAGTAAGATCTGTATCACTTGACCTTCTAGTTTAATATGAAAGATACAACCTGAAGCAACAAGAATATTTTACTGAAATATTTAGTCAAGTATTCGTTTACTAAATAAATTTTACTGTTCACTAAATTATTACTTGTAATAAATAGGAAGTACTAGGGAGTGGGGTGGCTCTGCAGGATAAACACTGAACTGTAAACAAGGTCAGTGGTTCATGCCCATTGGTCACTCTATGGGAAAAGGATTGGGCTTTCGGCTTCTGCAAAGAGGTACAGTCTCAGAAACCCTATACAGGGTCACTGTGAGTTGGGTCCCTACTTGATGGCACACAGCATCATCATCAACAACAACAGAAGCAGCAGGAAGTACTGGAAACTTCCCCACAGACCAACTTTGCAGGTGGCTTTAGTAGATGGATGTAGTTCTGCTAGGGCACGAAGCTATTGAAAAGAATGCTCTGTGATGTTTCCAACATCAGACCCGAAAAAAGCCAACCATGGATGTCAAGTCAAGTACTTGTTGTTGTTGTGAAGTGCCATCGAGTCGGTTCCGACCCATAGTGACCCTGTTTCCAAGGAGCAACTGGTGACCTTGAACTACCGACTTTGCAGTTCAAAAGATTTTACAGTCTGGCGCATTAACCACAGCGCCACACCAGGACTCCTGGTGCTTGTCAGCTAAGCGCTTTACCACTGTGCCTCCAGAGCTCGTTTTTCAATCCTGCAGACCACGCTATCACTATCCGAATCACCAGCGCCATTAAGCGGATTCTCACTCATAGCACAGAGGAGAAGTGCTCTTTAGGGCGCCAAGAATACGCAACAGAAACAACATCAACAGTGTGAAAATAATGCAATAGACAGAACAACATGAGATTATACTTGAAGGAAGGAAATCCACATCTAGTTCTACATCATGTTCCACCTTACGTTAACGTACAAATGTTGACCAGCCTACAACAATTAGCCAGTTGCTAACATTTGTCTAATAAACTTTCAAAGAAAAATAAGAGGAGCATGGATTCTGTGTCATATCGATCCCTGTGCATTAGCTATTTACACATAGGGGTTCCTGGCTGATGCCCTGTATTGTCTTTCAGAATTGAGGTCCACTCCCTCTCAAACTTCCCCTCACCCCTGCAGTGAGGAACTGGGTTTTACTGGGTCAGAACATCTGTGACACCTCATCACCATTGTTGTTGTGATGTGCTGTCGATTCAGTTCCGACCCATAGCGACCCTGAACAGGGTTTCCAAGGCTATAAATCTTTACGGGAGCAGAAAGCCTCATCTTTCTCCTGCAGAGCAGCTGGTAGTTTCAAACTGCTGACCTTGCGGTTTGCAGCCCAATTCGTAACCACTACGCTACCAGAGCTCCTTATCAGACCTCACATAGAGCAGGTTCATTGACACCCCAGTCCAAAAATGATTCTAGAATTGCCAATCTAGCTGAAGCCTAGATGGGTATATAATGGAGAGTGAACCCAAAAATATAATTTGATACAATGGTGGCCCTGGTTAGAAGAAAATGAACTTAACCAGTTCAGACCCGTTTCTCTTGTGACAATTCCAACTTATAGTAACCTTCTAGAACAAGAAAGAACTACTCCCACACAGTTTCCGAGGCTGTAATTTTCACATAAGTCCACTGTCACATCTTGGCTAGTAAGTTTGAACCTCTCACCTGTCTTTAGCAGCTAAGCACTTGAACCACTGTGCCACTATTCTTGGTAAACACTTTCAAGTTGGTTCTGATTCTTAGTGACTCTGTATAAGGTTTCTGAGGCTTTTAATGATCTGTACAGGAGCAGAACGCTTCATCCTTCGTCTGTGGAGCAGGTGGTGGGCTCGAACCACTGAGCCTGTGGTTTGCAGTCCTGTGCTTTTCCTATGGCGCCCCAATGCTCCCAGAAGTCCTCCTGTTAGACAGCATTCACCTGGTAAATCGACCTGTGAACACCTTATTTTAGAGTCCTGGTACGACACTGTGGGATAAAGCACTGACCCGCAAGTCAGTTTGAACCACAAAGTCAGTGGTTCAAACTCACTAACTGCTCCTTGGAAACCATATGCAGGATTGCTATGAACCGGAACCCACTAGGTAGCTCTTAGCAACAAGACCTTATTTTAATTGATCCAACAACTCCTCCTCCAAAGGAGGAAGCAAATAGTCCTAAAGGTGAAAAATAACTTATCAAAGAGAAGGAACACATGGGCAGGGATTGAAGTCAGGCTTTGTTGCTGGGTTTAAAATCTCTCCATCCAATGCCCCAGCTTTTCCCTTGGATCGTTCAGATCTAAGAGCAGGGATGAGCCTGGATTCGGGGCTCTTCTCCTCTTCAAAAAGCATTCAGCAAGTGACTTGTGGCTAGCAAGGGCCATATCCAAGCTTGTTCCCTGCATCAGAGTCCCGTGTCTGAAGTCTTACTGTGTTGTCCAGAGGAGGGAAGAATAAATAAAAATAATAAAGTGTTTTCATGGACAGAGATGGAGAGGTGTAGGAACACATTTGTGTACTTCCAAATCAGCCTCAGATAAAGGGTCCCATTTATTTATTTTTTACCCAGGTGCAAACTCTTCTTTATCCACAAGAGCCAGTAGCTTTTCTTCTTTTATGCCTCCATGGAGGCTGTCTCCCAAGGCCCTGAAATGAAAGGGCCATAAGAAGCAAGCCATGGGTAACCCGGTCTGCCTTTCAGTATCTTTTCTTATACAACAGTTATTTGTAAACTAATCAATCAACTTTTCCCTATTTTGTTTGTTCCTTTAGAACCCTCAGCAGTGGCCTGCTGAACCATGAAGAAACTTAAAATAGAGATCTCTCCACGCTGCTTCTTTCCCCCTCATAGAATGCTCGAGCCAATCTGAGGTGTTTATACCCGAGGCCCTCTGAAGCTAATCTGTATGGAAATAAAGGATAGAAATGTTCAGATTGAGTTTTACTAAGTGAACCCGAGGTTTTTCTGTTCAGCAAAATAGGTCAGGTAAATGCGTTTCTGATACAGAATAAATCACTTGTCTGAGTCCTATATTTTCCTTTTGCCATTTTGCTTAGATGCAAAGAATTCACAGCCTTCTGCATGGACTTTGAAAACCCAGGTTCCTCCTTTGGGTGGCTTTCTAAGTTGAACTTAGTTCCCTCTTAGCATCTTCATGTCCAGTACTCCTAGTTCTGACCTTGTGGGTCTTCTCAGAGGGCCAGGCAGGGGAGCGATAGGAAAAGAGAGATGAAGATTTAGGCATTCTTAGGTTCCTGGTGTGGCATTGTAAGATAAGCACTGGACTGCTGTCTGGTTGGCGATTCAAACCTACTAGCTGTTCCTTGGAAACACTTTTCAGAGTTGCTAGGAGTCAGACCTGACTTGAAGACACTTAACAATGATAGATTAGGCCCAGGGACTCTCAAACATGCATGAGACACCATGCTGGCTCTGGGTAACAGAATATTATAGCACAATGTGTTTTTCAATGCAAAGACTGAGTTCTGTCCAGGGGTGCTGTTTGAATTCAAAGGAGGGGATGTCCACCAGCAAAGTGTGTGGTCTGACATTCTAAAGTAGTTGATTCTGAAGTAGATGCTTTCATTCAATTATTTAGTTTGTCAGTGATTCAGCCAGTATCTTTCAAGTTCAAGTAGTATTCTAGCCCTAAAAGTAAAGCACTGAATAAGACAGGGAAATACCTTGCCCTCATAAAACATAATAGTGTGGTATAGCTTAAGGAATGAGCTGAAGTTTGCTGGTGAATGCAAGAATGAAGGGCGGACAAGAGAAGAAAGGCATTCCAGGTAGACAGAACCTTAGGAGCAAGGGAGGTTGACTCAGCAGTGAGCCTCCATGTTTCTAAAGGCATTTCTTTTCTCTAGCTCCTTTATTCTGACTAGGCCTGGCCTCAGATAGTAGCCCTAATTGAATAATTTATAATAGTAATAATAGGCATTGCGTTCAAATCATTCTCCTATGTGAAAGCCAATGATGATTTCATTGTGGAGTGAGCCAAAATGCCAGTCCTGAATCACTCTCTGAGTTGCATACAAGCAAGACCAACATACGGAAATCTTGCTTTGAACAGATGTCAGTCACTGGAATGAGTTGCATGCTGCAAATTGATGACATTTAATATTCATGTCAAATAAATTGTTTATACACAGCTTATATAGCTCTATGGAATAGAAGACATCGATGAGTTCTCAATTCTGATTTGTGTGTGATGTGAGTGTAAGCAGAAGAAACACAGCGCTAAGGGTCGAGAAGAAGAGATGGCTATTGATTTTATATGTATTTATTAGTGTTTAAACTCCATCTAAATCTGGAAGAAGCAGGAATAGGGGATTAGAAAGTCAAATTCAGTGCATATGCCCACAGGCAGATTCTTTCTTCTGCTTCCTTCCTTATTTAAGTGAAATTGTTCTCGTTGTTAGATTTCATTGAGTTGGTACCAGCTTATGCACAACAGAACGGAACACTGTCCAGTACTGCATCAGCTTCACAATCGTTGCTCCAATTTACCAAGCATGATGCCCTTCTCTAGGGACTGGTCCATTCTGATAATGTGCTTGAAGCATGAGAAACAAAGTCTGACCATCCTGGAATCTAAGAAGTATTCTGACTGTTTTTCTCCCAACACACATTTGTTTGTTCTTCTGGTAGTCCATGGTACTTTTATTATACTCCCCCAACACCATAATTCAGATGCATCAATTCTTGTATGGTCTTCCTTATTCACTGTCCAACTTCCATATGCATGTGAAGCTATTGAAAATACCATGGCTTGTGTCCGGCGCACTTTGGTCCCCAAACTGAAATCATTCTTGAACACTTTTACGAGGTCTTATGCAGCAGATTTGCCTAACTAAATATCTTGTTTGATTTCTTGACTGTTGCTTCCATGAATGTTGATGGTTAATATGAGAAAACTGAAGCTTTTGACAAGTGAAATGGTTAATATTAAAGGTTTCAAAAACCTCATGGAAGAATGGAATTGAAAGAAAATAGAACTTTTCCATGAACTTTTTAAAAGTCCCATTGTATAAATACCAAGAAGCCAAAGTGATAAGAACATCCTCCAAATTATTATTTTTAAAGGTTTTATTGTGAATTCTGTGATAGTTTACATGGCAGAACATTAGTTTTACATTCATCCTATCATAAATCGTTTCATTGCTATGGTTACAGTCCCCTCCATGCATCATCATCAACCAACCAAAGGGTATACCCTGCAAGCCTGCCCCTCAGTTGTCAGCACACAGCCCCTCTCCCTCTCTGGGTCTAGAGTTCCAAGATACTCCATCTCTCCATGTCATCATCTCTGCCTCCATCTCTGGCATCACTGTTTCTCTGGGTAGGGCCCCGCACTCTGCACTTCTCCCTTGATGGTCCCAGCGCCCTTCGCTCCTGGACTACAAAGGCAATCACTCCCCTCCTTTTGCTATAAAACATCCACCTTCAAACTTGCAACCCTCACAGTCAGTCCTGATACCAATTATTCACTTTTGCACCACAAGAGACCTATCCCCATCTCCTTTCATCAGTCCCACCCAGACAGATTGGATATGGCTCAGTGGAGATTCTACCTTCCTCTGCACCCTCTGAATCTAGGCTCCCTCTTGAAAGCTTGTAAGCCAGTCACTTCTTGCCTTTGTAGCCCCCCCCCACTCCCCCCCATCATTTGGGTAGCCAGTGTCCAAGTTGCCCATCCCTGTCTACTCTGTATATGGAGGGGGTGGGAATGATCCTCACTGTAAAGATTTGTTCCCTCTTTTGAGCTTTTGCATCTGTAGGTGTAGGTCAAGTTCATCAAATTGTATCAGATTACTTTTTTTCCCTCTTCTTTCTTCTTCTAGTTGCGCTCTGATCATCCAGTAGTTGAAGCCAGGTCAAGTGGGTATTATCTGCAAGTGTGGGTGTTCATATGCATATGCCCTCTCTTCTTATCAGCTGCATGCTTCACTCTCCACTCTAGTCCTCTGTGGCTATGTCACTGACTCTGGGCCCAAGAGTCTCTAGGCTTTGCCACCCCAAATTATCTTTGTGCACAATATAATTCATTTAACAAACATTTTGTGCTCACTATGTGCTGAGCACTATTATGGACAGTGGGATTAGAGCCGTAAACAAGTTAGGCACATGTCTTGATCCTTATGGGATTTATATTCTAGTGGGAAACAGAGAGTGAGTAAGTAAATATATCTGTCATGTATAATGCACTTTCAAGTAATGAAGAGTCCTTTAAGAATTAAATCAAGGAAGGAACCAAGTTTAAATTGCTGCAATTTGATGAACTTGACCTATACTTATGGATGTAGTAGCTCCAAACACCAAATGAGAGAGAAGGAGTCTTTACATCAAGGAAGGACAGGCAACTTAGACATCGGGTACCTAAAATGGGGGCTGGGGGTTCTGTAAAGGCATGAAGTAACTGGCTTACATATTTTCCAGAGGGAGTTTAGTTTCAGAGTGTGCTATTCCCCACTGAATAGTTTTCATCATGTCTAGGTGGGTCTGGTAAAATGAGATGGGGATAAGATTCTTATGATTCAATCTTGAGTCATTGTTATCATGACTAGTTGTGACTGTCATAACTGTAAATGTAGAAGTTTTGTACTATTAAGAGGGAAGTAGTTAGTCTTACAATCCAGGAACAGAGGACCCTAGGACCATCAAGGGAGAAATGCATAAGCAAAGTATGGGACCCTAACAAGAGAAACAGTGACACCAGAGATGGAGCCAAAGATGATGATATGGAGAGATAGAGCAGCTGAGAACTCTAGACTCATGGAAAGAGAAAGGCTATGTGCTGGCAGCCAGGAGGCAGGTTTTCAGAATGTACCCTGTGGTTGTTCAAATGTGTATATATATTCCTGAGTATTTTTGTGTACATCAAAAACAACAACAACAAAAAAAAAACCCCAGGGAATAGGTGAAAATACTGTTGAATGCTGATGCATAGAGGGGATTGTAATCATTGCAATGAAACAAAATATGGTAGGAAGGGTGCAAAACCAATGCTCTCCCATGTAAACTATCACTCAATTCACAATAAAAGATTAAACAAACAAACAAAATAGACCAAAAAACTAAAATGAAAATATCAAAAGAAGAAAGAACTGAAGAGTCTAATGGAACATGTGACTATCAGTCTCCATGACTCTGGGTACAGAGGAACTAGATGGTGCCCAGCTTCCACTACCAACTGCCCCTAAAGGGATCACTTTAAAGGGTCCCGGATAGAGTCGGAAAAAGTATGGAACAAAACTCAAAATTATTTTTAAACAATAATATTAAAGACCACACTTACTGGTTAGAAAAAGATGGGAGGAACCTGAGACTAAGACCCTTGACCACCCTTCAGGTCGGGAATGGACCTCACCCTTGTGAGGTCAAGCAGTAAATAAGTTTATAGGAGGGGACAGTAGTAAGATATATTCACCATGGAATGGTCATTATTCAAAATCAAAAGGCCAACATTTTCATAAGGACAAAGTTGAGAAGGGATCAAATGGTGGATGGAATGCAACTAGGTGCCACAGGGAGGAGGCGGCACAACTGTTGTTACATGGAGGGGGTCATAATCCTTGAGATGAAACAAAGTGTATGATTTGCTGAATGTAAAGCTGGTAATTTTGTCTGTAAACCGTCACTGAATTCACAATAAAAAGTTTTAAAAATTATTTAAAAAATAAGGAATTGGGGCCAAATGGTAGATTGGCTTTAGTAGGGCAAACAGGGATGCTTGTTTTAGAAAGTGCTTTGGGGTCAAGTGAGTAAATCACTAGTTTGAGGAAAGAATATTGTAGACAATGGGAGCCACGGTTTCAAGGACTTTGGTGCTGTGATAAGTCTGGTATGTCTATGAAGCAAGACAGCCAATGTGATGGAGCAGAGCAAAGCAGAGAATATGGGACAAGTCCAGAGGAGTAAGTAAAGGCAAGATCATCAAGGTCAAGGTGAGGGATTTGGATTGGATATATATACTTGCAAAAGTGACTTGGGCTGTCATGTTAAAAACAGACTTTGGAGACAAGGTTGGAAGCAGGGAAGACAGTTTAGAGGAGGTTGCATATTGCACAGGTCCAACTTAGCGATCATGGTGACCACGGAGGTGTATTTTGGGTACATCCCTGTATGATGGATTCATCTTCCAGTGTATATCTGGCAGTTATCCATAGTTATTCTCCACTGAAATAGGTCAGCAGATCTGTATTCCTACCTAGCCTGTCTTAATGTGGAATCTCCTATGAAATCTGTCCACCATGGGTAGCTCTACTAGTATCTGAGACACTGATAGTATAGCTTCCAGCATCATAGCAACTTGAAAAACACTACAGTATGACAAATTGATAGAGTGGATTTGTAGAGGAAAATCACAAATTCTATTTTGTACCTCATATGTTTGAGATACTTACGAGCTATCTAAGTGTAGCTATAAAATATGTAGATGATTATGAGTTTGGAGTCCCATGGAGAAATCAGAGTTGTATATACCAAGACATAAAACTGGAAGTCAAGTCATCAACCAAGAAACGAAATGAGGTTACTGAAAGAGTGAACTTAGACATGGAAGAGAAGAGGACTAAAATAAAAATTCTTAGGGTCCGTCAACAACAAAGGTGTCTGGGAAAAGACACTGAAGAAGTTTTTCCAGAGATGCAGGAGGAAAAGCAGGAAAATATGGTGACCAAAAAGCTAAGATAAGAAAGGATTTAAGGAAACAATGATCATGTGGGTCAACACTGAGTAAGTAGTCAAGGATAATGCAGATAAGACTTGGGAGTTGGCTAATCAAAACGAAGATCATAAGTGGCTTTAGTAAGAGCTGATAGGGATGAAAGCTCTGAACTATGCTAAAAAGGAGGGGAAAAATGGGCTGAATTAATAGAAACTAAAAAATGTCAAGGGAAACTTTGGTGGTTTTTTTTTTGTAGATGGAAGAGTGTACGCCATGTTTCAATGCAGGTGGGAAGATTTAATAGATTGATAGTGTAGGAAAGAGAAATAACCATTGGAGCAGAGTCCTTAGATGGATGAGAGACGATGGAGTTAGCTAGTAAGACCAATGTTCTAACCATTGTAGTGGATGAGTCTGTGTACAGAAATGCAGGTAAGAACATAGACGGAACATGTTCTTATTCTGTTAATAAAATAAGAAGGTCCTTTATTTATTTGTTTATTTATTTTTAGAGGAAAACTCCTTTATTATTATATAAAGTTCCCCTGCTTTCTCTTGGTATATATAAGACTCACCATCTGTGTATGATTTATTTGACCTATTGCTGACTTGCAGAAGGTTCCAAGCTATATTCTTGGCATTACGAGTATTAAAAAGCCTAGACTGGCCTACATTTTTAAATGGATCTATAGATCCCAGAGATAGAAGATGGAAAGTTTTCAAATAGGAAAGACCGAGAAGAAAATGTTCCTTTTGTAGGATCAAGTTTGAAGTGGCAGGTGACTGTTTTTATCTTTAATGACACTTCCTTTGCTCCCTGTCATGTAATGTGACATTAACCATTGAAGCAACTTGTGACAAGCTACAATGAAATAAGTGTTATTTTTCATT
>NW_006408555.1:9583315-9593293 GCF_000296735.1 Chrysochloris asiatica
GCCCGATTCGTAACCACTACGCTACCAGAGCTCCTAGCCTGTAGAATTAATCACTCCCTTCTTTGTTACTAAACGTCTACCTTTGCATTTCCAACCCTCATAATCCGTCCTGATAAGCATTATTCACTACAGTTATCACAAGTTACCCATCTGTATTTTCTTTCAGCAGCTCTGCCCAGACAGATTGAATAGTACCCACTGGAGATTCTGCCCTCCTCCATGCTCCTTAGCACTAGGTTCCCCCTTGAAAGCTTGTAAGCCAGTCACTTCTTGCCTTTGTAGCCCCCCCCCCCCCATCTGAGTATCCAAAGGAAGGTCCTTTATTGCAAGTGTGAATGGTCTAAGGAGTTAGAAGATGGCATGAATAGTCAGCTGGGTGTGTGGGAGGCTAGCGAACTTGGTTGACTTTGTAGACGATGCTCGCGGCTCTCTTGAGATGTGTGGTCATCAATCTTAAGTGAAGCCAGTAAGCATGGCTGTGCATTTTTTTTTAATGCTGTTCCGATGCAAGCAAAAAGCAAGAATAGAGAGGAGTCTAAAGAGGAATGAGATTTACCAGAGTTGGCATAGAGGGCCAAGGAAGCAGAGAGTTGTTGTTGTTATGTGCCATCGAGTTGGTACTGACCCATAACAACCTTATGCACAGCAGAACAAAGTAGGAGAAAGAATGAGTATGGTGACAGGCCATGGTATTATGCAGAAGAAAGAGTCTAGGTGTGGTCTTCTGTGAGGCTGGGGTTGGAGTTACCCACGTTTGTTGGAGTGAGGAGAGATTCTGGATGTGGCCATATAATGTCTGACGCTTTAACTATTGTAAGTGGTACAGCTGCTGGTAATATAAAGATCTAAGATGGTGGTGGTTATGTGCCATAGAGTCAGTTCTGACTCATAGCGACCCTGTACAGGGTTTCCGAGGCTGTAAATCTTTACAGGAGCAGAAAGCCTCATCTTTCTCCCACGGAACATCTGGTAGTTTCGAACTGCTGATCTTACGGTTTGCAACCTGATTCATAACCACTACGCTACCAGAGCTCCTTAAAGATCTAAGGTAAATATGTTGAAAAAGATAGCTGATGTGTGCTGGAAGAAACAAGGAGGGGGAAAAAAACCAACAAATTATTGGTACATTATTTTGAAGCTATGGGTATTGAAAAAGAGGATGGAGGAGTAAATTATAGAAGTGAGTAAGATTTGTGGACCATGGAATCGCACCCAAATACATCGACCCTCTTCAAAGGAGCCGATCTGAGGTCTTCTTATGCAATTTGCTACTTATAATAAAGTGTTAACACTTGAGAACTGTCCACATGCTTTTGTTAAACAAAAGCAGACTTAATAGCAATCTTTAAAGAATATCACACTTTCTGCCTCCCATTGCCAATTTCTTCTTGAATGTGAGAGAAGGCATGGACTTAGCACAGGGTGGGGAATAGCACGGACTCCAAGGCTCTCGTGAGTATAATGAAAGTTGTAATGAAAGACTTTGAATCAATGTGCAATTAATAATTGTGGTGATTATAAATGTTTGTGATATGTTATATTCCCAACAACATCTTGGGAGTCTCACAGACATCTGGAAACTCCTGTGGGTACATGTTAATCATGTGAATGACATTCAACATGTGAATCTTTGTGAAAAAAGTGAGGGGAGGTGTGGACCACTGATGTAGTCAGCCACTGCCCTAGCTTCCTAGGGTCCCACTGAATCACAGTTCTTTGCTGCTCCTTCCATCTAGAATGGAGACTAGTTGCCTCCCACTTCAATCTGAGGTGACCTTGCAAACTTGCTTCGACTAATAAAATGAATAGAGGTCCCATGGTATGACTTCTGAGTCTAAGCCTCAGGAGTCTGTAGCTTAGACTTTTGACTTTCTGGAACATGGATGCCTTCATGTGAAGAGCTGGGCTAGCCATTTTGAGGATGAGAGGCCCTGTGAAGTGAGAGACACAGTATATGGATGACACCAAGAGCCGGACATGTCTGTGAGGCCATCTTGGATCATCCCACTTGAGTAAGTCATAAGCTGACTGCCACCATATGAAACACACCCACTTGAGATCAGTAAAAGAGCCGCCCTGCTGAGGTCGGCCCAGATTTGCAACCCACAGAATTTTGAGTGAATGAATAACTGTTTTTTAAGCAACTAAGTTTTCAGGCGATTACCGGGAAAGAATTAATTGATAAAAACAGTAAGAATTATTAACAACAACAAAAGGAAGAAGAGAAACAACATTTACTGAGTCCCTCCTGTGTGTCTTGTAACTCCTGAGAACATCATCTTGATTGGGCCTGATGATACCTCTCTGAGAAACTATCATTTTCTTCCCAACATTCAAAGAAGTTCAGTAAGTTCCAAAGTCGTGTATCTAAAAGAGTAATAGAACTTAAATGAAAACTTAGCACAGAATATGTCTACATGTCTGTCATAGATTCAATTGTGTTCCTCCCAAAATACGTGTCAACTTCAGTGGCCCATGATTCTCAGCGTTTTGGCATTTGGGTGAGGATCCCTCATGATGTGATCTGATGTGATATATCAATGGGAGGATTAAGGGTGGCCATGAATCTGATCCTTCACAGAGGAGATTCTCATGGGTGTGGCATGCAAGAGACAAAATGAGAGAGATGTAAGCAGAGACAGAGAGACCCATTACTACCAAGAAACAGGAGTCAAGCAAGAGTAGATCATGTCCTTTGGACCTGGAGTCTCTGCCCTGTGAAGCTCCTAGAGCCAGGGAATGACCACTGTCAAGAAACATGGAGGTCTCCAAGGAACGCTGGATTACCGAGGCTGAGAGGAGACAAGAACTTTTCTTCAGAGCTGCTGCCCTGAATTGAGACTTCAGTCTCCTGAGCTGTGAGTGAATGAATTTCTGTTTGTTCAAGCCATCCACTAGTGGTATTTCTGACATAGCAGCAGTAGAGAACTAAGACAACATCCATATCCCACTCTTTAAATACTTCAGGTTATGACTTTAACTCATAAAACATCTTAGTAAGTGTTGGTGTTCCCTTAAACCATTGGAGCTATTTATTTAGCAGTATTCTGAATTGTCTCATTTAAATAAGTCATAAGCAAATGAATCATTGTATTTAAGGGAAAAAAACCCAACCTGTTACTACAACCCCAGTTAACAATCCCAGTTAACAATTACTGAGTACTTTCTCCAGATGAGTTCTCATAACATTTCTGTGAGGTTAGAGCTACAGCTATCCTTATCCCCATTTTAAAGATAAGAAGAATGAGGCTAGTGTGACTAAAGAGTTTTTCAAGATCACCAAGTCAACACATGACAGAGGCATGACTTAAGCATGAAGCTGTATGGCCTCAGTTGTTGGACAAGTATCCCTTGGGCTAGTAGTTCTCAACCAGGGACACATTTGCCTTCAAGGGACATTTGCCAATGTCTGGAGTCACTTTTGGTCACAGCACACAGGGGAGGGAGCTGTTCCTACTGTCATCCAGTAAACACCCTACAATGCAGATAGCAGGCTCCCATCAGAGGGCTCATCTGACTCAAATTGTCAGATTTAGGGTGAGAAACATGGTTTTTTTGCTGTTCTGTCATTTGCAATAAAGTGAATCACAGCAAAAAGAAAATAGTGCTAAAGAGTCTCTCTGGAAACTATTGCTTGCCAAGGTGGTGAACCTAGGAACTCCATTTTGGTTGAAAAAGATGAAGAAATGTTAGTGAAAAAGTAAAGAGCAGAGCCCTGCAGAGACTTTCTCTGTGGTATAACTGGAGAGTTGTAGGAGACTTTTAATTCTTTTCCCTTGTGTGGTTCCAAGGTTTTTGCATCATCACGCCATAATCCACTGTTGCACATCACTTCCTTTGGAAAATGTGACATGGTAGCCAGCTGGGATCAACCAGCAATTGGCCATGGGCCAGATTCATTGTATCATCTATTTCATCAATAAAGTTTTATTAGAACACAGATAGGCCAATTTGTTTACATATGATCATGCTGAGTAGTTGTAACAGAGGTCTTCTAGGTTGCAAAACATCCATATCGGGCACCTGGCCTTTTACAGAAAATAGCTGCGGACCCTTCCCTAAAATCTCCACCTGCTACATAGTTGGTGTTAGGTGCCATCGAGTCCGTACCGACTCATAGCAACCCTATGTACAACAGAACGAAACACTGCCTCGTTTAGACCAACCTCACAATTGTTGCCACACTTGAACCCATTGATGCTGCCACTTTGTCCATCCATCTCACAGGGGATCTTCCCCTTTTTCTCTGACCCTCCACCTATATAATAGGCATGCAAATAGTAAATATTTGTTTTATGAATAAAACCTTTGAAGAACCTGCTTTGGGTTGAACCCCTCTTTCTGCATGCCCTATCCAGTCTACTACAGTGTCCCCTAGAGGAGAATGAAGACGTGCATGTGGAAAGAGACCCCATCCCACCCATTCCTGTTTTCTTTCTTTCATTTCTCCTTTGTTCAATTCAAAGTGACAACTCCATCCTTAAAACAAGCACTTGTCAGCGGTGCAGTTGATCACTGTACGCTGGTTGGTTTTAGGGCTCACAGATATAAATGGATCTCCTCACAAGGGGACGGTGATTGATAGATGCACTCTTAGGAGTCTAAGCGGCTCCCTTTCTCCCTGTGACTGTTGGCATTCAGCACACACTCTCGGCCCCACTGCTAAGGGGGATATAATAGGCAGGGGAAGGCCTATAAAAGTAACATCTGAAACTGCCGCAGAGCTGAGTATTGATTTATTCATTACTATAAATTTTTTGTCATTACTATGCAATTGCTCTATCTCAGGCAGAATTGATAGATGTGGTTGGAAGCTGAAACCTACTGTGCAAAACTTTTTCCCCCTTCTATAATTTCCTGTAACTCTTCTAAAGAATCATTATTCCTTATTACATAGCTCTGGCATGCCACCTATTTAGATAAATGCGTGAACAAGTGTGCAGTAAATATTCATAGTGGCCCATGCGTCAACGATATATGTCACTAATTAGATAATTTAGTAGTTCAAATAAATAAATAAGCAAACAGAAGCACACCCAGGAAAATAGTGAAATAAAACACAGACTCCTAGAGGAGTCTGGACAAACAGAACAGCTTTTCAGGGTCTACAGTATCCGCTTGTATGTGTATGTTGGACACACAGTGAGCAAAACAAAATCACGTCTACATGACTTCAGACTACATTGTCGTTCTCAGCAGTCCACACAGTGGTGACCTAAGTCTTAGGGGACTGTGGTGTCTTCTCGCCTACTCTGTCCTCTTGGTTTTCTGATGATGAATTGTTCATTTGAAGAGGATGGGTTCAAGTCCTGACTTGAACATTATGCCGGAATGTCTTCAATTTTCATACTCAGTTGGACCTTAGTGTTCTTATATGCAGAATAGGAATGGTTTGCTGATTCACAGTGTTGATAGCATGGTGAATATCAAAACTTCAAAATAAGGCAAAGAACATGGAAGCTCTTTCAGAATATAGATTTCTAAACAGACATTAAGTTAAATTATTTTAAGATAAAAGACTTAAAAAAAAAAAAAAGAAGAAGAAAGTAGGTAGGTAGTACAACTATTTAGAAAATCAAGAAATTAAGAGCTCCTATTTATTGGGACACCCTATACAGGATCGCTGTGGGACGGAACTGACTCGATGGCACTTACCAGCAATGACGATTTATTGGGTAGGACTCCTGGTGTGGTCCTATAGGATCAGCCCGTGACTGGTAACCACAGATTGGTGGCGCAAACCCACCAGTCATGCCTTGGAAACCATATACGTGGTCACTGTGAGTCTGAAGTGACTCGATGGCACTAAACAACAACAACAATGTATTGAGTAAAACATCCCAGTAGCGACGTGAACTAACTGTGGGAGAAAGAAAAGGCAGGCTGCTTTCATAAACATGTACAGTCTCAGAAACCCTAAGGAGTTGGAATCGACTCAGTGGCAGCGAGTTTGCTCTTTCGGTTTCTATTGTAGTTAAGGAGACCTGATGGAGCAATAGCTAAGTGCTCACTATTGAACCAAAAATCTGTCAGTTCAAACCCACCCATAGGCGCTGTGAGAGAAAAAAAATTACAGCGTTCAGAACTCTACGGTGTGAAATTGACTCGGTAGCACCTAACAGCAACATTTACTATGTACCTTCTTTATAGCAGGATCTGGGTTAGGCATTTTCTGCAGTTTATCAAATAGATCCAACACTTTAGCTCAGTGATGAAAGGCTACATTTTGCCTTTTACTGGTGGATAGACTGAGTCTCAGAGGTGTCAACTGTAATGTGCCCAGAATTACAGATACGGTGAGCATGGAGCTGGAATGAAAGTTGGCATCTTTCTGACTTTAGCCCCCATCCCCTTCATGCTACTACCATTGGATCCTTTTCCTCTCAGTTTAAACTTACATGGTCTACTTATTATTTTCTTAAGGAGTAAAAGACAAGATTTATCTCAGAGTTTTAGAGACAGCTTGACTGTATTGACCAGAGTCAGAGTGACCGTCTGCAATGGACACTGGTTATTAAACAAGTCAGAATCCTGTTTACAGGATGCAGTTCTATCAGCTTTCACCCCAAACCAGCACATTTTGATTAAGGGTCTTGGTGCTGACCTCATCAAGTGGTGTTAAACCAAATAATTGAACCTACTGAGTCCTGATGTCTGGTTGGTTAGCTCCTAATACATGGATCTGACCTTAGCCCTTTCCAGAGTGTATTAGCATAGGGGGTTGATAGTTTCATTCTCAATTTCTCAAGCAACTGAAGTTGTGTTCTCTTAGACATGTCTGGACCGATCATGGTCTCGTCCTGGTCATGTTAATGTCTCCAATGTAGATGGGATGAATCCTGTATACTACTACTAAGCAGTTACACAAAAATGAACTTATTCACATCAGTGCTAGAAACAAACACATTATTTTATCAAGGTGCTCCCTTTGTACTTTCAGGTTATCAAGTCATTTACTTAGACCATTCATGAATTTATTCACTGAACATTCAAGTTCCATTTATTTTATTTCAATAACAATGGGAGGCATACAGGATGCAAGGATGAATCCAGTTTAGATGACTGTATTTATGCATGAAACTCTGGTATAGAACCCTTGCTATAATTGTTGATCAGTAAAACTGTAGATAAGGAGGGATAGATAACTAGGTGGATGTGTGGGTTTGGAGATGAATGGATGCATGCATGGATGGTTGGGTGGATAGATGGATGGATGTCTGGATGCTTAGGAGAATGGCTGGCTGGCTGGATGGCTGGATGGCTGGATGGATGGATGGATGGCTGGCTGGATGGATGGCTGGATGGATGGATAGAATATTGGATGGATGGATACATGGATGCGTGAATACATGGGTGAACAGATGGGTAAATAGAAGTATCTTCATCACCCGGGAACCCTTTTACGTTTTCTGTGACCCACAGGAATGATCTAAGCTATTTATGATTATCTTCTTTGACCAGGTCTATTATCAGAAATGCATATTTAAGCTCAATATTATGCATCCCTATTTCACACATTCTTCCTTCTTTTGTTTTTTGGATAGCTAAAGTTTTATACCCTTGTCTCTTGCATAACTTTTGTTTCTCAACCAAGCCTTCCCAGCTATCACCTTGCCTGTCATCTCTTTATGAACTTGAATTAGGGTCCATCTCTTTTGCTTTATTTGAAATCTCCCTGGGATCCACCCAGTATTCAATTCAGTGTCTTCAGGAGGGGAATTCTGGGAGATAGGTAAGTAAACAGATGCTAGTTGATATCAGGAGTCCTCTTGCAGGGCTGTTGGATCAGCACTGGACTGCTAACCACAAGGTCAGCAGTTCGAACCCACCAGCTGCTCCTTGGAAACCCTCTACAGGGTTGCTATAATTGATGCAAGGGTAATGGTAGATGGAGGAATGGATAATGAAATTTTCGGCCAACATCAACAACAATGCCTGGCTCTTAATAGGTAACTATGGATTGAGTGACTAAGCAGTTGGATAGAGTAACTAAGTGATTGAGTGACTGAGTGCAAAACTGGTGTACAATTGAGGGATGGTTTAATAGGTGCAAACATGCATGAATGATTGGATACTAATGGAGTTAGTTATTGGGCATGGATAGGTGAATAAATTGATGAGTTGATAGGTAAAGAAATGATTAGTGGGACTGTGGTGGTACAACGGGTTAGACATTAGTTTGCTAACTAAAAGGTTGGCAGTTCGAATTTACTAGTTGCTTCTATAGGGTCGCTAGGAGTTCATATGGACCTGATGGCAGTTCGGTTTTTTGTTTGTTTTTTTTGTTATTTTCAGAAGGATAGATGTCTGTATTAGTAAATGATCAGTGAATGAATGAACAGTGGGTGGATGAGTGGATGGGTGACTAGTAAGCTCAAAAACTGCCTAGGTGAAAATTTGGGAGGATCTCAGGGTATGTGGATATATGTGTGAATAAATGAATGAATGGAGCCTTTGTGTGGCACTATAGGATAAGCACAGGACTGAAAGATCAGTTTGAATCACAAGGTTGGCACTTCACACTCATCAACTGCTCCTTGGAAACCCTATACAGGGTCACTATGAGTCAGAATTGACTAACAACAACAGTAAATGAGTTAGTGGGTTGGACAGTAAGTGAGTATGTTCATTTATGGTTGAGTGAGTGGGTAATGGTTTGGGCACCCAGAGAGGACAGGCTGAAACTTATGCCCTGATTATGGCCAAGATAAACAAGCCTGCTTGGTTTAGGGAATGATGCTCCTGGCTTTGGGAAGATTAAGGGCATCACACACCAGGGCATGGAAAGTCTGACTGGCTGGCCAGAAGAGTGATAATGACTCGTGGTTTCCAAGCACTGTTTATAAAATAACCAAAGAGGCAATCAGTGTGTATCTTGGGTTCCTTCAGGCCACAGTGAAGAGGGATGAAACCTCAGCAGGAAGAGTTGCATGTGGAAGGCCAGCCAGCGTGGAGTGAGGGCTGCCTGGAGGTTACAGGCGCCTGTTGGCCAGATGGCTTCAGCATTTCCTGCTGTCCCTCTCCTTCCTTTTTTCCTTCCTTTTCATTCTTGTTTCCTTCCTCCTTCCTTGCTCCCTTCTCTTTTCTTCCCCCCTCCCCTTCTCTTTATCTACCCCCACCCAGGCAAGAATAATCCCCATACTTTGGAATTTGGAGCTTCAGTGGGGCCACAGTTTAAACCTGTAGTTGATCTGGCTGGATGATTTCCCTGCTCAGGGTCATCATATTAGGGATATATAGGAGACCTGGTGTGGCGCTGTAGGGTAATGCACTGGACTGCAAGTTTGGCAGTTCAAACCCACCAGCCGTGCCTCAGAAACTCTACACAGGACCGCTATGGGTAGGAAACAACTCAACAGCACTTACCAACAACAACACATGTGTTCTGGTTGACCGAGAAGAGCTGTGTACTATAACAACAAGCAAGAGGCTTCAAGCTGAACAGATACTCTTGTCCAGTGACCTTGGAAAGTTTCCTAAATTCTCTGAGGCTACTGTATCTATTATAAATAACAGGTAAAGGGCATGCAACTGATAATTAACTACCTGGCTTGGTTGTTGTAAGGATTAAAAGAGATAGCTAAAAACAAAAATATCAGTACCTGACTGACACATACTAGGTATCTTGTAAGAGGTAGTGATCTTATATCCTTTTTGTTAATTGCTTAGCCTCTCTTACACTCATGAGTTATAAAGTTCAAGGTGTTGGTATACCCCTATCTATGGGACTCCTAGTGTGGTGCTAAGCACTGGATAAGTACTAGACTGTGAACCACAGGACAAAAGTTCAAACCCACCAGCTGCTCCTAGGAAATCCTATACAGGGTTGCTATGTATCGGAATCAACTACAGCATTTAACAACAACAATGGGAATCAGGGACTCTGAGATAGATAGATAGATAGATAGATAGATAGATAGATAGATAGATAGATAGATAGATGATAGATAGATAGATAGATAGATGTTGTTGTTGTTG
>NW_006408555.1:9594336-9602799 GCF_000296735.1 Chrysochloris asiatica
AGATGGATGGATGGATGGATAGATGGTTGGATAGAGAGAGGGAACAGTTACTCTATGGCTGATTCTAGCTCATGGTGACTTGGTGTGTGTCAGAGTAGAACTATGCTCCATAGAATTTTCAGTGACTTACTTTTCTGGAAGGAGATCACCCAGCCTGTCTTCCAAGGCACCTCTTGGGGAATTTGAACTTCCAGCTTATTGATTAGAAGCCAAATTCAATCAAACTTAAGCTTCACCTGGGTTCTCTGTACCTAACATTAGTCACCCCTTTTCTCTATGTTCCTGTAGGCTTTGTTGTTTTAGCATTAATGGTAATGAGCTCAATGACATAGTTCTTTATTAATGATCTCCTACTACTGCTGTATGAGTCTTGTTGTAGCGCTGTGGGCTAATGCGCTGGACTGCAAAGTCGTTTGAACCACAAGATCGGTGGTTCAAGCTCACCAGCCGCTCCTTGGAAACCCGATACAGTGTCCCTATGGACCAGAAGTGACTCGACGGCAATTAACAACAACAACAACAACAACAACAACAAGCTCCTGCTGTGGAATCCTAATGTAGCATTGTTGGATAAGTACTGGACCACAAGGACAATTTGAACCACAAGTTGGCAGTTCAAATCAACCAGTTGCTCCTTGGAAGCCCTATACAGGGTCACTATGAGTTGGAACTGACTTGGCGGCACTTAACAACAGCAGCAAGTCATACTGTGGTGCTTGCTGTAGAATAAGCACTGGGCTGCTAACCACAAGGTCGGCAATTCAAATCCTCCATCTCCTCCTTAGAAACTCTATACAGGGCCACTGTAGTCAGAACCAACTTGGTGACACTTAACAACAGCGAACCATCTAAGACGCTCTGGTTGCGTAGTAGGTTGTTCAAACCTCCCAACCACTCCTTGGGAGAAAGATGAATCTGTGTGCTCCCATGAAGATTTAGAGTCTAAGAGACCCCAGGGAGCAGTTCTACTCTATCCTGTAGGGTTGCTGTGAATTGGAATTGCCTTGATGGTAATGGGCTTTGGGTTTACACCGTTTAAGCCTCTCCAGATTGGGTTCTTCTTAGGTCCTGGACTCTTCCAATGACTCTAATTACAGCTGGAGCTGCTTCTCTAAATACACCTCCTAATGTAGTGTAGGAATTACTGAAAACATGTCTTTCTTCCCTGGTCGACAATAAGGTCTGTGAGGGAAGTGGCTATGCCAACTTGTCTATCCATGTCCCAGCAAACACACCAACTGAGGGCCCAAAATGTTTATTACAGAATGAATGGCTGAAGTTTGGTGTTATTCAAAATATTACAGGAGTGGGTGGCTTGATTCACCATCAATTCACTGTCCAGCTAGAAGATGGAGATTTAGTTAGGGTACTCTAATTGCAAGCAACTGAAACTGACCCTGATAGATTTAAGCATCACTTTTTGTGAGGACTGTAAGTCAGTGAGCAGCTCACAGATCATTGGGAAGAGCTGGCCCACCAAGACTTGGAAAGGACAATGGCAAGGAACCCCAAACCAGTCTCTTTAGTATCAACACATTGAGAATGAGTATGCTCCCGTTGTTTTCTCACCTTTCTACTCCAGATTTCAATTTCTACACATGAAAGTATAATTGACCCCAACTCTTAGCAAAGTGAATAAGGAAGGCCATAGAAGAATTGATGACTTTTAGCTAGAGTGTTGGTGGAAAATATTGAAAGTACCCTGGACTGACAAAATTACAAAAAGGTCTGTGTTGGAAGAAGTACAACCAGCGTGTTCTTTGGAGGCTAGAATGGTCAGACTTAGTTTCTCATACTTTGGACCAGTTACTGGAGAAGGATATCATTTTTGACAAAGTGGAGAGTTGGAGAAAAAGAGGAAGACCCCAATGAGACGAATTGGCACTGGGGCAGCAGCAATGGGCTCAGGTGTGACAACGACTGTGAGGTTGGCCCAGGACCGGGAGGTGTTTTGTTCTGTTGTGTATGGGGTTGCTATGAGCTGATACTGACTCTATGGCACTTAACAACAATAACAACTTAGCAAAGAGTAGAATTGCTGTGATGAAGAAGATGAGGATGTTAACCATAGAATGAGTGTTTTCACCACCTCTCTGGGTAGACCCCCCACCATTGCCTAGAGGTCTTAAGTAACATCCCCTCCCACTACCCACACCACATCTACAATATATAGGACAACTGAAAACACAGCCATGTAGAGTAGAGAGGCCATACAACACCATTAGCTTTTTCTGGTCTGGACCAAGCATGGCCTACAGGAAGAAGTCTAGCTTTGCTGGAATCCTGTTACGATATATGAAGAGCCAGAGTCTCAATTATGGGTATTCTGAGGACAGAATTTCAGACTTTGCTCTGGCTTTTGTCAGCTTAAAACTCTTAAGGTAGTTTACACAAAGATTTGTATGTCTGAATTTTTCCCTGGCAGGTTCTCATTATAACCTAGATTACACAAACACCAAATATTTGTGGTTAGCAACAATGAGAAATTTTCAAGTTGCCCTGACATCTTCTATCTCTGTAGTTCCCCACCTAAGACCAATACCCAGTTCTGAGACAAAAGGAGAGAGGAGGATGGTGGGAAATTTTTCCATGGTTTACGCAATGTCTGAGTTTAAACCCTTTCTTTAACTCCTTGTGTCTCTCGTACATTGTACCCACACACACTCATGCCCATTTGGTCCTCACAAAAGTTTTTTCACTGCTATAGAAAAGAACATGCTGGTATCTCATTTTATGCCTAATCACCTAACAAAAGTATCACCAACGCTTTGTGAGCTTCCAAGTCTGCAAAAGATGGAAGAGGAATTTAAATATGAGATCTTTGCGTTTTCTTTCCTTTGTCATCTCTGAATCATGAGTTATACCCTTTGTTTCCATGACAAGTTGGTTTCAGATCATCAGGAGTCAAGCAGAATAACTGATATCATGTTGGTAAACAGAACACTGTTTACTTGCAAAATACAGATTTTCTTTAAGCTCTTTGCTTAAGCCTTTTGAAAGTCATATTTATATTATTATTGTTTATGTTCCCAGCAGTCGGCAGGAGGATGGTCTCTTGGCAGTTTATGTGGTTTCATGATTCACACTTGATGAGGCAGCTATCACACAGGGTGGGGATGCGATGTGGGGGTAGGGTTGTGAGGGAAGTATGAAGAGATCACAGCAAGCTCACTTATGGGATGTATGGCCGAATGCAATGGCCCAGCCAAGGGCCCAGGGATTTCTGAGTCAGTCTTTCAAATTCCTAGACATGCGGATCAGTTTTGAATTTCAAAACTGGCCCACCCAGAATAAAGCTCTGTTGCACCTGATGTTCAGGGAGGTGTGTGTGTGTGTGTGGACTCCTCCCCAGTTGTCACCTTGATAAAGTGCTCAGCCACACTGACTCTCTGGGGTCCCAAGAATACCACCTGGAGACTTGCTCTTCCAGCTCTCCAAAGGGTTGCCATTCAGATATATTTTTGGTGGGGTCAGGGAGTCTTATCTCTAGGGCCAGAGAGTGCCCAGCCTACAGCTCTATGGCTGACCAACTTGAGCTGCGTCCTATGGAGTGTCCAGGACGAGTCATGTAACATACGAGGGGACTTCCAAAAGTTTGTGGAAAAATTCTGGTATCTTCTTGTTCCATGTCTTCACGAATACGTTCAAGCTGTCATGTGATTCTGAGGGTGGTTTCTAAGTCACCAGTAGAAACCAGTTGCCCTTGAGTTAATTCTAACTCATGAGGATCCCATATGTATCAGAGTAGCACTGATTCACAGGCTTTTCAGTGACTGGTTTTGAAAAAGTAAATCTCCAGATCTTTCTTCCAAGATGCTTCTGGATAGATTTGAACCTCCAACCTTTTGATCAGTTGCTGAGCTTTAACGCTTGGCACCTCCCAGGGGTTCCTTTCAAAGAGATTCAAAGAAACCAAAATCCACCACCATTAAGTTGATTCTAACTGATAGCCACCTTGTATAGGGTTTGGAGTAGACAGCCTCATCTTTCTCTTGCAGTGTGGCTGATGAGATTGAACTGCTGACCTTTTGGTGAGCAGTCCAGTGCTTATCCTACAGATGGAACAAACTGAGGAGGATGTGTTCTCTTCTATGAGGTCATTGGAAATGAATGGACAAGAGTCCATATTTTGAAGACATCCAGTTCTTCCTTGTGTGCTTTTATTATTACTGTCCCTTAGAGCTGGCACTGACACTTATTAGCTCTTGGCATTCAGCATGTTTCTTAACCTCTTTGTGCCTCAGTTTACTCATCTGTAATTGAGGGATGCTGTCCCTAAGGGTTTCTCAGAGGATTAGAGCACATAATGAATGTGAAGAACTTGTCATACTACCTGATAAATATTAAGCTCGTAATACTTGGTTGTTTTTGTTGTTATGTGCTGTGGAGTCAGTTCCGACTCATAGCGACCCTGTGTAGGGTTTCCGAGGCTGTAAATCTTTATGGGAGCAGAAAGCCTCATCTGTCTCCTGTGGAACAGCTGGTAGTTTCGAACTGCTGACCATGAGCGTAGCAGCCTTATTCTAGCAAGACATAAAATTATTTTTATTACATAAAGGCTGCAGTTTGGGAACAGCCCTCGATATGGGAAGATATCTAGAACAAGAGGAATGTAAGCCATGGGAAATTTCCTGGGCACTGTTTTAGAGGCTGTGGGCATTTGTGCATCTGTCTGTGTCTGTGGTTTATGGCTTTGATGTGGAGTGGTGAGAATATTTAAAGGGGCACCAAGTGGGAGACGGTCACGGGAGAAGCATGAGACTGGTAAGAGCCAACTCAGAGTCCAATTGAGTAGATGCCTAACCCATGAATCAGAGACATGGAAATATCTCAGAACCATCTTTTAAGCAATTCTTTTGACCACTGTATAGCATTGTTGTTGTTGTTATGTGCCATGGAGTCGGTTCAGACTCATAGGGACCCTGTGTAGGGTTTCTGAAGCTATAAATCTTTACAGGAGCAGAAAACCTTATCTTTCTCCCTCGGAACATCTGGTAGTTTCGAACTGCTGACTTTAAGGTTAGCAGCCCAATTCATAACCGATATGCTACCAGAGCTCCTTTCCTAGGTATCTGATATTTTAACCTATGAGCCTTCTCTGATAAAAGTTCTTGTCAATTATGGCCGCTAGAGAATCCATGTTTGTAGATAATGTCTGCCCTCAAATCTGCTAATTTTGACAATCTGATCCTGACTCTGAAGCTAGTCCATTCATTCATGTATTCATTCATCAAATATTTATTGAATACCTACTATGTTCCACGCTCTGCTCTTAGTACTGGCGAGACCGTGAGCAAAGTTTATGAGGCTTTGTTATCATGGAACATGGATCCTGGTGAAGGAGACGGTCATCACATCATCATAAAAATAAACATAAATTTGATTGTTAGAAGTGATATGAAGGAAAAGTACCTGAGAGTCTTGGGTGAGGGCTGTCAGGAAGAAACTGAGGGAGTGAGATTTGAGCTGAAGAATCAGAAGGAAGGAGCAAGACTAGATGGACTGAGCAGATACAGAGAGGAGTCAAGGTGTGTCTTGATTGTATCATGCTGTGTAACGAATCTCCCCCAAAGTGTCATAGCTTAAAGCAAGTTTATGATCGTCTCTTCTAGTTCCTTGGTTGACTCAGTTTAGCTGGGTGGCTTTGCCTGTGACTAGACTGGGCATCCAAGGTGATTCCCTTCCAACTGGCTGTTGATGCTGGTTGTCGGTCATGAGATCAGCTGGGTCTATGAAGGGGGACCTACATGTGGCCTTTTTGTGGACTTCTCAGATCACGGTATGCTGAGCTTTGAGAGGGAGCACCCCATGCTTAAATCTCAAGAGGGTCAGGTAGAGGATGGAAGACTTTTTATGACCTAGCCTTGACAATTCCAGATTGTCACCTCAGTTCCAGTCTAGCAGTCAAGTGAGGCACCAAAGTCACCTCAGATTCCAGAAGAAGGGAGAAATAGATTGCACCCCTTGGTGGGGGAAAAGGAATGGGCTTGCTTACAAGTAGGAAAGTAATCATGGGCAGATGTCTTGCAAACAAACTACCACACATGATGTTTGTGCTATATCTTCTGCTTGGATTTATTCACCCCAAAATACTCATGTGGCCTCTACCACTTAGCTCTCAAGATCTCAGTGCAAAATGTTGCTCTTCAAAGACTGTGCTGACCTTCCAGACCATTCAGTGGTTTTCACAGTAGTTATCACCAAATTATCACTTGATTGGAGTTTTCACTTGTTAGTCTTCCCACAGACATCTTCCTCTGCCCATGTATGCATCAAATATAAACCCCATGAGTTTAGATCCTTTGTTCACCAGTGTATGTTGTTGTTGTTATGTGCCATAGAGTCGGTTCTGACTCATAGTGACCCTGTACAGGGTTTCCGAGGCTGTAAATCTTTACAGGAGCAGAAAGTCTTATCTTTCTCCCATGGAATAGCTGGTAGTTTTGAACTGCTGACCTTGCGGTTCACAGCCCAATTTATAACCACTACGCTATGAGAGCTCCTCTCACCAGTGTATAGTACCTAGAAGAGTGCCTGACCCATGGCAGATACTGAATGAGTTTTTGTTTTACTAAGGAAGGCACAAAGATGTAATAGGTGCTAAGAATCTTAGGCAGGAAATATGCCTGTCAGCCTAAGGAAATAAGCAAAGTTACATGAGTTGGAACGTTGGAATGAGAAGAAGGCAGCCATGTGTCAGGAGGCAAGAAGCCGTGCCTTGCCTGGCCATGTCCACACAGATTTGGCCCTGTGGCCATGACCATCAGTATCTGAAGTGCAACAAGCAGACCTCATTGTCTGGCATGCAAGCACTCTGGTTCAAACGCCTCTGGTGAATGCCAAAGGTGGTTCATTTCATGGATAAATGGAGCCCACTGAATTTGGACTAAGAACAAAACAAAAACCTTAAGTGATCGAATGCTTATACTCAGAGAAGGAGTTTTGTACATTTCCAAGTAGACCCCAAGGTTTTGTTTTGGTCACTTCTTAACAACAGCACTGGGCGGTAGATGGGTCTAGATGTTGTTGGATACCACTGATTCAATTCCTACTCAAGAGGCCTGGTAGGACTGAGTAGGCCTGCCCCATACAGTTTCCTAGGTGGTCATCTTGACAGAAACTAGCTTCCAGATCTTTTCTCCCATGGAGCTCAGTGGGTTAAAAGCTTTTGGTTAGCAGCCAGGCACTCTGCCCCTTCTGCCACCAGAACTCCTTCAATGCTAGTAGACACTGGGTTCAAATATAGTCTTGCTTTATTGCATAGTCCTGCTTAGTGTTGGATATTAGCCTAAGGTGACAGGGCAAAAAAGTAAGGGAAGATGAAAAGTCTAAACTGAAACCCAGAATGATACATTTTCTCTGTGACATTGAATCAACATCCTGAACTGAGTAGGTTGAAAACGCCAACAGACCCGCACTGATTATAAGGCAAGCATCTGATTCCCGCCTCAATTATGACAGAATAACCACTAGCTAAGAACCGTGGAAGGGCCAAAAGCTAATGGAGTGGGGATAAGGGAAGATCCGTTGGTTGCCAGAGGTGGAAGCAAAGGCAGTCCTTCAAGGTGGGTAGAGTTCCGTCAAGCCCAACACTGTCAGGACACCATGGACATGACCCAGAGCCCAGGCCAGTGGACCGTGGTTAAGAAGATTGTCAGTGATCTCTCTAATTTATTTTGGAGAGAATGAGGCGGCATCTCTCCTTGGATTTTTTGAAAATCAACCTCAGTGTGGCTGAGGTAGATCTTCCATGATGAAGGAAAGAGAGAAATTCACTCAAAGCTGACTGCTGTCACTTTCACCCTAGAGCTTAGGCTCTTAGAGAATGGAAGTTTCTGTGTTAAATCACAGTGAGGGGGGCAGGCTGCTGCCCACCTTTCACTGTACCCTCTCTGTGTGCCAGCAACTGGAACTCCTAAGCCCACGTGGATCTTGATTATTTCATATTTTCCTGTACTTGGATGCCCCTCTCACTTGACATTGTAGTCTATTGTTTGAGCTACTCTCCTCTTTATTTTTGCTCCATATGGGGAAAACTTAAATACATATTTTTTTTTTTAAGGAGATGGCTATAAAAACTTTCCTTAAGTCAGACCATCTGTGTTGATGGAAACTTTAGACTCTTGTCTGGGGAATGGAATTTCTTTGTCTTTTCTCCTGCTCTTTGGGAAATCCAGGGAACAACATCAACAACAACAAAAATCCCCAAAGAGAGGAAAAAGTCTTTCAAAGTAGTTCTGGAAATGAAAGAAATTATGATGCCTAGCAGATAGTTCAGGACAGTTCTGATGTTGTTATTGTTGTTAGGTGCCATGGAGTCAGTCCTGACTCATATCAACCTTATGCACAGCAGAACGAAACACTGCCTGATCCTGGGCAACCTCACTACTGTTGCCACTTGGCCAGTCCATTTCGCTGGGGGTCTTCCTCATTTTCTCTGACCCTCCACCTTACCAAACATGA
>NW_006408555.1:9604619-9621388 GCF_000296735.1 Chrysochloris asiatica
GAATTCTTCTGTTTCATCCTCACTGGCTTTAGTGGTTGGTGTGTAAATTTGAATAATAGTGGTATTAACTGGGCTTCCCTGTAGGCCCATGAATATTATCTTATCACAGACAGTGTTGTACCTCATGACTGATCTGGATATGTTCTTTTTGACAATGAATGCAACACCATTCCTCTTCAATGTGTCATTTCTGGCATAGTAAACCATGTAGTCATCAGATTCAAAATGACCAATACCAGTCCATTTTAGCTCACTAATGCTTAAGATATCAATGTTTATACATTCCATTTCATTTTGACAACTTCCAGTTTTCCCAGTCATACTTTGTATATTCTATGTTCTGACTTTCAATGGATGTTTACAGCTCTTTTTCTTCATTTTTAGTTGTGCCCCATCAGCAAATGAAGGTCCCACAGGCTCTACTCCATTGACGTTATCACAGTCAACTCTACTTTGAGGAGGCAGCTCTTCCCCAGTCGCATTTTGAGTGCCGTCTAACCTGAGTGGCTCATTTTCCAGCACTATATCTGACAGTGTTTCTCTGCTATTCATAAGGTTTTCAGTGACTAAACATTCAGAACTAGTTTTTCACTCCTTCTTCCTAGTCTGTCTTCGTCTGGAAGCTCATCTGAAACCTGATGATCACCACTTGTCTGTCAGTTTGGTGTAATGTGGTGGCTTGTAAGTTGCTGTGATTCTGAAAGCTCTGCCACTGATATTTTAAATATCAGCAGGATCACCCATGGTGGACAGGTTCCAGTTCTGATAGGATATAGAAATAAAGAGAACACTCATTACCCAGGACTTTGCATTGGGCTTAGCACTAGCTATTGGCACATGTTACTTACTTCCTAACTGTAGGATTTGTAGGTTAAAGCTTCCCGGGAGACATTTGGGTAGGTTTGGAAGCCAAGAAAAAGAGTAGTGGGTGACAAGGGGGTAATCATTCAACACTGCAGCCCACCATTGAGATTCAAATACTTGACATCTTCCAGCCATAATGTCTACCAGGGAAATGATGATATATTCTGATCCTGCTCCTCCCAGAAGATACTCAGAGCTTTCCATTCCTGTTCCTTCATACCCCACATTCTTCCCTGGCCCATTCTTGCTACCATCTCTGGTATACACCCTCACACTCTGAATGGTGAACTCATCAACTATTGTCTCTACTCCCTAGTCACTGGATCTAAGTGTCAGCAGAAGAGAAAGCTCTAGTTGCATCTTTGTTCTTGATGGCAATGTTTTGGAATCTGAACATAAGGTAGACTTGAGGAGTGAGCTACTGTCGAAGTCCTATGTTGGGTTCCAGCCTCGTCAAGGAAGTGTGGGTGTCATGAAGAAGGGAGATCTGGCGGCAAAAGGGATAGAGAGAGAGATAGACAATATATATATATATATAAAACAGACACATAGATATGATGCAAGCTGACAGGTAGACAGATCTGCAAACATATTGCCTAGCATTGCACAGCATTGCACACAGATCTAACTCTACCTCAGTCTTTTTTCCTCTTTTTTAGGGAGGGATTTGTTACAAAGGGAGGATGTGATTAAGACAGGATACAGAACTGAAATGTGATTAATCATTCAAAACAGGACATAATGATTCACAGGAACAACTTTTAAGATATTTTCATAGTTTTTCTTAGCAATCTAACATTTTTATTTTTACAGAA
The DNA here is from genome assembly GCF_000296735.1 of Chrysochloris asiatica. Taxonomy (NCBI): domain Eukaryota; kingdom Metazoa; phylum Chordata; class Mammalia; order Afrosoricida; family Chrysochloridae; genus Chrysochloris; species Chrysochloris asiatica. The sequence continues at coordinate 9,606,299 of NW_006408555.1, forward strand.
AAAAGATTCAATCAAGCTGTTATATATTAATTTTTAGGCTTAAATGATCTAGAGTAGTGACGTGCGGTTTCTTAAGGATACATAACATAAAGCAAGGTTCCTGAAAGGAGCCAAGCTGTCTCTGTACACTTTGCAAACGTTTGTTTGTGAGCAAGATCTCAGGCACCGGGCTTCATTTATCTATATCTAAAATGCTACATTGTTCTTAATTATCACATTCCTATATACTTTCAGGAGGAAGGAGAGCGTCTGGGTTAAACTGATTATATTCAGAGGTGGTTTAATGGGGCTGCCACTGATCAACCCATGGTCTACTTATGCTGTCCCCAGCACACTACCTATTTCAAGTAACACTTTATAAAATCTTTTACAGTCAAGTGAAGCTCCTTAAATTAAAAAACAAGACAAAACTAAAAACTCTCAGAAACCTGTAAGCCCAATAGAAATGAATTTGATCAAGACTGGTCAGAAGGTAATGGAGATTTTAGAATAGATGGGGTATAGGTGGTATTGAATGTAGAGGACATAGAAAGTTCTGGAAAGACAAGTGCCTAACAGTAGTTGTGACATCTTCAGGATTCAGTGGCTCACTTCAGAGATTCCACTGCAGTGAGGAGGCCAGCTAACTTACATAATAAACAGATTTGCCTCATGGCTAACCATGGGTTCACTGCTAAAGAAGAGCATATGGAAAGGGGTGTGATGCAGAGTTTTGCTATTTGATTACTTAATGGAATTCAACCTTTATTTGTACCCCAAGATGGCATAACTTTCTGGTGTCATTAACAGTTCTCATTTTATCACAACTTTAATCCATATCAGCAGTTTCAAACTCAACATGACTCTTGTTGATGGTCCTTAAACCACACTTTAAGACCTTGATTTATATAGGGATGAGCCATTCTGAGAGATGTGTTCATTGATTTGTCTCATTAGAAATAAAAACTATAAAGGACAAATTGGGGGTCAAAAGGGAGAAAATAGGAGTGAGAATGAAAGGGAAGAGAAAATAAAGTTATGAGAAGATAGCTGAGTCCCAGGACAGAGAAGTTGAAGGAGAAGATTGTTGTAAAGAAAGTTTCCCAACAAGAATGAAGAGTGAATTCCACTTCATGTTGAGAGCTGATTCCCCATCTTCCTTTGCTCATGGATGCTGAATCAGGCTGCAATCGGCTTTATAAAGTGAACTTTCATTATTAAAATGTCAAGCAGAAATAGACACAAAGGTTTTGTAAGAACTTAAAGAGATCCCTAGAGCCCATAGGAGAGAAGGACACAATTCAGATAAAAGAGAAAAACTTTACTGGGGTGTGTGTGTGTGTGTGTGTGTGTGTGAGAGAGAGAGAGAGAGCGCGCGACAGAGACAGAGAGAGATAGAGAGAGAGATTAACATTGAGAGATAGAAGGAATTAGGAAAAAGAAGAAGAGATATCATTGTTTATCATTTATTTATAACCAGCTATGGACACAGTCAGGAGGGACCAGTTGATGGAGAAGGACATATGTTTGGTCAGAGAAAAAGATGAAGATCCCTAGCGAGATGGATTGGCAAAGTGGCAGCATCAATGGGCTCAAGTGTGGCAACAATTGTGAGGTTGGTCCAGGACCGGGCAGTGTTTTGTTCTGTTGTACATAGGGTCGCTATGAGTTGGTACTGACTCTGTGGCACCTAACAACAACAACAACAACATGGACACAGAGTACTCCTGGTGTGGCACTGTAGGATAAGCACTGGATTGCCAACCATAAAGTGGGAGGTTCAAACCCACCAGCCACTCCGCGGAAATCCCATACAGGGTTGGCATGCATTGAAACTGACTCATTGGCACTTAACAACAACAACATGGGTATAGTGGAGTCCTGGTGTGGTGATGTAGAATGGGCACTGGGCTGCAGCAGTTGAAATCTCCCAGAAGCTCCTTAGAAACCCTGCAGAGGGGTGCTGTGAGTTGGAGCCAGTTTGATGGCACTTAACAACAGCAATGTAAAAACACCATTGTGATGTTAGTCCCTGGGTTGCACAAATATTTAAGTACCATATACTAGTCCAAAAGTTGAAGGTTCTAACCTACTCAGACGTCAGAAGAAAGACCTGGGGGTGATCTGCTTCCAAAATATCATAGCCATGAAAATCTCTGGACTGCAGTTCTGTACACACCTGGGGTCACCGTGAGTTGCAATTGACTCAGTGACAAACAACAACAGCTGTGATATGCTCATCTTGTAGAAGAGCCAATTCAGCTATTTGCTTGTGTAATGTCGTGGACATATTATCAGGAGGGACCAGTCTCTGGAGAATGATATCATGTTTGGTAAAATGGGGGGTTGGACAAAAAGAGAAAGACCATCAATTGAATATATTGTCACAGTGGTAGTAGCAATGGGCTTGAGTGTAGCAATGATTGGGTGTTGGCACAGGATCAGGCAGTATTTCATTCTGTTGTGTATCAGATCAATATGAGTTGGTACTGACTTGATGACACCTAACAGCAACAGTGTTATGGAACCATTAAGTAGAAATGTCATTTCAATCAGAGTCTTCCTGAGAGACGTAAAGGACTAGAGTCAGTTACTCAGTTAAAATGGACCATGCCAAAGGCGCCATTGGAGGGGAACTCCTTTTTCATTCATTTGCCTCTCCATAGTTATTTCAGGCTGTTAACCTCAAGGTCAGCAGTTCGAAACAACCAGCTGCTCCATGGGAAAAAGAGGAAGCTTTCTGCTCCAGTAACAATTTACAGCCTCGGAAACCCTAGACAGGGTTGCTATGAGTCAGAACCGACTCCACAGCACACAACCATCACCTTCACCATACTTACTTGTGAAGGACCAACTGTACACTGATGGAGGGCTCCGCATCAGAGCTACTCCGCATTAGGAGTAGCAGCCATGATCTCTACGCTCCTGGAGCTTTTGATCGCTACAGATTTGCTGCTCAAAATGCAGTTCATGGGTTAGTATCCTTGGGAGTTTATTAGAAATGTGGCATTTCAAGCCCACACTGAGACCAGAATTAGAATCCTGGATTAGAATTTTCATTTTAAGCAGCCGCAGGCCACTTATTTGGACATGTGAGAAGGTGGATGTGTAGAAAGCGGCAACTGGCTACCCAGGTGGTATGCAGGGTGTGTGTGTGTGTGTAAGTAAGGCTTGCACAGTTGGAGCATGTTCAGGAAGACCATGTGGTTCCATCAGAACACAAGAGAAAAGGGGGCTCAGAATCCTGGAAGCGGGGTCCCACTGCTTGGGTGGACTTCTTGGTTTCTTACTAGTGATGATTTGTCACCAAGCCTCAGTTTTCCCATCTATAAAAAAAGAGAAGACATAATAATAGTCTCTGTTTCTGATGGTTGTCATGAAGATTAAGAATTAATTTACGTAAAGGGCTGTGGAGCTCTGGTAGCATAGTGGTTACAAGTCGGGCTGCTAATCTCACTATCAGTGGTTCGAAACTACCAGAAGTTCTGTGGGAGCAAGATGAGGCTATCTGCTCCAGTAAAGATTTATCGCCTCGGAAACCCTATACAGGGTCACTATGAGTTGGAACCAATTCCATGGTACATAACCACCTCCACCATATGTAAATGGCTAGCAGAGTACTTGAAGTCTCAGTGTGGTACTTCAGGATAATGGGGTAGATTGCCAAGTCAGTTTGAACCACAAGGTTAGCAGTCAAATCCATCAGCCGTTCCATGAAAACCCTATCTAGAAAGGGTTGTTATGAGTTGGAACTAACACAACAGCACTTAGAAACAACTACAGTGGTGTGCATGGAATACATCAGTCACCATTAAGTCGATTCTGACTTATGGTGTTCCCAAGGGTGTCAGCAGAACTGTGCTACATAGGGCTTGTAACTGCGGATTCATTAGAAACAGACTGCCAGTCCTCTCTTCTGAGACATTTCTGGGTGGATTTGAGCAACCATCGTTTTGGCTAGCAGCTAAGTGAGTTAGCTGTTAACACCATCCAGAGACTCCGTAATAGGTTGGCTGTTGCTTTGCCTCTGGTTCCATCAGTACACCCTCTCTGAGATGGTCCCAGTGTGGGTCCTACTGCCCCTGAGGAATGTACAATCAGGGTAAAAGCTAAAGCAAGGCTATAGGTCTAGATGGTTAAGATTTAAAAGTTCATGTCTTTCTAGACGCTTTCTAATGGTCCTGAAAATAAGCAGAAGTAACCCCCTTTAAAAATGACCCATTCATTCATCCTTACATTTTTTATGAGTACGAATTATTGAACCATGATGCAGTGCTGGAGGATAAAGACTGGACTGGTAATGGCAGCATTGGTGGTTCAAACCCACCAGCTGCTGTCGGAAACCCTATACAGGGTTGCTATGAGTTGGAACTGATAGCACGACACTCAACACCAATGGCAAAGAATATGATATTGAGTTACACACTTAAACATAGATGATGGCTGTAATTATAGTTATTTTTTATTGAACATATTACATGCCAGATTTTGTGTTAAAACCTTTTACAAGCAGTCTTTTCCTCAATAAAATTCCCTTAAAAATTCTATGAGGTTATTAGTAATTTTGCTCCCAGGTTTCCACATGAGGTGCTGAAAGCCGGCAGACAGACACAGCTCCAGCTGTTGAGAGTCCAGCCATGGTGGAAGCATGTACAGAATTCTGCAGGCACACAGGAGCAGACCCTGTTACCTGCTGTCCCCTGATCAGTTGTCCATATGCTAACTCCCTGTTACCGCATTTGTTATTTTTGTTAAATGTCTTTGCATCATTACAGTCCTCATTGGGACCCGATACAGGGTTTGAGCAGCGACTAGTGGGGTTGAACCACCCACCTTGAGGTTCACAGAGCAGTGTGTATCCTATAACGCCACACCAGGATTTCATGTTTACCTCAGTAGTAGATAGAATTCTAAAGATGGTCCCCCAAATTTCTCACCTCCTGGTAATTTAATCACGCTCTTATCCAGGTATTTCTGTGACTGGATTTCTAGTTGTAATTAAAGTCCCAAGAGAGAAGACCTTAAAGTACAATGTTAATCTGGTTGTTGTTGTTGTTGTTAAGTGCCGTCGAGTTGGTTCCGACCCATAGCGACCCTGTACAGGGTTTCTGAGGGTGTAAATCCTTACGGGAGTAGAAAGCCTCATCTTTCTTCTGCGGAACGCCTGGTAGTTTCGAACCGCTGACCTTAAGGTTCGCAGCCCGATTCGTAACCACTACGCTACCAGAGCTGGTAGGCTGACCCAATCCAGCAAGCCTTTCAGAAGCAGAATTTTCTCCAGCCGGTAGCAAAAGGAAGTGAGAGAGATTTGAAGTGTAAGGTGATTGGCCTCTGGAAACTGAGATCCACCTCTAGTTGGCAGCACTGAGGAAACTAACGGTCCAGTCTTAGGCCCACAAGGAAATGGATTCTACCAATCGCTTCACTGAGGGAAGTGGATTTCTCTCCGGAACTTTAGAAGCGGGTCCTACCTCCCTACAGCCTGTGAGACCCTGCGTCGTGAGGGGTTGTTTTAAACTAATGAGATTGTGGGGATTGGAGAAGCAGCAATGACAATACACTCTTCACTTCACAACACACTGCAGTAAACTCATGGTGTTAGGATTTTTTATCTCTGCGCTTTTGTGGCTGGGAATTTAGGTCTGTGGTGGACATTTCTACCAAGCAACTAAACACAGAATGTGCCCAGGATATCTTTCCCGAACAAAAGAACAGATGAAGTATAGATTTTTCTCTTTAAGACTCTGGGCACTAAAATCAGGCTTCCTGGAATTTGAAGTCCAATCTCCCCTCCTAGTACCTGTTTGTCCTTGAGCTTTTTGTCAACGCCTCTAAGCCTCAGTTTCTCTGCCCACGAATTGGGATATTAATGGGATGGTTGCAAGGATCATGTGATAGAAGATGCCAAAAGCATTTGATTCACGGCCCCACTCATCACTCTAGACATTGTTTCTATCTGTATTCACGCCATCTTTACCTGGGTGCATTAATGGATTAATACACGTTAGTGAAGGGAGAAGACATCAGCATTATTAAAGCAGCTCTCAGGTTGTAAAACTCAGGCTACGTTCTGGCCTAGGTCAGCTCTAAGTTTTTTTTCAGATTTGTGCATCTGGTGGTGCACTGGTTAAAATGTTTGACTGCAAACCAAGAGATCAGCAGTTCAAACTCACCAGGCCCGCTCTGTGGAAGAAAGATGTTGCAGTCTTCTTTCATAAGGATTGCTGTAGTTGTTAAGTTCCCTCAAGTCAGTTTTGACTTATAGCGACCAACCGTGCACAGAATTTCTAGGGCTGTATCTTTGCAGGAGCAGAAGGCCTCATCTTTCTCCCACAGAGCAGCTGATGGGCATGAACTGCCAGCCTTGTGGTTCAAAGGCCAATACTTAGCCTACAGAGTCATGATTATTTGGAAACCCTCTGGGGCACTTCCTTCCTTTCTGCCCTACAGGGTGCTTTGAGTTGGAACAGATTCGATGGCATTGGGTTTGGATGGTTTGGTTTTGTGCAGCTGATGAATGAAGCCTTAGGTCCCAAAGGAAAGGAGAAGACAACGTAAAGCAGGGACATCATGTGACTACCGCGAGGCCTGGGAGCTCTTGCAGATGCTGTGTGGTATTAAGCGCTGTCGAGTCAGTTCTGACTCAGAGCGACCCTGTGTAAGGTTTCTGAGGAGGGACCGGTGAGTTTGAATTGCTAAACTTTCGGTGCCACACCTGGACTCCAGATGTTAGGACTGATGCCAACTTGAGTGCCCCAACCTGCTGACATGGAAGCAGGCTGCTCACAGAGGACACAATGCGCCATAGGCTTGTTGAGCTCATCAAAATGAGCTAGTCACGGGCCCCAGGTAGACTAAGTCAGACTCCAACAGCAACATTGTTCATGACTGCCTTCACTTCAAGCTTGCTATGGGGTCCCCTGATACGGTGCTGTAGGATAAGCCCAGAACTGCTAACCGCAAGTTGGTGGCTCAAACCCACCAGCTGCTCCTTGGAAACCCTATACAGGGTTGCTTTGAGTCACGACTGGCTGGACAGCACATAAGAGAAACAACAAAGACCCCCACCCCCAAAGGGGCAATCTGTGTATATGACCCCATTAAGAATAAGCATTTCTCCTTTTTCATTTTATTGTTGTTGTTGTTGTTAAAGGATGTGTAGCTTGACACAACATCTTTAAGGTTTATCTATGTTGTATATATCGTTTAAATTCTGTTATAATTCTTCAGAAGTGTGCCGGTGAAAAAGAGAATAGTTTATGCCATTGCAGGGGAAAAAAATAGAAGTACGTGTTTCAGGTAAAAGAGCCCCCTGACACACACTGGCAGCTGGATGTCTTAATTACAGCTGGGCACATGCTGATGTCATGAAATCCTACATAGAGGGCAAGGTGGCGGGTGCCAGGCACTCCGGTGACTCTAGTCTTCCTTGCAATTTGACAGCCAGTTCTGGCATCACAAGGAAACCTGATGGCATAGTGGGTTAAGTACTGGGCTTCAAACTTCAAGGTTGGCAGTTCAAACCTACCCACCATTCTGAGGGAGAAAGATGAGGCAATCTGCTCCCAGAAAGATCTGCAGCATCAGAAACCATACAGAGCAGTTCTACTGTGACCTACAGGGTCCCGTGAGTCAGAGTCAACTCAAGGACAGTGTGTGGTTTCTGGCTGTTCTGTGTGTTTCCTCCTCTAGTATCCTGTCTTTGCAGAGCCTCCTCCAGTTTTCTTCCCAGCCCCCATTCCCCTGCTGTCTAGTGTTGTTGTTGCTGTTAGATACAGTCCAGTGCATTCCACCTCCTAGTGACCTTGTGTGACAGAGGTTCTCATCTTTATGTACTTTGAGCATATTGTCAGGAGGGACCAGACACTGGAGAAGGACATCATGTTGGTAAAGTAGAGGGTTGGAGAAAAAGAGGAAGACCCGATGGCAGCAGCAGTGGGCTCGGGCATAGTAATGACTGTGAGGTTGGCCCAGGATCGGGCAGTGTTTTGTTCTGTTGTGCATAGGGTCCCTGTGAGTCGGTGCGACTCGATGGCACCTAATGACAACAACATCTTTACAGGAGCCAAACACCCGTTTTTTCACCTGTAGTCTCGGAGATGGTTGACACCATTAGTCCTTCAGTTAGCAGCCAAGGGCTTAACCACAGCACCAACAGGGCTACTTCTGTAATTTTAGAAAATTGGAAAGCATCCCGGCAGAGCTCAGAGATATTGTCGATTACATTCCAGATCCCCGCAAGAAAGGGAATATCGCAAGAAAGCGAGGCACATGACTTTTAAAAGAAATTTCCCATGCATATAAGAATTAATGACGATACTACACTGTCTGTTGAGTGTGTAATAGTATCGTGAAAAAGTTTTAAATAGTGTTGTTGTTATTGTTGAGTGCCAGAGTCAGTTCCTACTCAGAGCCACACTGTGCATAGTGGATTTGAACTGCTGACCTTGTGGTTCACAGTCCAGCACTGACCCACAGTACTGCACCAGAAGTCCATTGAAATAGTGTGAGAATGACCAGAATATGACACAGACATGAAGTAAACACATGCTGTTGGAAAAATGGGTGCCAACAGACATGCTCCATGCACAATTTCCACAGACTCCAGTTTATAAAAAGCTGGTATCTATCCATTTGTTGTTGTTGTTAGGTGCCATCGAGTTGGCACCAACTAATAGCAACCCTTTGAACAACCGAATGAAACGCTGCCCAAATGGACAAGGTATGCCTGTATTTGGGAATAGCTGAAAGATTCAAGAATCCATTTCAATGCCCCAATAGAAGGACCAAAAACGAAAACAAAGGCACAAAATGCCCATGAGGTCTCTGTCTGGTGTGTGGTCAGCAAGGATAGGACAAAGACAGGGAGGGCTCTTAGGAACAATGGACCTTCCAAAATGCCATGTTGCATAACTGAGCTATTTGAAGTTACAATTGTGAAGGCCCATTGTAGGAAAAGGCTTGTTGCCCTGCTCAGTAGTGGGAGGGACACCACCTCCTGGGTCCCCCACTCTCCCTCCGTAGGACTTGCCCTGGGAACAATGAGACTTCTCCTGGTGAGACCGGGAGCTACCATTCAACAGCTGGGCTACCCTTTACCCCAAATGTGAATGTTTCCAGCTGGAAAACAAAGGCAGCAGGCAAGGTAGAGAACCTCCGCACATACACTGGCTGGCCATTTCAAAGAGACTTGATCCTCTTCATTTAAGCTCCAAGGCTGTTCCCTAGATTGTGTCTGCCATGGTCTACAGCTGGGTCCAGGCACATGGGTGTGAGTGAGCAGTGTCGGGGGCATTCAGCAAGAGGTAACTGATCATGGTCAAGACACCAGGCACAATTCCCAGGGCCACTTTCCATGTCACCGTCTTAAATGCACCATCCAACTGAGCCCGACCTGAGCCGTGAAAGGTCACAGCTGACCCTTGTCCATCTCTCCCTAAGTGCAGGCACAACCAGGGAGCTGTGTCCAGAGTCTGGGCCTGTTGTTGGGGTTCCCACCTTGCTCATCCCCTGACCTTTCAGTTCCTGGGAACCCAACTAGAATCTCACTCTCCAGCAAAGACCCCCTCACCTTCCTTCCTATGCTACTACCTCTTCTAGGCTAACAGGCCCTAAAACTCCAAGTGCTTAACTCTTGAATAGCACCCACCTTTGAACTCTCAAAGTGTCCATTACCTCCTTGTCCAATTTGAAGCAAGAGGACCTTCAAGAAGCGGCCTTTCCTTGGGTGAGATATTGGCCTTATCCTAAGCAATGCTGAAGAGAGAAGTTTCAGATTATGGGGAGACAAAATTCCACCATTGAAGACCTGCTCCCCAGTGGTCAATTTGTATTTAAATACACCCTTTCCTGGTTAATCTGCCACTAAGCACATCCACGTCTCTTTAGGAGCAGTCTCTATTTGTAAGGACCCCATTAAACCAGCCAACACCTCTGCTGTAGACAGCCCATTGGGAATCCAGGGCCCAGAGGCATGTTTGGGTGTGGGTGGAGCAGAGGGGTGAAGTATGGTAATTGGATCAGGGGTCACTCAAATGTGGGTTGGAGGATAGTGCCAAGGGGCATTTTATGTTACTGGGCCATGGGCAGGGTCCCTTGAGACTGGAATTCTCCAGGTTGGAGATGGAACTGCTGAGTCACTTGTTCAATCCTGTTAAACCCGTGAATGCCCTGAAGACAACTGGCAAGGTGACTGTCTTCAGAAGACAGTTGACAATTCACAGAGAAAAGCAGGCATCTCCTTCGTCTCCCTCAAGGCTGAAGGCGGTGCTGTTGCCAGACATCTTCACTATTAGAAAGTAAGAGACTCACACCCCTGGTTTATTTCCTTGTCCTTCGTTTCATATTGTTTACCATAATTCACACGTTCACGTTGAAGATTACTTGCAATGTCCTCAGTAGTACGCCTGTTGCTGTTGGGGGTTGCTGAATCAGCTCCAACTCACGGCAACCCTGTGTAGGGTTTCCAAGGCTGTACACCTTTGTGGTAACAGAAAGCCTCATCTTTCTCCAGTGGAATGACTAGTGGACTAGAACTGTGGTTAGCAGTCCAGTGTTTATCCTGTGAAACCACCATGCTCCGTGGAAGGGATGTTAAATGTCGTCATCATCATGTACAACTGGTCAACTGGACCAAATGAAGATAAAACACAGGTACTATAGGTCAGAGTAGGAAAAAAAAAAAAAGAAAGATTCTTGGCTGTGCTTAGCGTGGAAGGAAGTTTTAGCAGACTATGTGAAAAGACGTGGATCTGCCAAAGGTGGAACAGAGTCTGTCCACATCCTGAAATAAACTGAGGATGAACATCAAGTTCCCCAGACTCCAACATTCCAGCAGTCTCTGATCCTCCCAGGAATAACGAGGCATATATAGATATAGGTATACTGTATCTATATACTAAGGAGTTCTGGTAGCATAGTGGTTACGAGTCAGGCTGCCAACCTCAAGGTCAGCTGTTCGAAACTACCAGTGGTTCTGCGGGAGAAAGATAAGGTGTTCTGCTCCCATAAAGATTTACAGCCTTGGAAACAATGTACAGGATCACTATCAGTTGGAACCGACTTCATGGTACTTAACAACAGCAACAACATATCTATATACTAGATATAGATGTATACATAGACATAGATATATTAAGGAGCTCTGGTAGCGTAGTGGTTACGAATTGGGCTGTGAACCTTAAGGTCAGCAGTTCCAAACTACCAGCTGTTCCACAGGAGAAAGATGAGGCTTTCTGCTCCTATAAAGATTTACAGCCTCGGAAACCCTGTACAGGGTCGCTATGAGTTGGAACTGACTCCATGGCACATAACAATAACAACAACAACAGCATATACAAGATATATATATATATAGAGAGAGAGAGAGAGAGATAGTATATATAAGCTGTACAGTGAAGAAGGAATTGATCAAAGAATTGATGCAATTGAGTTATGGTGTTGGAGGAAAATATTGAAAGTGCCATGGGATGCCAAAAGAACCAACAGATCTGTTTTGGAAGAAGTGCAGCCAGAATGCTCCTTGGAAGCCAAAATGGCTAAACTTCGTCTCTCATATTTTGGACATATTGTCAGAAGGGACCAGTTGCTGGAGAAGGATATCATGTTTGGTAAAAATGAGGGTCAGAGAAAAAGAGGAAGATCCCCAGCGAGATGGATTAGCCAAGTGGCAGCATCGGTGGACTCAAGTGTGACAACAATAGTGAGGTTGGCCCAGGATGGAGCAATGTTTCGTTCTACTGTGCATAAGGTCATTATGAGTCGGTGCTGACTTGATGGCACCTAACAACAACAACAACTATATGTATATATATATATATAAAATATCTTTGTTTCGACTCTGTGTAACTATCTGAGATACTTTGTTTGAATCTATACAAAAGTGTGTATAAAAATTTGTGAGCAATTTCTGTTTCTATTAAACTTGTCCAGCGCTGGTAGTGTCCAGCGCTGGTAGTGTCCAGCGCACTAATGTGGTTTCAGAATATGTGCTCTGTCTTGAACCATGAAAACCTTATTGTTTTTCCCCGAAAGACACTGAGACCCCTGGGCTCAGGGGTATACCTGGGGTCATTCAGTGAGTGACATCCCAAGGATGAGACCCTAGATGTGACAGGAAAAATCACCCAAAAGAGGCCTTGAGGTGGGAATTTTGACAGACCCCAAAATGATGTGAGATAAAAATCACAGTTGAGGATAAATTAAGGGACTAGAAGGTCAGATACAAGATTTCAGGCTTTATGCTTCTACTGGTATGGTGCTGTAGGATTAGCACTGGACAGCAAACCACAGGTCAGCTGTTCAAACTCACCAGCTGCTCCTAAGAAACCTTATAACAGGGTGGCTATGAGTTAGAATCAACCCAATGGTACTTAACAGCAACAAGCAAAAACACGAGGTGTGGGGAAGTGGTGGTGGGTGGTTATTTGCCGTGGAGTTGCTTCTGACTCATAACAACTCTGCATAGGGTTTGCAAGACTGTAAATCTTAATGGGAGCAGAAAGCCTCATCTTTCTCCCGCAGAACCACTGGTGCTTTTGAACTGCTGACCTTGACATATAAGCTCGACACATAAGCATTTCGCTGCCAGAACTCATTAGTGAGGGAAAATAGTATGGTCAAATAAATAAGAGTTACTTATTTTTGAAAATTCTGAAGCAATGTGTTTTCAGTATATAAAATTTGGCAGTACAACAGCCAGGATGTGTAAACAATGAATTAAAGTTTTGTAACATAAACGGGGAAGTAGTTAATCTTATAGTTCTGAAACAGAGGACCCTAGGACCATCAAGGGAGAAGAGCATGAGTAGAATGTGGGACCCTATCCAGAAAGGCAGTGACACCAAAGATGGAGGCAGAGATGAGGACATGGAGAGAGGGAGCAGCTGAGGACTCTAGATTCATAGAAAGAGAGGGACTGAGTGCTGGCAGCCAGGAGACAGGTTTGCAGAATGTGCCCTTTGGTGGTTTAAATGATTATATATGCCTGAGTGTTTTTGTGTACAATCTTCCCACCCCCCAAAAAAGAAAGAAAAACAGAGGGAATGGAAGAGAATACTGTTGAATGATGATGCACGGAGGAGATTGTAATCATTGCAATGAAATGATGATGTAAAGCCGATGTTCTCCCATGTAAACGATATATCACACAGGTCACAATAAAAATAAATAAATATATATTTTTTTAAATCTTAAAAAAGAGAATTAAAGATAAAATGTTATGTATGTATATGTATATATACAAGGTGTCATGGTGTGGTGCTGTAGGGTAAAACACTGGACCGCAATGTGGTTCAAACTAACCAGTCGCTCCTCAGAAATCCTGTACAGGGTCACTATGAGTCAGAACTGACTCGAGAGCACTTCACAACAACGTACATACAAGAAGTCTTCCAAAAGTTTGTGTTAAAATGGAATTAGAAGGTTATGGAATTTTCCCCTGTCCTTTTGAAGCCCCCTTGTATATGTAAGAGGGTATGTCAAAAAGTATTGGTTTAGGGCTACATGCATGTTTTGTTTTTTTTCCCAAATGTAACATGTTTAAACATGTGCCTGTGATCAGCAGATAGTTACAGAGCAGTTCTCTCAGTAACACACTTGTCTTTGCCTTCCAAAATAAGTCCAGTCAAAGCTGTGGCTTCTGAGTGGATCTGCTGGCCCAAATCACTTCAACTCAGAGAGGTCAACTTAAAAGGTTATGGTGCCTTTTGGGGGACCCCCAAAGGGTAGCATTGTCAGATTCTCTCAAAGGACACAGGATGATCATGTAGGCTTATTATGAAGAAGTTTTAAGAATACTGAAAGCTATGATGCCTGAGATGGAGGCAGAGATGATGATGTGGAGAGATGGAGCAGCTGGGGACTTTAGACCCAGAGAGGGAGAGGGGCTGTGTGCTGACGACTGGGGGCAGACTTGCAGGGTATACCCTTTGGTTGGTTGATGATGCATGGAGGGGATTGTAGCCATGGCAATGAAATGATATATGATAGGATGAATGTAAAGCTAATGTTCTCTCCTGTAAACTATGACCTAATTCCCAATAAAACATTAAAAACAAAACAAAACAAAAGAATACTGAAAGCTCCATTGCTGAGAAAAAGGTCAGGAAAGTTATGCTGAATATTTTTCCCCCCATCATGACAGTGAACCTACTCATTCTTCAAGGATAGCAAGGGTTGTATATGAGACTTTTGTTGGGAACCCTAACTCCCAACTACCCTCCAGCCCTGATCTTATTCTTTCAGACTCCTATTTGTTCCCCAAACTCAAAAACTCTTTAAAAGGAATACTATTTGAATCCCTAGAGGATGCCCAGTCTGTCATTTTGATGTATTAGAAATTGAAGAGCACAGATTTTTTTCAGGGAAGACTTACAGAGATGGAAACATTTCCTTTAGAACTATATAGACCTACATGGAGAGTATGCCAAGAAACAAGAGCTTCGCTGTTTGATATTTTTGTTTAATAAAGGTCTTGATGACTGTCGCAATGCTTTTGGGCCCATCTTTCTATATGTATGCATATTTATACCCACACATACAGTTACAGCCAAGGGATATGCGAGGATTTAAAAAAAAAATGGTGGAAAAAAAGTTCATTTATCTTTTAAATGAATTCCTCCAAGAACGTTTTGAAGCACCCTTGTGAAACTCAGATTCCTTCCAGTTCTTTTTCATCTAAAAATACCTTTAACTGTGGTAGCATAGTGGATTACAAGTTGGGCTGCTAACCACAAGGTCAAAAGTTCGTATCTCCCAGCTGCTCTGTAGGAAAAAGGTGAGGCTTTCTGCTCCTGTAAAGTTTTACAACCTCAGAAACCTTGTGAGTTGCTGTAAGTTAGAATAGCACATCGCCACCATTAGAGTTGGATAAGAGTTGTGCTCCTCATGTGGCTGTGTGCTTAGAACCATGGGATACTGGATGTTCACACAAGAAATGGTCTTCCCAGCATCACCCTGACCTTCATGTTGCTGAACTCATAAACAGTAGTAGCTAATATGTTTTCAAACGAGTGGATGCCAATCTTTAAAAATGTAGGATTCCTCACCCCCTCCATACACAGAGTAGACAGGGATGGGCAACTTGGACATTGGCTACCCAAAATGGTGGGG
>NW_006408555.1:9622243-9623789 GCF_000296735.1 Chrysochloris asiatica
TAACCCACTGCACCATGAGGGATTCTTAAGAGAGCCTCTAGGGTTCAACACTGGATGTGATGAGTATGGTTCCTTGTAACAGAGAAAAGAATGCTGAGTTTTCTATTTTCCATCCCCTTTTAGAGATACGTTGGCAATAGCCAGCTACTGTACCTGGACCTTCAAAACCTCCGTCAGACTTTCTCTTTGCCTGGGCCATAGTAAGCTAAGGCCATGCGGTTCATGTGGTGTTGGTACTGGGAGGAAGATGGCCACACAGTCCCCATCAAATGTGGTGTGCTTGAGAAATTCACTTTACCGCTCCTGTGATATTGAGATGTGAGGATTCTTTCGTGACTTCAGAGAATTCTAATACTGACCCAGAGTCCCGGTTTAGCACTGAAGGATAAGCACTGGATTGCTAATGTAAGATCGGCAGTTCAAATCCACCATGTGCTCCTCAGAAGCCCTATCCAGGGTTGCTATGAGTTGGAACCTTCTCAACAGCAATGAATAGCATTGTTGAACCCCTGTGGTTGCTTCCAAAATAGTTTCAAGAGGAACACCCAGCCATCTGAGAACAAAACTCAGTGGATTTGGTGCTGGTGTCACAGTGGGCTAAGCACTGGATTGCTAACCAAAAAATTGGTGGTTTGAACCCACCAGATGCTCTGAAGGAGATTGATGAGATTTTGCAATCTTGGGAGTCCTACGGGGAAATACTGTTTTGCCCTATAGAATCGCTCTGAATAAGAATCAAGTAGCCTGCAGATCTTTGAACAGAAGCCCTTTGCTTTTTACCCTCTGTGACTTGTATCATCCTCTTACCCTGTCCTTTCATCTTGGAGAATATGTTGCCAAATGAGGTTCAGGCAATCCCCAGATTACACACAAGTTCTCTCCCTAAGCCTGTCTTGAAGTCAACTTTGTGTATAAGTCAGAACAGTTAGGTGTTCTTTGTACATTGTGCCAAATGTTTGTCTTGATATATAGAATAGAGTGTACCTTTCTGTGCATAAAAGACATTAAAGAAACACTTCTAGATACACTAAGACATCTTGAATGTAATACAACAACAACACCATTTTGATGTGTATTGCAAAATAACACCCGTTTATTATTACGAACCGTTGTGTATACCTTAAATATTTAATGGAATAAGTTTTACGTGGTTGGTACTTAACTACAGGTTGCACTTAAATTGTATGCTCATAAATCAGGGAATGTCTATTTAGTAATTATGGGCTTGGATTCAGGATTAAAACTTGGATTTAAATGCACCTGGTGTGGTACTGTCAGGTACGCACCAAACGCTAACTGCCAGGTCAGCGGTTCTAACCCCCATACAGAGTAGCTATGAGTCAGACTCGATGACACTCAACAACAACAACAACAATCTAGTTATATGGTCCTACACAAGTTACCTGATCTAGTAGAACCTCATCCTGTTTATGGGATAATTAATATAGCAATCATAGATAGAACAGATGGGATAATAATAGCTATTTCCTAGAATTATTGAAAGAAATGAAGACAAAATCCTGCATTCACTTGTGATATTCTATGG
>NW_006408555.1:9632199-9653736 GCF_000296735.1 Chrysochloris asiatica
TTTCTTACTTCAGCTTCAAGTTCCACTAGCTATAAGCCTTCAAACTTTTAAAATATTCCTTGCTATGTGGTTCCAAGTTTTCGAGCTCTGCCCTGGATCTGCTTTGCCTGATATTCTGTGGTATGGTTGATGGTAAACTTCACTGTACCTCCACCCTAGCCATTATCAAGCCCTGCCTCTTGGCTATGTTCTTTTTGACAATGAATGCAACACCATTCGTCTTGAATTTGTCATTCCCAGCATTGTAAACCATCTGGTTGTCAGATTCAAAATGGCCAAAACCAGTCCATTTCAGCTCACTAATACCTAAAATATTGATGTTTGTGCACTCCACTTCATTTTTACAATGTCCAATTTTCCTAGATTCATACTTCGTACATTCCATGTTCCGGTTATTAGTAGATGTTTCAGCTGTTTCTCTTCATTTTGAAGAGAAATGAAGGTCCCATCGGCTTTACTCCAGTCATATCATTATGGCCACCTCTACTTCGAAGAGGCAGCTCTTCCCCAGTCGCATTTTGAGTGCCTTCCAACCTGAGGGGCTCATTTTCCGGCACTATAGGCAGATGATACAATATGCTGATACAGTATACAGGTGATATAACCTTGCTTGCTCAAAGTGAGGAGGACTTAAAATTCTTACTGAAGAAGATCAAAGACCACAGCCTTTGGTATGGATTGAGTCTCAATGTAAAGATAACAAAAATCCTCACCACTAGACCAATAAGTAACATTCTTATCAATGGAGAAAAGATTGAAGTTGTCAAGGACTTCATTCTTCTTGGATCAACTATCAACACCCATCGAAGTAGCAGTCAAGAAATCAAACAATCTATTGCATTAGGCGAATCTGTTGCACAAGACCTTTTTAAAGCGTTAAAAAGCAAAAATGTCAGCTTGAGGACTAAGGTGTGCCTGACCCAAGGCATGGTATTTTCAATAACCTCATATGCATTCAAAAGCTGGACAGTGGATAAGGAAGACCGTAGAAGAATTGATGCTTTTGAGTTATGGTGTTGGAGGAGAATATTGAAAGTACCATGGGCTGCCAAAAGAACCAACAGATCTGGAAGAAGTGCAGCCAGTATGTCCCTTGGAGGCCAAGATGGCCAAACTTCGTCTCTCATACTTGGGACATATTGTCAGGAGGGACCAGTCGCTGGAGAAGGATATCATGCCTGGTAAGGTGGAGGGTCAGAGAAAAGGAGAAGATGGATTGGCAACGTGGCAGCATCGATGGGCTCAAGTGTGGCAACAGTTGTGAGGCTGGCGTAGGACTGACCGGGCATTGTTTTGTTCTGTTGTGCATAAGGTCGCTATGAGTTGGTACAGACTCAATGGCGTTTAACAACAACAACATAGGGAAATCATTGAATAATGCAGGAAGCATCAAAAGAAGAGAAAGATGGATGGGTCACTGTACCAAAAGATGGAAGGGTCACTGTACCAAAAAGAACTGTTTGATGCTCAAGCATTTCAAGAGATACCATATGATCAATAGCAGGTGGTGTTAAAGGAGGAAGTCCAAGCTGTACTGAAGGGATTTGTTAAAATTAAGGCTCCAGGAACTCACAGAGTACAAACTGAAATGTTTCAAATAACTGATGCAGCAATGTCATTGTTGTTATTAAGTCAATTGTGACTCATAGTGACCCTGTATAGGGGTTCCAAGGAGCGGTTAATGAGTTTGAACCACCAACCTTGTGATTTAAACCAACCTTTCAGTCCAGTTCATTATCCTGTGGTGCCACACCAGAATTGGAGGTGCTCACTTCTGAGTCAAGAAATATGGAAGATAGCTACCTGAAACACCAGTTGGAAAAGATCCATATGTGTGCCCATTCCAAAGAGAAGTGACTTAGTGGAATGGGGGAATCGCCCAACAATATTAATATGTAAGTAAAAGTTTGCTGAAGATAATTAAAACACACACACACACACACACAAAGTTACTAGTGTGCATTGACAGGTCGTTACCCAAAGTTCAAGTCAGATTCAGAAAAGGATGTTGAACTAAGGATATCCATGCTGATGTCAGATGTATGTTGACTAAAAACAGAACATATCAAAAAGATGTTTACTTTGCTTTGTGGACGATTAACTATGCAAAAGCTTTCAGCTGTGTGTATCATAACAAGCTATGGATGACTTTGTAAATAATGGGATTACATAACACTGGACTGTGCTCATGAGGAACCTGCGCATAGACCAAGTGGCAGCCATTCAATCAGATCAAGGAAATAGTGAATGGTTTAAAATCAGGAAAGTTGTGTTCTTTCACCATACTTATTCAGTCAGTATGCTGAGTAAAGAACCTGAGAAACTGGATTATATAAAGAAGACTGGGATATCAGGATTGGAAGAAAACTGATTAACAGCCTCTGATATGAATATGATATAAGCTTGTTTGCTGGAAGAGAAGAGGACTTACAATGCTTATTGATGGAGATTGAAGACTACAGCCTTCAGTATGGGCTGCATCGTAATGTACAAAAAAGAAAAATCCTTACAAATGGACCAAAGAGTAACCATGATAAATGGAGACAAAAATGAATTTGTCAAAGATCTACTTATCAGAACTCAGGAAAGTAGTAGTCCAGAAATCCAAATAGGTATTGCATTAGGGAAGTCTGTTACACAAGACCTCTTCAAAGATGTCAGTTTGAGGACTGAGGTGCATCTGATCAATCCATGGTCATTTTAATCACGTCATGTATGTGAAATTGGACAATGAATAAAGAAGACCATAGAAGAATCAATCTGTTTTAATGATGGTGTTGGAAAAGCTTATTGACAGTACCATGGATGGTCAGATGAGGAAACACATTTCTCTTGGCGGAAGTACAGCCAGAATGCCCCTTAGAAGCAATAAAGGCCAGACTCTGTCTCTGACTCTTTGGACATAGTTTTGGGATCGGCCAGTTCCTGGAAAAGGACATCATGCTTGGTAAAGTGGAGGGTCAGTGAAAAAGAGGAAGACACCCAATGAAGATCCCCACTGAGATGGCTTGATCCAGTGACAACAGCAAGAGTGTAGGACTATGCAGTGATTCGTTCTGTTGTGCGTAGGATCACTACTAGTTAGAACTACTAGTGCTAATGTGGAGGGTCACTACGAGTAACAACAACATCAACAACTCAACAACATTCAGACCATTGGCCTGAGATCTTTTGAACCTTGAGCCATGAGCAGAGTGTTCACTAAGAGTCACCTTTTAGTCAAACAGTACTCTTACTAATTCGCTTTGTCCTGGACACCAGGTTCTTTTGAACATTTAGCTTTGTGAAGTCAGTTTTCATAAGCAAAACCTCCAGGTAGAACTGCTGTTTTGGGGTATATTATTATTATGCATACACTGTTTGTGCCCCTTTTCCATGGCAGTATCAACAAGATCCCCATCTTTGGAAGTTCTCTCATCTTTGGAAAACTTTGTCTGGTTAAAAATGTTGCCTGAAGTGCAAAATGTGTATTAAATCAACTTCTAATCTGTTTCTTATTGGCTTACTAGGATTTTTTTGTTTTAACATTGTATACTAGGAGCTTCCTTTGTAGCTAATGATCTCATATTGATCCGAGACAGGGAAGTCCCACATATAGACCTACTGTGAGGATTCTTATGTAAATTGTTGCGATTATTAGATACCACAGAGTAAATTTTGACTCTTAAAGACCCCAGGTAAGCTGACTGAAACTGTGTGGTCCTCCACCATCCTCACGTTGTATTCATGTTCACGCTCATTGTTTTAGCTGACACGTCACTCTATCTCATTGAGTGCCTTCCCCTTTTTTGCTTATCTTCTACTTTACCAAGCATTTTGTCCTTGTCCAGGAACTGGTTACTCCTGAAAATATGTCCAAAGTCTATGAGACAAAGTCTTGCTGTCCTCACTTCTAAGATGCATTCTGGCTGTACTTCTTCCAAGACAGATTTGTTTGTTCTTATGGCAGTCCATGGGACTTTCAGTATTCTTCCATAACAACGTAATTCAAATGTATTGATTCATCTATGGTGTTCCTAATTTCCCAACTTTTACATGCATATGAGATGACTAGAAATACCATGGCTTGGGTCAGGTGCACCTTAGTCCTTAAGTGACATCTTTGCTCTCAAATCCTTAAAGAGGTCTTTTGCAGCAATACATCATTTGATGTCTTGACTGTTGATTCCATAGACATTGATGGTGGATCCAAATTAAATGAAATCCTTGACATGTGAGCCACAAGGTCAGCAGTTCGAAACTACCAGCTGTTCTGCAGGAGAAAGATGAGGCGTTCTGCTCCCGTAAAGATTTACAGCCTCGGAAACCCTATGCAGGGTCGCTATGAGTCGGAACCGACTCCACGGCACATAACAACAACAACAACAACAACAACTTGACATGGATACCAGACCAGTCAGTAATTGCAGTGAAATATAGAAAAGAGACTCTCAGCGGCAGCAGAATGAGAGAGCAGATAACTGGTTCTGGTTAGGAATTTGTTAAAGAGTCAACGTATGGAACCTCGTGTTCAGCCCATAACTAGCCTCCCCCACCTATTTGCACCCCAGGCAATTGTAAATGTTCTATGCTACCCTGGTCTCCATGGGATAAAGCCACATCCTTAGCCCGAATCCCATCATTCATACTTATCCCTGCACCACCTCCACCTTCCTTGTAGGAGTTAACATTTTGATATTTTTCAAACAAACAGTGGTTCCTTTTTCTTCTGGCTTTCATAACTAGCAGTCACTTTTTCTCTCAGGAATGGCTCTTTTCCCCCTATAACCTTAAGGACCTGTGTTGTCCCCACCAGAATGGGACTATGTTACATTCACCTTGGTACCCCAGGGTCTACATTAGAGAACATGGCCTATCTATCACCTAATAGATCTTTGACATTTTCTTTTTTGAGTCCCTGGGTGATGGAATCTGTTAACACACTTGGCTATTAACTAAAAGGTTGGAAGTTCACATTCATCCAGAGGTACTTGGAAGAAGGTTTGATGGCCTGCTTCAGAAAACCAGCCTTTGAAAACCCCTTCAGAACACCGTTCTACTTTGGCACACCTAGGTAACCACCGATAGGAATTGATTCAATTGGCTTTCTTTCTGTTTTTTTGTTTTGTTTTGTTTTGTTTTAAATGAAGAAATGAATCAATAGCTTTCATGAACCAAAGGACTTCATGAACCAAGGCACCCCCGGTGGCTCCTTTGACTGGATTACAAACAAAACACCAATGTAGCGTGGCATTTCGTTGCTATCAGCCTGCCATTCATTTTATCACAGGAGGGTCATTCCAGCTTACAGCCGGAGCCCCTGCCATTGGGATCGTGTCAGCCTGTGCCTGATTAAAAGGGACCGCCCCCCCCCAGTAATTACAGGGTAAATGACTTGTTAAATCTGGAGCCCTCACAATGCATTTCTCAACGTGTAGTTCATATTCCTTGGGCGGTTTATCGCACTTTGGAGTAGTACATATTTTATAGGAAGGGAGAGCTCGCCAATTAATAGTAATTGTGATCGAAGCGGTAATGCTCGTCTCCAGCCTCATTTCGCAAGAGGAGACTGGAAGGCCCATCGTAATTGCCTCAAAGAGCTATGTCTATCCTCGGCAGTATATAAATAATAAATGAGAGGCAGGGAGAGCTGGGCCACTCTTATGGTCTTCGAGGATGGAGGGATATTTATGTAGTGCTGATTGCCTGAAAATCTCCTCCAAGTAATTATTAGTAAAAGTGGAATGTCTACATTTGTAAGGGAATTTTAATTAAAGGGAAGGTGGCTCTCATTATGGGGAAGAAGTAGCAGTTGGGGATTAACATGCAGGCCCAGGACCAGCATCAGGGATCTGATTGGTTCTCACCACTTGCCTCTGGACAGCTCAATTCCTGTGGGTTCAATTTTGCCTGGTTGAAGAACCAGGGGAAATAAAGCAGTTGTAAGTGCTTGGAGCTCCTTTGAAGAAACAAGCTCTCCACTTGGAATCTAACCTGGTTCTGTTCAGGATTGTCTAGCGGGCTTAGGGCTTACTCTTTTGAGCTTCCTTATTTTCACTGATGCAAAGACAATACCACTATTTTTACCACATGCCTTTATGCAAGTGTGGTGCAAGCAGTTCATGTGATCAGCTGCTAACTGAAAGATTGGAGGTTTGAATCCACAGGAAGGTGCTTGAGAAGAAAGGCCTGGATAGCTACTTCCAAAACGTTGTGGAGCACAGGTCTACTATGACACACATCGGGTTGCCATGAGTCAGAATTGGTTCTATGACAACTGGTTTAGAGAGAGAGTAAATGAGACGAATAAGAAGCTCTGGTTGTATGTGGGTTAAACCCGTGGCAGCTAACCAAAAAAGGGGATGGTTCAAACTCTGCACAAGAAAGACACGGTAGTCTGCTCCCTATGTTGTGGTTGTTGTTGTTAGGTGCCATCGAGTCAGCACCGACTCATAGCAGCCCTATGCACAGCAGAATGAAACACTGCTAGATCCTGGGCCAACCTCACTACTGTTGCCACACTTGAGTCCATCGATGCTGCCACTTGGCCAGTCCATCTCATTGGGGGTCTTCCTCTTTTTTTCTGACTCTCCATCTTACCAAGCATAATATCCTTCTCTAATGACTGGTCCCTCCTGACAATATGTCCGAAGTATGAGAGACGAAGTTTGTTCATCTTTTCCTCTAAGGAGCACTTTGGCTGCACTTCTTCTAAAACAGATCTATTGGTTCTTTTGGCAGTCCATGGCACTTTCAGTATTCTCCTCCAACACCATAATTCAAAGGCATCAATTCTTCTATGATCTTCCTTATTCACTGTCCAGCTTTCACATCCATATGAGGCTATTGTTGGGGTTAGGTGTGTTCTAATTCATACTGACTCATGGTGACTGTATGTACAACAGAACAAAACACTGCCTGGTCCTGCACCAACCTCACAATTGTTGCTACACTTGAGCCTGTTGCTGCTACCTCAGGCCAATCCATCTCTTTAGGGTTCTTCCTCTTTTTTGCAGACCCTCCACGTTGCCAAGCATACTGTACCTCTCCAAGAACATATTATCCATCCTGATAATACGTCTGAAGTTTGAAAGATAGAGTCTGGCCATTCTGGCTTCTAAGATGCACTCTAGCTGTACTTCTTCCAACACATATTTGTTTGTTCTTCTGGCAGTCCATGTAAGTTGGAATATTCTCCTCTAACACCATAACTCAAATGCGTCAACTCTTCCTGTGGGATAGTTCTATTCTGTACTGGAGGGTGGCTGAGTCAGAATTAACGAGACAGCAAAGAGTTTGAGTTTTTATAGAAGGACGTACTACAGAGTCTGATAAAATAACACCGATTTTCAATAATATGAGAGCTACTTCAGTTTATGTGTTCATTTTCATTTGGTAAAACACATTGGTAATGAGCATTCACTGTATGCTAGGCTCTGAAGAATCAGAAATAAGTAAAGCGTTGTTCTTAACTCCAGACTGTTCACCATCTGCGACTGAATGAGATACTCTCAGTTCATGATCACTTTCAAGTTCTAAAGCGTTTGTATCAGTAACATTTTTGACAGTGGCCAGAGGTCATTTTTTTTTTTTATGTTATATTGTGAATTATATGATAGTTTACATGGAAGAACTTTAGTTTTACATTCATTCCATCTTATATCATCTCACTTCCATGGTTCCAATCCCCTCCATGCATCATCAACCACCCAAAGGGTATATCCCAGAAACCTGCCCCCTACACTTCCCCCTCTTCCCCCCAGTTTTCAGCCCACAGTCCCTTTCCCTCTCTGGGTCTAAGGTCCCCAGTCGCTTCATCACTCCACGTCATCATCTCTGTCTCAGAGGTCATTTTAAGGAGCTGATATAGGCCATTCAACCTCTTCTAGAAAACATCTCAGATAGTGTACCCAAAGGTTTTTCCTGGAGATTTCCTACACTTTGTAAAGTGCATATTAAGCATGAATGTAGTTTCAGTTAAGGCCTCATATCCCAGAGCACCGGGCTGAGGAGATTCTCGAAACTGGGTGCAGGACGAGAAAAATAAGATGTTCCCAGGTGACTTGGGATAGGAAGAATCTTTCTTCTTCCAATGGAAGATGAGTTCACTTTAGAACCAGCCCAGCCGGGTGACTACACACCAGAGAGGAAGCTCTTATGTTCTGGATACACACCTATCAACAAATGGCAAGGGACTCTCATTTTGGAAACACCACCAGTCTTGTCTCGCAACTAGCCCAACTACCCATGGACTCACAACCAAGAAGCAGCAGCATTTAGGGGAAGCTGGTCCTTGGAAAATAGACACCAAATGCATACCAAAGAGACAGTGTCCAAGGAATCAACATTTGCAGAGGAAACAGTTCATTTCAAATCTATCTTAATATTCCTTGAGTGATTCAGTGGGATATCGTAACAGTATATTAAGGACATACTCCATTGTGAATAATTCAAGTTCTTTGAAATTTATATATATATATATATGGAGTCCTGATGTGGCGCTGTGAGTTAATGCGCCAGACTGCAAAGCCGTTTGAACTGCAAGGTCAGCAGTTCAAGCTCACCAGCTGCTCCTCGGAAACCCTATCCAGGGTCGCTATGGGTCGGAACCGACTCCATGGCACATAATGACAACAACAGTAATGGTTAGTTAAGGGATTGATTGGCAGAAAGAACACAGTGAAAGATCAAATTTATGAACAACAGAAGGGACCCAAAACCTTTCCTAAAAGAGCTGGAGAGTAAATATTTTGGACTTTGAGGGTCATGTTGTCTCTGTCACATCTTAACTACTCATCTTTCATTGGGGGGAAAAATGGCCTTATTTACAACTCTGAAATTTCAGTTTTATAGAGTTTTCATGTGTCATAATGTATTATTTTCCTTTTGATTTTTTTCACAACCATTTAAAAATGTTCAAAACAAAACACTTCTAGCCCCTGGGTTTGCACCAAAACAGGTAGTAGAGTGTTATGAGCCGTTGGGCCATAGTTTGCTGACCTCTGTGTGACTTAGAAGATGGGGCTGAGTAGGATCTTCACAGGTCATCTGAAATGGACAAAGATCTGGACATTATGAGGGAAAAAGAAAGAGATTGTTGTTGTTTTGAAGTGCTGTTGAGTCGGTTCCGACCTTATAGCGACCCTGTATAGGGTTTTCGAGGAGCAGCTGGTGAACTTAAACTGCTGACCTTGCAGTTCAAATGGCTTTGTAGTGTGGCGTGTTAACCCACAGCGCCACACCAGGACTCCATAAAGAAAGAGATATGGAAGATAAATTTAGATGATTCTGTTTTTGTTTTTGTTTTATCTTTGGAAGTAAACATATTTCTTTAATTGGTTGACTGTTGTATCCACTTACTTACTGGTTTGCCCTCACCTGATTAATGAGCAAGTGACTACTCACTCTTTGCTAACAAATGCACTGGATTTAGCAACAAAACAAAACCCACTGCTGCTGAATCGTGCTAACTCATCGCTCTCCCATGGAACAGAGTCGGGTAGCACCATAGGGCTTCCAAGGCTGTAAACTTTATGGAAGTGGAGTGCCACATCAAAGCTCCCAAGAAGCGGTTGGTGGGTTCGAACCACTGGCCTTTCAGTTAGCAACCCAGACACATTAACTATAGCAGCACCAAATCTCCCACCAGACTCCTGAAAGTTAAGACAAAGGACCCTGAGCTTTACAGCCTGGGTAGAGTCATTTGATGGAGACCCCCAAGCATTAAAAACAGGACTAGAAGTTGAACACAAGTTTGTGTGGCTTCCCGCCAGGTCCTGGGCTCTGTATTTTATATATTATTCTCATTTATTATCCCAATATAATGGGGAAAACTGGAAATTAAGGGAGAAGTTCAATCCAGAACAGCGAAAATATAGCAGAGCCAGAATCAACTTTAAAAATCTCAATTTAGAAATGTAGAAAGCTGTTCACTGACATGAGAAAGATAGTCATTTAATGACCTTGATAGTCTTTCATTCTACAGAAACCCAACCTGTGACGTCGTATAAATGAAAACAATGCCACTCTATGAAACCGTTGATAACATGTATTTGCTAGGCGTCGCGTTCAGAGTGTCCCTTGTATCATTGTGAAAATGGCCCTATGGAGCTGAATTCTACCATAATTTCAGTTTGGGAGACAGGAAAACAATGTACAGAAAGGTTAGGGAACTTAGCATTCTGGGATGTTTGCTGTATTCATTTGTTTAGAATCTACTTCTCTCTTTTAGAATACATGTGTGAAAAGACATTTGTGTGAGTTGCCATCACAGCCCCGGAATGTGTACCAGTGCCTGGTGTATATAAGTAGATAATATAGTTCTCAGAGAGCTGAATGAGTGAAGGGTTGGCTCGATAGGTGAATGAGTGAGCTGGTCCAGGATCACACAGTGAATAAGTGTCAGCACAGGGATGGCCAAGTGTCTGTTCACACCTCATTAACAACCCACAACTCCTGCTAAAAACATAAAGAAAAAACAGAAAGAGTCACAGAGTCAGAAGTGGATGAGAAATGAAGAGAAAAATGATACATCTCTGGAATGATATTTAGCTCTGTGAAAATCATATCCCCTTTATGAAGATCCACTCCCTACTCGCATGGACATATCTGGTCTGTGAAGCTAAGTATTTATGCCCATGATCAAGACATGGCGGTGCTGTTTTCTAAACCACATCATGTTTTCTTAATGTATTTTAAGCAAAGCAACTCATCTAGGACGAGCTTCATAAATATTAGCTTCTCTTAGGGTTATCACAAGGGAACAAAAGGATGGTTTGTGGGAGAGACTATGGAAGAACACCCAGTAGAGGTGTCTGCAGAATGCTGCATCTGAGTCGCATTCAGAGGGGGAGGACGAAAGGAAAGGAATGAGAGACAGAAAGAGAGGCAGGTAGAAGGTATTGAGGGGAGAAGAGAGAATTGGTGATTTGGGACCCTGGATAGGTGCATCAATAAAAGTCTAGAAGTAGCCAGAGAAGTATCCACTCTGAAGTTTTCCATCATTCTGCTTTCAGCAACAAGGGGTAGGTTTGTAGCATTTGTAGCAAACTTATAGCTAGGTTGGAAGGGTCTAGAGAGCTTGTGGAGAAAGCTGATTAAATGCCCCAGTGAGATGCAGTGACCGTCCCAAATGAAAGGGAGTTGATCTTATCAGAGATCAGAGTTTTTGAAGTCACCAAAGCTACTGTTGGTCAGGTGGTTCTTTCTGGGATCTCTCTGCGATCGTCCAGGAGGATTTCTGTGGCTCATTGGATGACGTAGTCAATGGTCAGGCAGCCATAGTGGGACGAGAACGGACTGATGGATGCTTCTTGGGGTCACTCCTTCAGGAGGAATTAACCAGTTTGTAACATGAGCCCATCTCTAGGCACACACTGTCATACCTCATTGACATATATACATGCATTCTCAGTGACACAAGCACACATGTACAGATTCATTCATATGCACAGATACTCATAATACACAGTCTACCATGAACTTCACACATTCAGATATACATACTCTCACATGCATCCACACACATCCACACATATTCATAACAATCTCGCATGCACACGCACACATAGAAGATCGCATGTACATGCACTCACATGCACACTCACACACACTCACTGATAAAGGCACCCATTACCTACCCCTTCACATGAGTGCTCTCACACTCACACATATGGAAACACACACAAATACACACTCCATTGTTGGTGCATATTCTCACGTACTACACAGGTGCACCCTTACATACATACATACACTAACACACACTCACATGTGTATACATACGAGCATACTTCAGAAAGTTCATAAGTATTCTCCATTATCTTTTAATTCCCCATGAACTTTTTGTGCCCCCCCCCCATGTACAGTGAATGCATTCACAGGTATTCATGTGAATAAATGGTCATATTTGGGCATGCTCACATGTATACAATCACATAAGTATGCTGACATGCACAGTCACACATATAGTCACTCACACAGACACACACACACACATGCCCACTGACACACATGGAAACAGGCAGTAGTGGTGTGAATATATTTGAACACATGTGACCTCAGTTCTCAGAAGTCCTCACACGGTGCCATACAAGGCCCTGCTCCATATACACACATCATGTACCACGCACCCCTCACATACAGGGCCCAGACCCATATACACACATCATGCACCACGCACCCCTCACATACAGGGCCCGGACCCATATACACACATCATGTACCACGCATCCCTCACAGATAAATTTGTCTCAGCTGAAGTGGGTAATTCTGGCTACCTATAGGCTACCTGTCTCATTCAGCCTGTCTCCTTCCTTCCTGAGTGATCATGAAGAACGAGATCATAGAAACTCATCCAAATACTGGGAAAAGCTGGAGGAAGGGCCCCTCCTCTGGTCAATAATGTGGCCATTTATGTAGTGGCTATTATACCTCCCGCCTTTGTATTATTCAGAAATCCATACATTGTGTTGGCCTTTTGTATCCAGCTTCCAACAAGGCTCTGTTTGTCCTTGTCACAAAGGCCAATAAACTCTGTGTGGCCACTAAGTTTCATGGATAACTGGACATTATGACTAATTGTTCTGCACTCTATATCCCTGAGACTATACACTGATATGGGGAGACAATGGCAGTGAGGGAGCTCATTCAGTGGAGAGAGGTCCCTGGTAACCCCACGGGGGCTGAGGGGGGCAACAAGGAAGCCATTGTGATGGCAACTCCAGCACAGACCCCTGGGTGCAGAGGGAGAGGGATGGAATGAACCACATCATGCAGCTCGAATGAAGCTTTTGTTTGCCTGGCAGTGAAAACTGGTACATTAGAATTAGTTCTGTTTAGATTGCAGCTCAGGAACTTGGTGGGGCTGGGAGGAAGAGAGTGGGAGAACATCCCACCCCTTCCCTGCCCCTCTGTGTCAACGCAGGCTGTCCTGTGGTTCCGTTGTGCATTTTGGGAAGTCCAACTATACTGTAAGATGAGACTCCCTGCTCCCATAAAGATGTACAGTCTTGGAAACCCTCTGGGATTATTCCGTTCTATCCTATAGAGTTACTATGGTTGAAATTAACCAGATAGCAGTGGTTTTGGTTTGGGGTTGTTTTAAAACTATCTACTGTAATGGATATGAAAAAGACTGTGTACACACTGATCAATGCCCATCACATGAACCCTGCTTCTGTAGGTCATGTCATGGAGGGTGTGGCTGGTCTCCTGTCACCCCATGATGGAAATGACCCCGGGGTCTGCCCCCATCTCTGACACCGAATCCCCAGGAGAACTGATCAGTCTCTCAGAAGCAGACAGCAATTGTATATTCTTTCTTCAAATGCTTTGTCACATGTCAGGGATACCAGAAAAAAATGTGGTGAGCAAGACTGGCTGACTCCCTGCCCTTTCTGAGCATGAAGAGAAAGGGGATATACCCAAAGACAAATGTTTGCAAGTGTTCTTGAGGAAAACCCATGCCTGGCCAAAGAGTGATGGTGCAAGAAGGCTTCCTGCAGAGGGAGACTTGACCTGAGATGCTAGGGATGAGAATGTTCTTGCCCACATGAGTCTATGGGGAGAGCTTTGGGAACAGCGAGGGGTTGAAGAAGGACATCAGATTGGCCATAGAAGGGATGGAGTATGGAAATGAGGGGGAGGTAGGAAGTTAGCTTGGAGGAGTAGAGAGTCCATACAGAATTACTTGTCTGGATTCTGATAGGCAGATGTATCTGGATATGAATTCTAGATCTATCATCTACTACTTAACATTCAGTATGTAGCAGTAAAAGGAACCCTGGTAGCTTAGAGGATCACAAGCTAGGCTGCTAACCCCAAGCTCAGCAGTTCAAATCTACCAGTCATTCTGATGTCCTCTAGACATTACCAGCTGCTCTAAGGAAAAATATGAGTCTCCATGATCCCATAAAGATGTACAGTCTTGGAAACCCTTTGGGACTATTCTGTTCTATCCTATAGAGTTACTATGGTTGAAATTAACCAGATAGCATTGGTTTTGGTTTGGGATTGTTTTAAAACGATCTAGTACCCAATATAAGGCGTTCTGGTAGCGTAATGGTTGTGAGTCACGTTACTGATCTCAAGGTCAGATGTTTGAAACTGTCTGCCATTTTGCAAGAGAAAGATGAGGCTTTCAGCACCTGTGAATACTTATAACCTCAGAAACCCTATGCAGGGTTGCTATGAGTCGGAGTATGGCACTACATGATAATCACTGGACCACATTGTTTAAACTGCAAAGTCGGTGGTTCAAATCTACCAGCCACTCCTCAGAAACCTTATACAGTGTCGCTATGAGTCAAAACCAACTTGATGGCACTAAGCAACAATAAAAACAAATATTTAGTATGTGATGTGACCATGAATGAGTTACTTGAATTTCCTGACCCTTATTCTTCTTGTGTCTAAATGGGTAAATAACTATACCGCATATGATAGTTTTGATAACATGATTAACTGCTATAAAATCTATAAAAACTTTGGCATACTCTCTGCATGAAATAAATGTGCTACAAGTAATCATTAGTTACTGTAATTAATAGTAAATATGGTGATAATTTTGCCTAGCTCCTATTTTCCTCTTGAGCAAGGTAAAATGTTCCACAGAACAGAATCCACAGGATTAAGGTGGCTTTCCTAAGCACTCTATGTTTGTAAGACCCAATTTCTAGTGCTTGACATACAGAGATATTAAAAGATGAAGGGAGGACAAAAGCTACTGGGGAAAGTAGGCAAAGGCATCAGTGGTTTTAGTCAAATGAGACTGAGCAATGTGCCCAGGTTGGGAACCCTGAAGGAATTACCAACATAGCGGGAAAGGGAATGGAGAAGTATCCTAGAGCTGGTGGTAGTTGGGCTGGGTAAAAAAGTTAAAATGGCTAAGAATCAGGCAGAGTTGGAGGGAAATTTTGCAGGCTCCAAGTTCAGTATGTCCAAAGGCGAGACGACATGGGCATCCATAGCAGGCTGATGGACTTGCTAGCAGTATTGTTGTTGTTGTTGTTGTTAAGTGCTGTTGAGTCACTTCTGACCTTAGTGACCCTGTATAGGGTTTTCAAGGAGCAGCTGGCAGAATGGACAGCTGGAATACAAACAGGGAAGGCTGATCAGAGTTGTGAAAGGAAATGAGACAGGAGGAATCTCATTTGTGATGCTCATCTGCAAAAACTGGTTATAGAGGAGACAGAGCCCTGAAGACAATTTTATTCATCCTTGCTCTTCCCAGTGTTCAACCTACTCTTTCTGCTTAAACCAGTTTGAATTGGATTTTTTTTTTTTTTTTTTTCCATTTACAAGCAGAAGTATTCTTACACATGTGCAGGGGAAATAGAAGACTTTGTAGAGTGGGTTAAGGGTGACCCAGTCAGGGTCTCAGAGTTTTTGGCTAGACTGCAAAGGAATCCTCATATGGCTAATCCAGTTTTTTAAAATTAATTGCCCAAACTGATCTGTCAAATAGATGAAGATCTCTGTCTCTCTCTGACATTAAGTTTTGTCATGTATCTCTCTCTCCTGGATTATTGGAATTGCATCCTAACTGGTCTCCAGTGTCTCAAATCTTGCTCACCTATTGCCCTCTCCAGTCCCACTTAGACAGATGAATTCAATAATATGCAAATAAGACCATGCCTCTCCCCCACTCTGCTAAATGATCTCTGGTAAAAGTCTTCTTGTGCTTTCTGAGGACACTTCAAATCTATGCTCATAGCTTTCTCTTGCCTCATCTCTCACCTACATTTCCCATTTTCCACTCCCCTGTCCACCTTACTCTCCACTCTTGATTTATTATCTTCCCCACACATACACTCCTTATCACACTGAATTCATATCCAGTTTCTGGAACATGCAACACTTTCACATACACATCTTCAAATATCAGCTACAATACACCATTTCTAGAAACCTTTATCCTTCCACCATCCACTCCTTCAGTTGCCCAATTCTTTCTTGCTCCTCAGGTCTTTCTTTGTTGTTGTTAAGTGCCTTCGAGTCAGTTCCGACTCATAGTGACCCTGTATAGGGTTTCTCAGAAGAAGCTGCTCACCTTGTGATTCACAGTCCAGTGTTGATCCTACAGCACCACACCAGGAGTCCCAGGTCTTACTTTAGGGAATTTCAATTATGGACTCTTTCCTTGGATGTTTAAAGCACCATATATCCCCCCGCCCCCCAAAGGAGCTCTGGTAACGTAGTGGTTACGAGTCTGGCTGAAAACATCAAGATTAGCAGTTTGAAACTGCCAGCTGTTCTGTGGGAGAAAGATGAGGCTTTCTGCTCCAGTAAAGATTTACAGCCTCAGAAACCCTATGCAGGGTCGCTAAGAGTTGGAACGGACTCTATGGTACACCACCGCCATCACCATATCCTCATTATTGTGTAGTAAAGACTGTTAGGTGATCACCAAGCACATGTTTACTCCCACTGGGATCACAACTATGTGAAATTTCCCAGATTCCCTAGCAATTTAGTGAGGTCATGTGATAGAGTTCTGGCCCTTGGAACAAAATAAGTGTCAGGATTATAGCAGTAACCAAGTTATCATCTTCAATTCTAGAAAATGAAATTATGCAATAAGGTAATAACACATGCTATTAAGAAACAGAGAGTCCTGATGATTACAAGTCCGAGAAGAAAGGGCAATCCTTAGTTTAGGAGGTCATGAAGTCATCCCTGAATATTTGACACATGTTCTCATACTTTACTTATGAGAAGGAAATAGTCGTTTTTAGATCTAGAACAATCTGTTCTCAACTTTGCACAGTAATATATGAGAAACTTTAAAATACATATTCTTAGACCATTGTCAAAGAGATTCTAATTTCATTCATCTGGGTTAAATGCCAGGCATAGTTTTCTTCCTTCCTCTCTCCCTCCCTCTTCCCCTTCCTCTCTATCTCTCTTTCTCTATCTGTTAATATCCCATTTTGTTCCAATGCACAGTTATTGTTAATTATGCACTTATCTGGGGATAAGCATTCCTGGAAAAATCAAAGTACACCAATCTTTAGGATGAAATGAACTTTTGGATGTCAGGATTCAGAATGGAGAGCCAAGAAGCTAAAGTGCGATGAGACCAGAAAGCAATAGGTACTAAGAACTAGAGGTCAGAGACTAGCAAGGGCTAGGTCATAGCAGGTCAAGTTAAGGAGGCTAAGTTTTATTCTGGTTACAGTGGGAAATCATTGCAGCAGTGTCTTAGGTGATATGATCTGGT
Source organism: Chrysochloris asiatica (assembly GCF_000296735.1). Lineage (NCBI taxonomy): Eukaryota > Metazoa > Chordata > Mammalia > Afrosoricida > Chrysochloridae > Chrysochloris > Chrysochloris asiatica. Next base: position 9,649,400 of record NW_006408555.1, read on the forward strand.
TTATATTTTTAAAATATCCTGTTTATCGGAACAACAGGGATAGAGTAAGAGAAGTTATTGTGGGAGAGAATCCTGTCAAAAGGAAGGGAGCTTGAACTAGAGAGGGGCAAGGAAGATGTTGAATAGATTGAATCCCAGATACATTCTGGACATGGAGCCATCATGGCGTGAGTGGTGAAAGGAAAAAAAGAAAAAAATAGGAGTGGCTTTTAGGATTTCAAGAAGCAGTCCTGTTGGCATTGTGGGTTTGGTGTTGGACTGTAACTAACATGGTCTTCATTAGAATCCACCAGCCACTCCCTGGGAGAAAGATGAGTCTGTCTGTTTCTGTTATGATTCCTGTCTCAGAGTTGGAATCAATTTGATGGCAGTGGGTTTAGGCTATCTGTTACTGTTCTTAGGATTTCAAGTCCGAACAACTGGGTGATGGGCATGTCGCTGTCGTAATTGATGACATTGACAGAGGGATCGTCTGGAGTTGGGAACATTTAAGTTCTGTTTTAGACACATCATGTTCAAGATTTCTATTGGACACTCAAACAAAGACATCAAACAACCAAAAGACACGACAGAGTTGGAGATACAAATGACCAAAGCCTCAGTATATGTGTTGTTCGTTGCTGTCGGGTCAGGTCCAACTCATAGAGACCTCATGTGTAACAGGAAGAAATGTTGCTGAACCCTGTGTCCTTCATGGTCATTGGTATGGTAAACTCCATTGTTGTGTTGTCCATTTATCTTCATGAAAGTTTTCCTTGTTTTTGCTGACACTGGAGTATTTTTGGAGGAACTGTCAAACAGAGTCAGCCCATTGACTCAGAGGAATTTAGATGATTGACCACTGGTGTTGGCAAGTTGTAGGTCTTTGGTGCCCTTAATAAGAGCTGTTTAGATGGTTTATGGTATGAATGGCAGTTACAAACGTGTGGACATGGAGGTCTCTGGAGGAGTTTTCAAGATAAATGGAGCAAAGAAAGTGGGCTATAGCGAGAAAGTACATTATGGGCTAGCTCTTTATCATCACGTTCATATGAACCATACCAAAAGACTAACCCTGTTGCCATCAAGTCAATTCCACCTCATAGTCACTCTATATGGTTTCCTAAGACTATATGTCTTAATGGGGGCACACATCTCATCTGACTTCCAATGAGCTCTTAATGAATCTGAACTGCCAATTTTGCAGCTAGCAGTCCAGTGCTATCCTACTTCACCACCAGGGCTAATTAAGATGGACCTTAGATGAATGAATCTATGAATGAATGAGTTAATCATTCAAGCTTTTAGTGTCACACAGCGCTAACTGCTAGATGGTAAGTACACCATACACACAACTTCTATCCTGTAAATCCCACACAGTGGCTTGTTTGGCATTGGCTTATCAGGGAGGCAGGTCATTTCTCAAATGCCCCTGTGGCAAAACAGCCATAATTTTTTTCTTTTCGGACAGAGGATATTTCCAGGTGTTTCCTGGATGATCCAGGTGGATCTATGAAAGTACTTCCCAGGGAGGCTTGGTACTTTCCTTATCCAGGAGTCAGGGCTTGGAGCAATCCTGTTGTAGATAGCAGAGCAGAGCCTACAGTTTCCATACTTCAGATAGATGTGCTAACAGAGAGACGTTCTGGAGGAGAATGCCCAGCTGTGGGTGCCAACATGCTTTCCATCATGCCTGCCTGAGTCCCCTATCTCACTCCCTTCATGACTTTCTTTTCCTTTGTGGAAAAAAAGAAAAGAAAAGAAAAAAAAAAAAAAAAATAGAAGAGAGAAACAAATGCAAATGATATTTAAAATACTCTATTCCTCAAATTAGCCCAGAGCAAACAAAGTAAAACCAGGTGCCCTCTCTTGCAATCTATTATTTTGGTGTGGCTCTGAGTGTTTCATGTCCCTGGGCCTGAGTAATGTTCTTTGAAGGCAGACTCATCAATAAACTGCCCTGCTGAAGCTTCACAGACCTAGAATAATGAATAACAATTAGGGGCATTTAAAAAGTAATATTTTTTCCTGCAATTTGGAAATTGATTTATGAATTTGGGGTTCCTCCAATTTCATCAAATAAATGGCTCCTTAAATTGAGTTCTTTTGCCAGTCTTAGAAGAGCCCCACCTGAAGGCTAGCAAGCTTGTTGAGCTTTCTTGCCACTTTATTGATTTTGATAGAAAAGAAACTTTTTAAAGAAATTGATTATGTGCATGAAGAAAACCCAAAGTCATCTAAATAATCACTTCATAGTCAAAATTTATGTGGCAGTGTTCTCCCAGGACACTTTTTATCAAAGAGAAGCAACATCTTTCTAAATTCAAAGTCCTTCATGTTCCTTGGCAGTCTCCATTTCCATCTTCATTACCTGGGTTAATTCTTAAAGAACTGCGGTTTTGTTTCTGCTGTTATGTTGAATATTTTAGATCTATCTCTAAGTTCTTCTCTTGGTCTGCTATATCGATCTGGATAGTAGCATATGTGGGGATGTATGTTCTCAACAACTCCATGATCACCAATCTTTCCAAGCACCTGGGACTTCTCGTCACCTAAATCCAGTTCTCTCAAAAGGGTTTATCTAAAAAATTAGAGGAGGGTGGGGCTTGATGGCGGCTAGAGTGGAGGTGCAATGAAGTTCACCATCAGCCATACCACAGAATACCAGGCAAAGCAGATCCAGGACAGAGCTCCAAAACTCAGAACCACATAGTTAGGAATATTTTAAAAGTTTGAAGGCTTATAGCTAGTGGAACATAAAGCTGAAGTAAGAAATCACATACTTTTAAATCTGCCAGACTTGTAGGTCTGTAGCTGACATCTTGGGCGAGACCAAATGACAAGACCAAGAGGGGGAGCAGACTCACCACGGAAAAAATGCTGCGGAAACCTTGGAGCAAACCTTGAAACAAAACATGCTGTGGAAACACTTTGTCGGTTTTGCTTTGTTCTGATTTGTTTTGGGGGTTTTTTTTGGTATCTGGTCATTGCCCCCACCCCCACCCTCACTCTTTGCATACCTCCATTCTGGTGACTTGAGGAGGTACCTGAGTAAGTGGACACCCCCACCCTCACCACTGGTGGGTTCTTCTGCCACGCATGCACATAGATATAGCCCAGGAGCAGGCCCTGAACTTTCTTTTTTAATACAGGAAAGTCCAGGATGGGGCTCTAGAGAGAGAAAGAGACTTTAAAAACAAAACAGGCCAAAAATTAAATTAAAACCAGAGGTATAGCATAACAACCAACAGTGGCATCTTGAAATCTCTCAGGAAGCTTTCAAAGCAAGAAGCTGAAGAGAGGACATTAAAAGTCATACTCATATTAGGCTACAGAATTTTTACTTTATTTAATTTTTTTTCTTCTCTCCCTTTTCTGTGACTAGAGACTGCAGTACTCAGTCTAGTTTTGTTTTGTTGTTGGTTTTTTGTGTTTTTTTTGGCTGGTGTTATTGTGCTGTTTGATGCTCCCTCTTCGACCTTTGGGGGACTCTCTCTCTCCCTATATTACCCAAGAAGAGTCAGCAACTGCTGCCATATAGTCAAGCTACAATCACACTCTATAAAACACCAAAACCCAGGCAAGAACCAATACCAACTACCATATGCCAGTGAGACAACACCTGTGAAAGTTACTCTGAGTTAAGCAATAAGAAGAGTGAAAAGGGAAGCCCACATCCTGATCACATCACCTGGAAGCAATCAGAAAGCATAAAAAATACCAAACACACTCAATTAAGTATTAAGGCCAGAGATAAACACTAAACATGTCCAAGAAGAAAAAACAGATGACCATATCAGCACATGTCCAGAAGCAAAATAAAATGTCTGAAATAAATGACCTAGTGGTAGACCTGAACTCCATTCTGGAAGGAGGGCAGGCCTTGGAAATGCCTGAGAAGGAATTCAGAAAGATGATTATAAAATGTTTCAAAACACTTTACATTGGAGTTGAGCAAAATAAGGAAGAAGTCAGGAAAATGCTACTGGAACAATCAAATAAGATAGATACAGCATTGGAAACAATTCAAAATGTACAGAAAGTGGTCCAAAGGATCAATAATAGAATAACAGAAATAGACAATACTCTGAAAGGGCAAAGGGATACAGTAGAAGAGATGGAAGGCAGAATCAGTGAGCTGGAACACAAATCTCTCAATACCACTAAGATATAAGAGCAAACAGAAAAAAGGATAAACAAATCTGAAGATGGTCTAAGATTCATGTTGGATAACATGAAGAGGAATAACTTAAGAATTATCAGCATTCCAGAAGAAAAAGAATCACACAAGTCCACAGAGGAAATAGTTGAAGAACTACTGGAAGAAAATTTTTCTAACATCCTGAAAAGTGAAAAGA
>NW_006408555.1:9654077-9656784 GCF_000296735.1 Chrysochloris asiatica
GATAAACATAAGATAATGGATTTTTTCCAAAGCCAACCATGCACTACAAAACATTGTAAAGGGAGTTCTGTGGACTGAGAACCAACAACAACCAGTGATTGACATACGTGGCAGCACCTCCCAGAATTAAATTGACAGAAGGAAATGTCGAGAACAGAACAAAACTATAAGAACAAACTCAGAGAATCTGGGAGGTCAGTCTATGATCAAAACAAGTACAATGTGTAAAAGAAGGTAAACACATAGGAACAGAGATCCAGATGGTGAGAAGGTCAGGTAGAGTGGAGAGTGAAGCGTCCAGCTGATAAGAAGAGAGGGCATAGGCACAAGAACACCCACACTTGCAGATAATACCCACTTGACCTGGCTTCAATGGCTGGATGATCAGAGCTCTCCTAGAGGAAGAAAGAAGAGTAATTGGCTACAATTTGATGAACTTGATCTATGCCTGTGGATGCAGTAGCTCAAAAGAAGGAACTGTGAGAATCATTTCCACCCCTTCTGTACACAGAGACAGGGATGGGCAACTTGGACATTGGCTATCCAAAGTTGGAGGGGCGCTACAAAGGCAAGAATTGACTGTCTTACAAGCTTTCAAGAGGGAACCTAGATCCACAGAGCACAGAGGAAGTTAGAATCTCTACTGAGTAGTATCCAATCTGTCTAGGTAGGGGGTTGGTGGCAGATGAAAGGAAATGCAGCTAGGTCTCTTGTGATACAATAGTGAATGATTGTTATCAGGACTGATTGTGAGGGTTGGAAGTGTAAATGTAGACGTTTTGTAGCAAGGAAGGGAGTGATTAACTTTGCAGTCTAGGAGCGGGGGTCCTTGGGACCATCAAGGGAGAAGAGTGGAGGGCAGGACCCTACCCAGAGAAGCAGTGATGCCAGAGATGGAGGCAGAGACGATGACATGGAGAGATGGAGCAGCTGGGGACATTAGACCCAGAGAGGGAGAGGGCTGTGTTCTGACATCCAGGGGCAGGCTTGCAGGGTATACCCTTTGTTGGTTGATGATGCATGGAGGGGATTGTAACCATGGCAATGATATGATATATGACAGGATGACTGTAAAACTAAAGTTCCCCCATGTAAACTATCATATAATTCACAATAAAACATTTTGAAAAGAAAGTATTAGTGTTTTTTATAGGTATATCTTGAAATTTTATGAAAGAGTGGCAAGGAAGCAGATAATTAGGAGGTGATGATAGATAGATGATAGATAGATAGATAGATAGATAGATAGATAGATAGATAGATAGATAGATAACATAGGTAAGTAGGTAGGTAAGTAGGTACCTTTTTTAGATCTAAGAAATAATTTAACAATCGAATTAACTTTCTGTCTAGTTTTCCTTTCCCTCCTCTCCTATTTTCTGCACACTCAATAAAACTATTTCATTTGTGTTCCATCTGCTTTGAGTGTTATTACATCTCATGCCTATAAACCAATGAGGATTCTCTGTGTACCCTCTCACAATGCAAAATACATTAAGAATAATGAGAGGTTTAATTCTCATATCTTTTCGAAAATGGGGCTAAAACCCTACCTCTGGAAATCTTCCTTGTTTAATTTTGATAAATTTGAGTTTGTTTATCAGTATACAGATCCTATGATCCTTTTGCTTTAAAAGATAAATCCTCCAACCTTTCCTGAGCATTTATAATGTTCTAAGAATCAAAATGAACCCTAAACATAAAATAATGATCAAGACACTTTACCATTTAATAGAATTTTCAACCCAGCATCTAGGACTAATGGAGACAAACAAGAGTAATGAAATGAAACAGTATAAAACAGACGTTTTCAATGCTTTTCTCATAACACCAAGCTAAGTGTGTTTTCAATAGGATCACTTTTTTTTCCCTTTACTTTGGTCTAGAGGTTTCCTCCCGGATGGTATATCCGCATAATGCTTCTTAATTGGTTTGACTCTTTTGAATTAAAGATGTTAAACCACAAGGTCCACATGACATCTCAAGCATTTTATGGAGTAACGCACTGGAGCTGACAAGCAGCAAATCCTGAGTCAAGGGTAATCCCTTGCTCTTGGAGGAACTAAGCTTCTAGGTAATAGCGCTAGCTCTGTTGAGCTATGTGTGTTAAGGAAGGCAACAGGATGGAGCTTCGTGCATCGGGGAAGGGTCTAACTAAAATACCCTTGTGTCTTCCAGCACACGTTCCTCAAAGGTTGTTCTGAATTTAAAAGCCCTTCATGTTCCTTGGAGATCCCCATTCCTACCTTTATTACCTGGGTTAATTCTTAAAGAACTGTGATGTCATTTTCTATTAACAAGCTGAACATCTTTAATCCGTGTCTAGTATTACTTTTGCTTTGCTGTATAGATCTGGATATTAGCATATATGGGTATATATGTCTTCAATAACTCTTCGTGATTATTATACAAGTGTTTAAAGTTAATCGGTGTGAAGAAGTAGCTTGTCTGGCATCTGGACCCAGGTAGACCTGGGTTCAGTCCTAGCCAGGGTTTTACAGCAGAGGTCACCTAAGAGAAACATCTGAATTATTGATTTCATTACTCTTGGGTGAGGCTGAGTATTGTTTATTTACATGTCAGCTGGCTGGCTAGATGCCCTCGAGTCAGTTCCAACTTACAGTGCCCCTGGAGAGGTTTTCTGAAGTAGTAAATCTTTGCGGGGGCAGAAAATAAGATCTTTCTCCCATGGAGCACCTGGTGGACT